>NC_041409.2:100340356-100647856 GCF_900747795.2 Erpetoichthys calabaricus | reverse complement strand
CAGAAGTACCAGAAAGTAAGGAGTCGGAGTCGAAGGATTTATCTACCGACTCCACAGCCCTGCTGTTATCTGGGTGGCACGTTTGGTTTTTGTCAGATTTCCTTGTTGTCCCCATATCTGTGTGGGTTTTCTTCTCATATCTTCAGAGACCTGTATGTTAAGTGGATTAACTACTATAAACCAACCCCAGTTAGAGTGAAATTTGGGTGGGTGGGTGTACCATGTATTTGCATACCATCTAGGGCTACCTTCCAACCTGTGCTTCTGGGCTCCCCCCACTCCCCAGGATGACGCTCAATTGAATTAAGGGTGTTAAGAATTTTACAATTTTCCTTGTTTTGTTTTGTAGCTTCACAATGTGCTGCATCACTGGAGATGATACTCATTTTTGTGACCGGGGCGGACGCCATCCCACCAGTTGGTTTGAACCCAACTCCATCCATTGAGTTTGTGCATAATCGACACATTACTCGGAGGGCTTTTCCTGAAGCTGACACACACTTAAACGTACTGAAACTGCCAGTTGTAAAAAATTACAAGACGTTCATAGCCAACATGGATTATGCAATCTGTCAGACTGTTTCAATGTGAAATGCTTGTCATTTTAAATTTGTAAATATCCTGGTTTCTCTGTACTTTTTGGACTCGGTGAGTGAGTGGACAGATACTCCAGGTTTATGCTTTGTGATTTTTTTTTTTGATTTTTTTTTTATAATCATCTCGTCAAGCAAAAATATTTGGCCTAAATTTTAATTGAGCACAGTACACTGGGATCCTAATTTTGAACACTCGTGGTGCTGCAGTTGTGCTTTCTGGTGGTAACACTTGCTCTGTGCAGACTGCAAAAGGAGGAAGGAGAACCTGGGAGAACATTCTGTTTAAATGTGCTGTCGAAATGCTCAGCTTTGTTCACTCCTTCAGTCTGTTTGGGGATCTCAAGTGAAGAAGGACCAGCAGGCCATTGTCTCTCCTAGCAGCCGGCGTTGCGTCCCGTCACTTCTACACAGGAGGAGCCGGCTTCAGTTGTTTTTGCACTCCTGGTCCATTTGTTTTGTGATAATCAGAAGAGGATCAGCTACTTTGTTTCAGTATCCAGTTTCACACCACAAACGTTCAAGCCGATTAGAAGCCATCAATAGACACCCCACTGGCATGTCATGAACTTCTTCTTTCATTGGGCAGAAACTTCCAAACCTCAGGAAAGATCACCACGAAATGTCGAAGTATGCCACATATCTGCACCCCTGCATTTGCAATAACTATGGTTTGCTTACTAACCTCAGCCCAGTGAGGTCTTAAGTGTAAATCTGTATGTATTTTTATATTAAGATTGACAAATTATGGACAAAATATTTCCCATAATGCACAGTATTTCTTGTCGTTATGTCAGTCCAGTGACTATTCAAATTCATAAGTCATACTAACCGCTCCAGGGATTGCTCAGTACCACAAGACCATTTCCAAAAGGTCCCGGCCTTGTGGTTTTGTTTCACAAAGTAGTGGAATTGGTGCGTTCACATCATCCAAAATAAAATCTGGACTACAAGGAAATTGCACCAGGATTGGGGGGGGGGGAACTGCTCCAAACCCAGTGTGACAAAGTTGAAAAGCCATTTCAGAGTTCCATTGTTTTATCTCAGAGCTACAACAAACATTTGAAAAATGGGGGGATACGATTTCTTGGGGGTCGAATTTCATATGAATGTCTCCATTTAATGAGTTTCCCCACCTCCGGAATGTGTTTCAGAAACCAGAAACTTTTTAGAAGTTCAGGAATTTTTGTACCATTCCCTCCTGCAGGAAATCTCACCATTTGTAGTTCCTGGGGCTTTTTATTTTTATTTTGTATTCCTCTTCCTCCAGGGTGTGTGTACTTTTCATTCAGTGATTAAATTATTGTGGGTGGGGCCCGTGCGATGAATTGTGCTGATTGGTTGACCACAAGCACTTGGTGCCAAGTTACAAATCTGTTTGTAGTTTGGACTTTAGAATTTTAAATTATTGATGAAGATGGAATGCTGCACTTCACACCACACCACTCTTCATAGCTGTTTCCCTGGCTCTCCATGGCAATGCGCTGCATCGAAGTAATAATCTCCCCTGTGAAGTTGCAATCGCTTCCAAGCAATAAGGTGCGGGGGTCCCTCATGATCTTCCCGAACGTGCCTCACGTCGCACCACATCACTCTTCTTTGCACATCACATATTTTGTGTGGTGGGAACACAACAATGGCCAGGGCCTACATCGTACAGGAGCTCATTGGTTCCTGAAAATGTAGCTCCTGTGGTGGGAGAACCACCTTTATCCGATTTGTGATACAACTAAACTCTGGCCTTATTCCAATGTCATCAAAAATGTTGTGGTCACATTGTACTTGGAGTGTTGAGACACTCGGTTATTTTGTTTTTTATGCACCCTGGAAAAGCTTCTTCAGTAGAACAGAAAGAAGCTCACAGGGCAACACAAAAGAATTGTCAAAGTTACAGGCTGAGTCGACAACGGCAAGACCGAGAACCAACCGATCAAGCCAAAACAGAAAAAACTTGGTGGTTGGGAGGAATTTCTGACCGCCTCATAATCCTGTCCCTAAGTAATCATTCAGATTCATGCTGTACTTTAACGATCCCTTAAATCAGTGGTTACTAAACTTCATTTTTTTCTTTCCTCCCAATTTTGCCCATTGCATGTCCTCGTGACCCGTAATGACTGCGAACGACGGCCGATCATCGTGACTTTCCCCCGACCATTGTCCGTGGATTGGGGTTTCCCTCTCTGAGAGTTGCTGCCGACTGTGGTCTGGGTAAGAGTTCCCAATTGAGGAAGTCTGGGCAGGCAGTTTGTTTTAGCCATTCAAGTGACGACCCATTGCAGGTCTCTTTCCACAAACCATTTATGACCCTTTCCTGATTCACTTCATTTATAATTCACCATTAGAGAGATCTCTGGTCACAAACCCCTAGTTTAAGAAACTCTGCCTTAAATAGTCGTGGAAATAATGATGTTCTACACAAGACTAGCACTTGGTGTCCCTGCCAATCACAAAGACAACAGCAAAGTCAAACTGATGCTGATATGATGTTGGCAGCAAAAGAATAGAAATGATCAGCACTAAATATTGGATAACCGCATCAAATCCCGTTCCCAAAAATAAAGTTGTAAGTGCTAAACATTGACTCATAAAAGCATTTACTTCATTTTCATATAAAAAAAAAATAAGCTTCAAGTATTTTAGTGCAAGTTAAACCGCAAATAAACAATAGTCACCAAACACAAACTGTAAATGTACGCGAGTGCCACAAAGTGGAAAGGCGAGCTGTCGTTCTGAAAATACCCAAAGTACAGCAAAAGACCCCGAAGACGCCACCGTAACGATAAGAACCTGCAGGGAGAACGGCTCGATGATTTAAGTTTACCTCAGTATTTAAGCTTAATTTTTTTTTCTTGTAGCTTTTTTTTTTTTTTTTTGGTTATTTTTTGAAGCATTAAAAATAGTAGCGATTACACTTTAAACTTTTGTTCATTTATGGCTGTGTAGCAGCAAATATAAATTATTTAAAAAAAAAAAAAAAATTCCTGATGCCACGCTCATCTTGCTGCTGGTGTTATTATTTAACGTCGTGAACAATGTTTTATTTCTATTTACGTTACTTTGTGCTTTATAAGCTGCTTTTTCTGTTCACAGGTGTTAGAAAAAGTGGAACTTTCAGCAAACGTAAAACTTTTTATCGGACTTCAGGTCTCGCATGACTTGCTTTTTCTTCAATGTAAATTTCCATATTTTATGATTTTAAATGTATTTTATTTCAGTGTCAGTGTTGGTTCTTGTTTATAATCCTTTTCCGCTGGAAAGCCTCGTTTCTTCCTTCACGTCTTTGGAGATCACTGTGGCTTTACAGACAATTTCTTTATGTGTCGTTCATCTTTTCCCTGGATTTTGTCTTTGTATTTATAAATTTGTATGGTGTCATTGTCAAGATGTTTGAACATTTTAGTTACTACCTGGTGTTTCTGCCGCGGTTGTTTACTTGTGTCGCAGCCTTCGGCCTGTAATTGGAGGTAAATTGCGTATCACTATGTTATTTGTTGTAAAATATAAATTCTCATTTTATTGATTCAGGTATCTTTTTCCATTTAAAATCTTATGTTGCCTTTTTGTTATTCCTTTATCTCCATTTTCTTAAAATAGTGTTTGCTATGAATTTGACATATTAAGTGTACAGCAAGTTACAATTTTATTTTTTTTGATTATTTGATGTCTATATCTGTGTTTTGTATTGTTTACGTTTTATTGTTGTTCTATTTTTGTGTTGGTATTTCAACTTTGTTTTTGTTTAGAACCGAAAGTTTCCTTCCCCTTAGAAATGTTCTGTTAACAGAATTTTAATGTGCAAATTTGGGGTTTCTCATCTGTTGACCTCCCATGCACAAAGTGCCCTGTCTGTATTTCAGAGTTGTTTTGTGCACATCGCAATAAACCCACAATTCAATCAAAACCAATGATGGTGTTTTTACATCCCCAGTAGGGTGGTCTTTTAAATAAATCATGAATTTCCATGTTTGTCTGCTCTCTTTAGTAAAATGTGATTTACATGCGAATACGCCAAGTCGAGCTGCGCATCAAAGATGAGTCGGCCTGCTTTTTATCGAAGATCCTGCACACGTCGAGGCGCATACAGTGAAAGACTCTCTACCATTGGACAGTTGAGGTTCAGAGCATTCCAGTGATGCATCGCTGTCTGTGATTGGTCACGTGTAGTACATGTCACCGTGGTGCGTAAAAGACCAGAAACGCATTGCTTATGTGCAGTGCATAGTTACGCATCTTTAATTTGGGTGTAATGATACCAAAAAGTCTTGGGGCATAAGGGGTTAAACGAAAATGTCCTTTTTTTGTGTCAAGCTGATGGAAGCTCCTCACTTTTCTATACCCTGGGGCAGCATGGTGGCACAGGAGAGAGACCAGGGTTAGTGTCCCAGTTTCCATTTGGAGTTTGCATGTTCTCCCCTGTGTCTGTGTGGGTTTTCACTGGGTGCTCAGGTTTCTCCCACCCCATCCAAATAGAAGTGCCGGTCAGGTGACGTTACACTGGCCCCTAGTGTGTTGTGTATTGTCTCCCACTAGGATAGGAATGGCTCCGGCACCCCCATACAGAAAATGACATGACTTTCCTATACTCTCTGCGTGGGTGTTTTTTTGCCCCCCTTCCCAGACCACCAATGTTTTGAGGTCTTTTAGGTCCTTTTGCAGGATGGACAAGGAATACGGTGAAAGTATCCAATTTGTACTCTGTGCTGCTGGATGATCTGAGTCAAGAACTACGGCTGGACAGGTAAACTTCATTCCTCTTTCAGACCTTATCTGAAGGATGCTGTTATTGTGTTGTGTGTTTTTCAGGGCTGATGTTGGTCTATGACTCCGTGTAACCAGAACTGACCAATACTGACCCTTTTTTTTTGTTCGTCTTTTAACCTGTTAGCTGCTAAATAGGAGTTCACTTGTAGGTGATCTACAACAAGACCCCACTAATGACTTGCCTTGTAAACCATCTTCAGAGCTGCTATGCCAAATACAAAAAGAAAAAAAAAAAACTTGATTATCCATCAGGGGTCCGGACTGAGGCCATGACAGATAAGACAGCTACTTTAAAAATTATATACAGTAGCTTCGTATAGCGAATAGTCGTATTTATTTGCAAACCTATGCTAACAAAACATATGCATTAATTTTATTAATACTGTAATATCGTAACAACCAGCCTAATAAGCAAACCCAACTCGGAGGCACTGGAGTTTTCTTAATTTTAGATGGAGTCTTTGTTCCATAACAATGGTGCCCTGTCTTATACTCCATTACATCTCCAAAAAAGCTTTCCCTACCAGCCAGCTTATCTCCTGCCACTGCAAACCCATTTAGGACACCCACAGGGTTGCTTGGAAAGTGGAGTCTGGACGTGCTGTCTTTGTCTCTACAGTCCAGGGGTGTCAAACTCCAGGCCTGGAGGGCCGCAGTGGCTGCTGGTTTTCATTCTAACCCTTTTCGTAATAAGTGACCAGTTTTCACTGCTAATTAACTTCTTGTCTTTAGCCCTGTTTTTAAGGATTCAGTCCCCTGAATTGATTCTTGTCTTCATTAAATGACAGCCAAACAGAAATGAGACGAAAAACAAGCTAACAGATGACCAATTAAACTGGGGCTTCAAACTCGCAACCAGTTTCTTAATTAGATGCAGATTCTTGCTGTTAATTAAACCTGTCATTTAATTCCATGGCTTGTTGCTGCTTTCATTCTGCCACAGCAGACATTTCCAAAACTGTCGATTGTTCTGTTTTACTGAGACTTTCACCTTTCTTTATTTTCAGCTATTGTGTGATGGGCACAGGTTAGCTGGTCATGTGGCAGCTTGTTTTGTGTCTCATTATGGTTTGGCTGCTAATTAAGGAATAAGAAACAACAAAGGGGTCTGAGTCACATTAATTAAAACAAAGGCAAAAAGTTTAATTAGCAGCAAAAACTGATCACTAATAAAGGAGATGGTTCGAATGAAAACCTGCACCCACTGCGGCCCTCCAGGACTGGAGTTCGACACCCCCACTCTACACCACAAACACTTCTGCTCATTGACTCCTGACTCCGCCCCTCACAGAACAGAAGCCCCTCCCCCAGTCCCATCACTTGCACCATTCATTTCACCCTTTCTGCTCCCACACAGCGCGCATCACAAGCTGCCTGCACCTCACAATATAGTAACAAAACCTAATACAGAAGAATTTAAAAAGAAAATGACAGTATAGAAGAACATTAATACAGAATAACATTACCATCAGTGGTTTCCCTTTTTGACACATTTTTCAATTTTTTGGCATCATGTGTTCACTGTTGTTCTTCCTACTTTGTAAATTGAAGCAATAGTTGAAGCACTTTCACCTTTTCGTAAATCTCCTATTATATAAAAAAAAAAAATCTTGGAATGAGACTTTTTCAGAGAGAGAACTTCAAGTCCCATGAGACGAGACTTTGTGCCAAGAGATGAACTGAAAACCTAACCGGTCCAAGTGGGGGCGGAAATAGAAGACAAAGAGTAGAAGACAAAGTAGAACATCGTAAAGAGGTTTAAAAATGTTGGTACGTTACACATGCAGAGCAGGTTAGAGATTATGAAAGTACTAAAATTCGAAAGTCTTAAACTGATAGTAAAGATCGTGTTAGTGCAAACAAGTGGAAATTATTACTCGGTGAAATAATGGAACAGTGAAAAGAGATTGAATATATGGACATCGGTGACATGACAGAAGTATGTAGATATTGTTTTGATTTAAAGTTTAAGTAAGAGACTTGTAGATCGTCTAATTCGTGTTGCAACCAAAGAAAAGTAGGCCTCTTCATTCGGAAGAAACACTATCTCTGAGAATTAAGATTTGCTATTTGGTGAAAGTGAAATCCACAAACAATACAGGCAAAATATCCAAATCTACAATAATCTGTTCAATTTCACATCATTCAATGCTGTAAACGTAGATTTACGTGATTCAGGACCATACGTTATGAGAATCTGTGGTCCTGCAACAATTAAAGCTACGACAAGTTTAATTTCGAACAAACCACAATTCGGTCAGGTTTATATTTATAATCACGGAGAAGCGATGCAACAAAGAATCAAAAGAGTTAAACGATCTGACGTGTTAGAAATTCTACAGCCAATAATGGGTACAAATCCATGCATCCAAACGCGGATAACATTGGACACCAAAGGAGATCTTGATATGCCATTCGGATTAAAATGTTAAGTTTTCCCGTTAGAACAGCTTTAGCAATGACAATTAACAAATCTGAGAGACAAACATTCGGAAAAGTCGGTTTATTTATTAGAGAGAAAGAAATGAAATTCAATCACAGGCAGTTATACGTTGCGTTGATGCATATGTGACAATTCCCATGAAAATAAAAATCTGTTTAAATTGTACATCCGCATCCCCATACGCAAGTGGCAGATCCGTAAAGAGGCTGGCACGCAGTGCAGGTCCTGGGGTTGGCAAGCGAAGCCCCCTAGTATTTTAAGAATTTCAAAATCTTTGTGACAATTCCAACACCACACTCATAAGTTTATCGGCCATAGCAATGTATAGTAGATTAATTGTAGCAAAACAGAAAATCTACGACATGCTATTAAAACTGAAAGTACATTGCATCCGGAAAGTATTCCCAGCGCATCACTTTTTCCACATTTTGTTATGTTACAGCCTTATTCCAAAATGGATTTAATTAATTTTTTCCTCAGAATTCTACACACAACACCCCATAATGACAACATGAAAAAAGTTTACTTGAGATTTTTGCAAATTTATTAAAAATAAAAAAACTGAGAAATCCCATGTCCATAAGTATTCACAGCCTTTGCTCAATACTTTGTCAATGCACCTTTGGCAGCAATTATAGCCTCAAGTCTTGTTGAATATGATGCCACAAGCTTGGCACACCTATCCTTGGCCAGGTTCGCCGCATTCCTCTTTGCAGCGCCTCTCAAGCTCCATCAGGTTGGATGGGAAGCGTCGGTGCACAGCCATTTTAAGATCTCTCCAGAGATGTTCAATCGGATTCAAGTCTGGGCTCTGGCTGGGCACTCAAGGACATTCACAGAGTTGTCCTGAAGCCACTCCTTTGATATCTTGGCTGTGTGCTTAGGGTCGTTGTCCTGCTGAAAGATGAACCGTCGCCCCAGTCTGAGGTCAAGAGCGCTCTGGAGCAGGTTTTCATCCAGGATATGTCTGTACATTGCTGCAGTCATCTTTCCCTTTATCCTGACTAGTCTCCCAGTTCCTGCCGCTGAAAAACATCCACCATGCTTCACTGTAGGGATGGTATTGGCCTGGTGATGAGCGGTGCCTGGTTTCCTCCAAACGTGACACCTGGCATTCACACCAAAGAGTTCAATCTTTGTCTCATCAGACCAGAGAATTTTCTTTCTCATGGTCTGAGAGTCCTTCAGGTGCCTTTTGGCAAACTCCAGCCGGGCTGCCATGTGCCTTTTACTAAGGAGTGACTTCCGTCTGGCCACTCTTCCATACAGGCCTGATTGGTGGATTGCTGCAGAGATGGTTGTCCTTCTGGAAGGTTCTCCTCTCTCCACAGAGGACCTCTGGAGCTCTGACAGAGTGACCATTGGGTTCTTGGTCACCTCCCTGACTAAAGCCCTTCTCCCCCAGTCGCTCAGTTTAGATGGCTGGCCAGCTCTAGGAAGAGTCCTGGTGGTTTTGAACTTCTTCCACTTACGGATGATGGAGGCCAGTGTGCTCATTGGGACCTTCAAAGCAGCAGAAATTTTTCTGTAATCTTCCCCAGATTTGTGCCTCGAGACAATCCTGTCTCGGAGGTCTACGGACAATTCCTTTGACTTCATGCTTGGTTTGTGCTCTGACATGAACTGTCAACTGTGGGACCTTATATAGACAGGTGTGTGCCTTTCCAAATCATGTCCAGTCAGCTGAATTTACCACAGGTGGACTCCAGTTAAGCTGCAGAAACATCTCAAGGATGATCAGGGGAAACAGGATGCACCTGAGCTCAATTTTGAGCTTCATGGCAAAGGCTGTGAATACTTATGTACATGTGCTTTCTCAATTTGTTTATTTTTAATAATTTGCAAAAATCTCAAGTAAACTTTTTTCACGTTGTCATTATGGGGTGTTGTGTGTAGAATTCTGAGGAAAAAAATGAATTTAATCCATGTTGGAATAAGGCTGTAACATAACAAAATGTGGACAAAGTGATGAAGCGCTGGGGATACTTTCCAGATGCACTGTATGTAATGGACACTGTGATTTGAAAATGCCGTGGGGGGTTAGAAACGGGACACTATATGCTGTTTTATTTTGTTTTTTTTAAGATGGTTAGCGGAGAATGACAGTTAATCAAATGATAGATAATTGAGGTTTTACTGTACAAGCATATTTGTGGGTTAACTGATCTAAAGAGAGGCCAGTGGGCATCTGACGTAAGAACAGAACATCCGAGTGGGGTCTCAGAACAGAATATTCCACTTTGTTACAGTGGAACCTCGGGTCACGAACGTCTTGGACCACGTACAATCGGGTTACGACCAAAAAGTTCGCCAACTTTTGCATCTGTTCATGACCACACACTCGGGTGACGAACAAGCCAGTTTCCCTTCCGGTTTGTACGCGCCAATGATTTCCGCACATGTTCAGTCTGTCCCTGTACAGTACATTGTTCTCGGTCAGACACGCATCGCGCAGAGGAACTTTGTGGTATAACGGGTCCACAGCTCATGTCAAGAGGCCAGTTTTAAATAAATAAATCGCTGCACTTGCAGCTTAGCGAGGGGGCGTAGTGGTTGATTGCTACAGCTGCCACGTCCTTTTCATAAATAGAAGCACGAGGCGGCTAAAGGGATGGAAAAGAAAGACGGAGGTTGCGGAGTGAGGAAGTAAGCAGGAAGCAGTGTGGAAAGAACCGGTGTGAGCGAGAGAGAGAGAGAGAGCGCAGGCCCGCACCTAGGGGGGGACAACCATGACACTTGTCAGGGGCCCGCCCTTTTTCGAGTTTTTTTTTTTTCTCGAAAGGTCCTTTATTATCAAAAAGGGGCGCGATCTCGGATCTAGCTGCTTTGAGTTTGAACTCCATTTCCGTCATCCGTCAAACCGTGGGAAAATGCAAGACCGAGAGCTTCAGCGACATTCTCATAAAGGCTGTCCCGTGTCCGTCATCAAGATAACGTCGGAAATCGGAATGAGTGGCGGTGCGGCAATGTTTATGTTTAGTCTCCACCTTTTGACTTCGCGAATCGCGGAAGTTTTTCATTCAATGCTGGACAGTCGCACTCGCAGTCGTGTGAGTATTAAGAGTTATGGCCTACTGTTTTGTGCACGCTTAGAGTTAGACTTTACAAAAGCTTATAATTTGGCATTATTTCATTATTATGTGAACAGTGAAGAGAAGCGCCTATCTGCGTTAATTTTGTATTTGCACTTTTGGTCTTAACAGTGGCTGTCATCAGACCCACTCAGCAGTCAGAGACAGGTACGTGCGCTATTGTACAATACATGCATTGTAATTTAATTTTGTTTAGTTCACCAGTCCAGTAACACGGACATGATATAAATTGAACTAGCGTGTTAAAATTAGAAAATGGTCAGCAAAGCATTAAGGGATTAACCCACCAGCCAGTAACTGCTGATTACCATGATGTTTACACAATATGGAGAGAGATTTTATATTCAGAATGAGTTTTTCAGAATAAACTATTCCTAGTTAACCATTGACTTTCAAAACCCTTCGTCAAAAACCAGGTTTTTGAAATTAAGTGGTGTTTTAAAATATACGCACATATTTGAAACACGAAAGGAGCCCGAACTCTGTCAGCTGCCTGGGGCCCAGAATTTCCTAGGTGCGGGCCTGGAGCGCGTTCTCGCAGGCAGGCAGCTGGACAGTGAGGAGTGTTTGGCTGACACTCAGTGGAGCAGAAGGAAGCAGTCGCTCCAGCTGAGCGATCAAGGAGCTGGAGTGACCAGATGAAGGATGGCTGGCTGCGTAAGGCCGAGAAGGCAGTTAAAGAATGCACCAGGCTTGTTTTTAAAGAGACCGATTCCAGCATTGTTTTAACCTTGTTGTATTTCATGAAGACTTTTTTCTATTGGATTTTAACCTCCACTTCTGTTTTTATGGGATTATTTATTGAAGAATTCTGAAAGCACTGCACTTTATTTAATTTGGACTTTGTTTTTGATTGTTGTTTTGTTGATTTTAATAAAAGCACTTGGCACTTCTTGAACCATCCGATTGCTCCATTGTAGTTCCTCACTGTTGTGCTCATTGGTAACATTACCAACGGTGATGGGTTTAAGGGCTCCCGGAAGCAAGATGGGAGCATGCAGCGAACCCACATCGTCACAGACTTTACCTCAAAACTGTAATCTCCTCTCCACCCAGTTCCTCCTCACTTCCTTCATGCCGGAACTGCACTCCTGCAAGGTTAGTTTTCTTGGTTGTTTATGGTTAGTTTTTGTATAAATTACGGATTTTGCAAATGTTAATTTTTTTCCCTGAGCTTAAAACTCATTAAAGTGTTTTACAGCGAGCGGTTCATAAGGCTGTAGCGTGAACTCTTACAATGTTAGTTTTCTCTGTTCAAGGTTTTCTCAGTGTTGTTCAATGTTTTTACATTTAGTTTACTATTACGCTGTGCATTCTATGGTATAATTAACTATATTTGTGTTTAAAAATCTTTAAAAAAAAAATATAAATATATATATATATATATATATATATATATTATACAGTTTGTACGGTCTGGAATGGATTAATTGTATTTACATAAAATCTTATGGGGAAAATTACTTCGGGTCACAACCAAATCAGGTTACGACCAGAGTTTTGGAACGAATTACGGTCGTGACCCAAGGTTCCACTGTGCTGCTTTTTTTTTTTTTAATTGCCCATACTTTGTATAAGGCAAATTTACATGTCGTAACCACAAGGGTGCGCCAGAGAACCCCAAATCACAGCCATGTATGTTTAAAGTAAAGGGTTTATATTCAATAGCAACACCCCTCCAGTTATGAGTCACAAAATACAATAAATTACTAATTCTTCCTCTGTCTCTCCATGACCGAGTGTTCCCTCTCAACTCTGACTCCCTGGAGGCAGCGGACTCCTTTTAGGTTAGACCCAGGAATGCTTCCAGTGCCACTCCATGTGTTCTGGGAGACACTTCCAGGCTTTAAAGAAAGTAGGGAGGTCCTTCACTTTCGGTGCCCTCTCATGAGACCAAGGGAACCTGCCAGGGCTGTACTTCCAGACTCCCAATTCCCAAGCACCCCGGCGGTTGTCCCAACTGGGTCGCCATGTGAGGACCACTGCCCCCGTACCCGAATCTCCGCTTCTGCTGCTCCGTCTGTTATTTGCTGTTGGTCAGACACAAAGTTATTTCTCTGATTTGCTTTTGTTTTTGTCGTCAAGCTGGCCTCCGGTCCAGGTAAATGTATCGTTTCCCGTCTCATCCGGGATGGCCATTCACCTCCATCAATATGTAGCACCAACAACCATCCTTCAAGTGGAAACTACGACATTCAATTGCAATGAGTTGTGCAAGATCTACCATGGCAGGTCATCGTATGTGGTTATCACACAGAGGGGCTTACACAAAGAATTTTGTTTTCCAATGGAGAGGTAACTCAAATCAATTTTGTTTTTGTGCAAAACTCACAATAAAAAATATATTTTCTCAATCAGTAAATGCATTTAATTAGTTTATTAAAATAACACTCTGATTTTCACATTGGCATCAGGAACAAATGCACCTGTTCTGGCTGTGGCAGCTGGCATTTTGAAAGGATTTTCACTAAACTTTCCTTACCTAGCTGGCTGTGTTTCATCCTCAGGTCTCATGTTGGCATCAGCCTTGGTTACAATTAAACTTTAAACCACAGGATTTTTTTTTATATAAATTAAATATTGTAGGTGTACTGTCCATGGCCATTAAATCTTTTACTAAAGTAAATGCTTGTTGTTGCTAATGAAATACATTTTTGTATGCATCTGGTGTGTGTGTTTAGTACTTAAATAAGAATAAATGCCAATGTTCTTGTGGAAAGAGTAAGTGTATCCCCTCCATTGATCACCACCTCAAGTTAGAACTGTTGTTAGAAGATCACAACAGAGGAGCTCGGCTGGCCATGTCTTTGGGAATCTAATGAAGACATTTCTTTTGGTTTCACGTGTGCGTTTTCACAGGGTCAAGATCAAACGAGAGGATTTCCAACTACTGCCCACGTGTCCATGGCAGGCTGCCCTATCAAATTTATCTGGAGAGCAGAGCAAAAGAAGCTGAAAGGCATCTCTGAGAAGAGCAGAATTTCACCACAGACCCTCCAGGCAGCTCTGACCACAGCTGATATCCAAAGTGCCCGCGTCTGTGATTAGAAAGCGGCCTCACAAATGATCTACATGGGTGGAGTGCCCAGAGAACACCAACAGAACATGCGGGCAAGACTACAGCTTGACCACAAACGCCTTGGCAAAGACCAGGGACCACAGGTATAAATTCTTGCTTAGATTCCTGAATATAATTTTGCTTATTTTAGAATGGTAAATGTGGCCATTTATAAACCCACATGTACCCCAAGTCCTTTACAGACCTCTGATCATCCTCACGCTGTGTGATAAGAGGGGACCACCCCATCAATCCGCTAATTTAAAAAATTCCAGTGAATCCCCTGGAAATTAGTGGTGGAGGAGAGAATGAAGCCAAAACTGAGTGCCCGTTATCAACAATGCTGACACACAAACACTGAGGGCTTTTAGCCAATGACTTTTTGGTAAAGATGTGTCATTCTGGTGTATTTAATTTATTGAAATTCTGTAAAAAGCAGATTTTTATTGTACTGTACTTTTTAAAATTCAACAACATACTCCAATGGGGAGTTTGGGGAAATTATCATTAAACTCCATCTTGAAATAAAAAGAGCAATAAGCCCCAAACAACATAAAAAGCTAAGAAGGCAGTGACTATAAAAGGCAATCCCAAAAGTGACCAAAGTCCCAATATAAAGTGTAAAAATAGTCCAAAACAAATCACAAATCCAAGAAACTCCCAACACTACTGCGGAGGAGGTTAGGAGCAGGCGCTGATACAGCACATTACCAAACCAACTCAGGACCCCAGGTTAGCACCACAAGCACATTTAATGAATGGTAAGGGACTGCATTACCCATCACCCTTTAGCGGGCTGGGAGTGGCCACGCAACACTGATTGATGGGCAGGTGGCTCCGCCTCTTGGAGAACCGCCCACAAAAGGCAGGGAACTTAGGCATTTAAATGAACAGTACACAAATATTTTTAAACATTAACAAAAACAATACATTAAAATAGAAAGTAAATGAAAAGAGCATTATTAACAGCAATAACATTACAAAATAATTCAAACTGAAAAATTTAAAAATACGAGGATAAAAAAAAAGCAAAAACATATGCCAGGGAAGGAATCCTTGCCAAAACAGAACAACTGCACATTACTGTGGTTGAATTAAGATTATTTTCCACATAGAGGGGTATAAAATACTATTACAGGCAGCATTTACTTAAATTCATTGTTTTGTAACCTGCATTCTTATTATTATGTCTACTGTGTATTAGATTTCTCTGTTCTGTAAGCTGAGGAGATGTCACCTTATCTGTATGTTTCTTTGGAGAAAACTGAACACGTTAGATCTGAGGTCTCCAGTCCTGGGGCGCTACGGTAGCTGCAGGTTTTCATTCAAATCCTTTTCTAAGAGGAGGTTTGTGGATGTGGTGAGAGAGGACATGCAGGTGACAGAACAAGATGACGAGGACAGGAAGATATGGGACAAAATGCTCTGCGCTGGTAGCCCGAAGGTTGCCGGTTCGAATCCCTGTCACTGCCAAAAAGGCCACTGCTCTGCTGGGCCCTTGAGCAAGGCCCTTAACCTGTGATTGCTCCAGGGGCGCTGTACAATGGCTGACCCTGCACTCTGACCCCAAGGGGTATGCGAAAACTACCAAATTCCTAATACAAGAAATTGTATAAGGCGAAATAAAGAACAAAAAAAAAAAAATGATCCGCTGTGACGACCCCTAATGGGAGCAGCCGAACAAAGAAGATACTTTGGTATTTTAGTGAGAATCTGCACAAGCAAATAGAAAAAGTGTCCTTATCACGAGAAAAATAGTACCGGGAATATGCAATAAAGCGATTATTTCCAGATCCCTTTTGTTGTCACAAATGCTGTACATTGGCTGACCCCCAAAAGTCATGTGAGAAAACAACTTTCCCCCCCATGATTAACAAAGTATATTAAATATATGTATGTGCACCACAAACACGGAAGGTGCAGATCAATATTCAATGCCTGTCGTCTGACATAATTGGTAAGGTTTCAAGTTTTTACTCCATGCCCCAAAGACTACAATGTAATGCGCCAGTGCAGGCAAGATATAAGTTACATTTATTGAGTGCCTTTCACAAACTCAAGGTCACTTTACATACAGAGTAAAAAAATAAAATTACACAGATGACAAAAGTTTGTAGAAGAGGAAAGTTTTCAGTTGAGATTTAAAAGTCCAGAAAGAGGAACAAACTCTGAGAGACAGAGGAAGAGTTCCAGAGTTGAGGGGCCATAACACTGAAGGACCTGCCTGGCAGGGTGGAGAGCCTGGTGTGTGAGACCGTAAGGAGACAACTGCTCGAGGACCTGAGTGAGGTAGAGGGGGGCAAAGGCTATGTAGGGCTTTCAAGGTGAGGAGCAGAATCTTGAATTTAATCCCAGTGAAGCTGGGAGATGTGAGCAAAACGCTTTGTGTGGCTGCAGAGTTCTGAATGTCCTGGAGCTTCGGTATAGATTTTGCAGGGAGGCCAATGAAGAGGGAATTACAGTAATGAAACAATGAAGCAGAGTTTGAGCATCAGACAAGGACAGAGGTGGGCAATGTTACAGATGATGAAGGAAATTTTGGAACAAGACCTAAGGTGTACCTCAAAGTTAAGTGATGAATCAATAGATCGATATTTTACGTTTATAGAAATTAATTTAACTTTAGAAACCAATTGTGTGTGCCAAATGTATACATATTTGCGAAGAAAGAACTTTGACTTGGAAAATACCAAACTTATCCTTTAAAGAAACTGGTCTGAGTGGACCTGGTTGGAGTTTGAGGTCCTGACTTAGCTGGTCAGCTGTTGGCTCACTTCGCCTCTCATTTCTGGAGCAGTTCAGAGGACTGAATCTTCTAAAACAAGTCAAGTAAACCAAGGGGAAAAGAAAATAAGTAGCAGAAACTGGCCAGTGATAAAGACAACGGTTATTAGAATGAAAGCCTGCAGCCACAGCAACACGGCAGGACCAGAGCTAGAGACCCTGCATTTGTTATCCATCCATCATCCAATCTGCTATATCCTAACTACAGGGTCTCGGGGGGGTCTGCTGGAGCCAATCCCAGCCAATACAGGGCGCAAGGCAGGAAACAAACCCCGGCCAGGGCGCCAGCCCACCGGAGCCATTTGTTATTTGTCTCCTAATTGTAGCTCATACTTTGCAGGGTGGCGTAACGCTCTGAGCTTCAAATCCTGACGTTGTAGCTTATAATTCCACTACTGAAACCGCTTGACCCTGAGCAAGTCACTTCACCTGCATGTACTCGAATCGGCAAAACTAATGAAGGGTAACTAATCGTATCCCAAGTGTTGTAAGTCACCTAGGCTGAAGGAGCCCGCTTAATAAATAATTGCAAAGTACAGCGCTTCCTGCGGCTATTAATAATAAAACGTCTACACACAATACACCGTGTTCACTGGTTACATATGCCGACATGGCCACAAATTAATACAAACTTGACAATCGGTTGAGAAAAATAAACGTTAAAGCCGATTTTAACACAAGAACGCAGCAGGCATCCACGTATCATTTCATAAGCGGATCTACACGACTGTTGCGGTGGACGCATTGACCCGGCGCCGCTAATGGGAACCGCGGGCAATTCGGCGTTTGTGGCTCCCACAGCTACCAAGTTATACAAAAAAATGCTCAATGAAGAACGGTACGGCAGTGGTGGGATGTGATGCACCTTTAAACCGGTGGTTATTTACGTCTGCGTTTTGGTCCGCTTGATTTTCGATCCCCCCATTAGTCGCGCTGACAATGACCGTGGATGTCAAACGTTTGTCCTGACATACGGAATTGGCTGCTGTCCTGGCCCAGAAGAGCTCCGTATTAGTACTCCGAAACTTAAAACACGAGTGGGAACTACTAGGTGGTCGTATATCAAAAAGGATCCCCCCAAAAAACTCAAACACTGCGTTGACCCACACGAGCGACTCCACCCATCCACGCTGAGCAAATCATTAAATGGCAGACGAGCGCGCTCCCTAAACAGTGGCCACGCGCCGCATCACGTGACACCACACGGACGCCCGTCGCCACGTCATCCCGCGCTACGTCACTCGACTGCCCCGACACGGCAATGATGGCGGCGTCCATCAGAGAAAAACAGACAGGTAGGCTTGAAATGCTTTTCTGATCAGCTGTTCGCGCCGACGTCGTGGTTTCTGAGGGGCGGCGGACACGAGGTGGACGAGCGGATGGTGTCAGGGTGTGGACGTCCACTTGAAATGTGACGGTTTCGTTTCTAGCCGGTATTGCCTGTAGCGTTTGTATGGATTTACATTCAGAACCCCCAGGAGATGTTAAGAGGGTCGGTGCTCTTCACCTGTCAGAAAAAGTTAAAAGTTTAAAAAGGAACAAGAAAACCAGAAGGGCGTTGCGTTGTGTTGTGTTGTGTTGTGTTGTGCAGTGCATTAACAACAGGAGATCCCCTTCTGACAGCTTTCAGTTTTCTGCTTCCACTTGTCTGTAGAGACCGGCTGCTGTTTAAGAATGCCGGGACAGGGGGCTTTACGCTGGAGTTTTGCCTTTTTGTTCCTTTGTCTTGCCAGTTTTACTGCTTCGAATATTAAAGGCAGGTATCTAACATCTGTTCGGGACTTGTACAAAATACGCCCTGCAATAGAAAGTGTCATTACAAGACCCTCAGCCATTCCGCTGTCACTTTTTGAGGATCATTTTAATTTCAATGACAGAGACGAAGTCCTTTCAAGATAACGTACCGTGCAAACAAAAGTGCGGAAGATGCTCTGCTGGTTATCTTCCATCAGGGGTCCTCAAACTCCCCAGCTACCCGTGGCTGCAGGTTTTCATTCTAACCCTTTTTCTTAATTAGTGACGTGTTTTTGAATTCATTTTAATTGACTTGCTCTTGAAGACTCAGACCCCTAATTAAAAGCCAAACAATAATGAGATACAAAATGAGCCAAAACAGGACCAGCAAACTACATCCAACATAAAATAAAGAAAGATGAAGGTCTCAGGAATGCCGATCTGCTCAGGTCCACAAAACATTTGAACAGAAAAGAGAAAAGTCAACAATTTCAGAAGTGTCTGCCATTGCACGATGAGAGCAGCACCAAGCCATGGAATTAAAGAACGGGTTTAAAAAGCTCCAGCAGATTACTAAGCATGCGGACTCGTGTAGATGATCTGGCAAGTGTGTGTCAGAGGACAATGCTAAAGAAAGTGAAATAATCTCAACTGACGACAGACCTCCATTACACAGAGAACTTCATTAAATCGCTCTAGAAATTCCTTTCTTCCTAGTCCATACGACTTTTTAATAAGGAATATCGGAGATAATGATTAAGGTTTGATATGCATCCTGTGACAATTAGTGTGTAAATATACATTATCAAACTGCCTTACCTTAACCTGTCTTGTCTCTCTTTGTTTTAGTTGATTTCTTTCTGTCTTGATATTAGATGCAACTGAGAAGACAAATTTCATGTTTTCTTGTGCAAACAGGACAAAATAAAGCAACCTTGAATTGACAACACAAATCGGCTCCTAATTAAGCAACTGGTTGGAGTGAAATTGGTTGGTCCCTAATTAAGAAAAGGGTTAGAATGAAAACCTGCAGCCACTGTAGAGTTTGAGAACTCCATCTAACATCATGTCTGCTCTTTTCTTGATAAGCCTCGCCTGTGTTTCTATGTTAGAAGACTATTTCTGGATTTTTTCTTCAGCCTGAGAAACTGAACGCTTATGAATGTTAAACCCATTTGTTACATTATGGAATTTCAGACTTGCTTTTCTGTCATTCTCCGTCTAAGTGCAGGACCCTTTTTCAAATTCATGGGTACCTGTAGGTCGTCTTCTGTCTCCATTACAATTCATCCTGCACACAAGTGACCGGAGGTAGAACAACAACAACCCCATCTCCGTAATCAAGTGGGCTGAGGACACCAGGCTGGTAGGACACATATCTGCTGGAGAAATGTGACGGACAATAGGAGGCCATTCTGTCCATCAAGCCCGTTTGTTAGTATTACTTCAAACCAACTGGACTGTTTAGTAGATAGATACTTTATTAATCCCAAGGGGAAATTCACAAATAGTAAATTGGTGCAGTAAGAACTGAATGTCAAAATGAAATGCTGTTTGAGTTTAAGAGGCAGGGTTCACGTGAAAGAATTAGATGATGATGCTGGTCACGTGGACATCTGGCCTTCCCTCCATCAATGTAAGGACTTCATGGTGCCCTGATCAGGTGGTCACCACAGAGAAACCGGAAAAAGAACAGCAGAGAAAGAAGGGATTTGTACGGATTATGGAGCCATGATAGAAATGATAAATCAAAGCATAGTCAGAACATTGGGGTTACACTAAAAGGAAGCTCTGAGAAAGCCATGTTACAATATTCAGAATATTCTGATTCAGAAGTTGGCCTGCAGGAAGAGCTGCTGAAAAGAGTTTCTACATTTAAATATCGAGGTTCAGTGGTCGCCCAATATGGAAAATTAGATGCAGAGATAACCCCCAGGGTGCAGTGTGGATGAAACAAAGGTATCGGGAGTCTTGTGTGATCAAAGAAGTAAGGCGAAGGTCTACAGTATGGGCACTGAGACACAGTCGGTAAAGGGAGGTTCGATGTGGCAGAAATGAGAAGGGTGGTGGCATGGATTTGTGGAGCTACAAAGAAGGTGAGAATAAGAAATGAGACAGAGGGGAGAAGATATGTAAGAAAGTGCAGGAAAGTAAGTGGAAGTGGTATGGACATGTGGTGAGGAAAGAAAAGAAATGTGTGGGCAAAAGAGTGATGGGAATGGGGAAGAGAAACGTGGATGGATAAAGTAAAAGATCTGAAGGAGGAAGGGTCTGACTGGAGAGGAGGTGCAGGACCAGACTGTTTGGCAAAGGTTGATCAGACACATCGACCCCACATGGACCTGTAATAAAGAGGAAGAAGAAGAACAACTAATTATTGTAAATAGCAATAGAACAGACACACTGTAAATAGTAATCTTAATTGGAATTTGAACTTACTCTAAATGCAGTCATCACTTATTTCTCCTCCATAAACTGCCTACATCAGCATTCAAGCCACCGGCACCACACAGCAGGCCATCCACCTGAAGCTACGCATGTTTGGACTCGGCCAGTCTAGGAAGTGCTTGGGTCGCTGCTGAAAGAGTTATTAATGACGCCACCAGGGGGCGCTTACCCTGTGCTCTGTGTGTAGATCCCCATGCCCCAGTGCAGCGACCAGGACACTGCACTGAACAAAATGGAGCCGTCTTTCAGATGTGATGTAAAACCGAGGCCCTGACACTCTGTGGTCATTAAAGATCTCTGGGCCTGTGTCGTAAAGCGTGGGTTTATCATGATGTCCTGGCTGAATTGCGCATCACGCCTTGGCCATTCTTGTCTCTAACTGCCCAACTCTCTGACCTCTTCACCACCTAAGAGCTAGTGTGTAATTATGAATTCTTAAAATTCATATTCTTATTATAAAAATTCATGACAAAAATCCCTTTATTGCAACTTCTTAACCAAAATCAATAGTTGTACAGTCCATATGAGAAACTAAATGAATGAGTAACATTTTATTTTTATTTTTTATTTTTTGCAGCCGCATTGAAGCGAATGCTTAATTTTAATTCTCCTCTGATGAAAAACAACGCAGCAGAGCCAGTATGGAAGGTTAGTAAAAGTGCCTTAACAAAGCACAGTAAAGTAAAATTATAAAATAAATAAAAGTGGGGTCATGTTTTAGGTAAGTACACATGACTTGAGCGTTTGTCTGGACCCGTAACATTAAGGCAAGAATGGGAAACAGTAGGAAACCTTAAAGGACCCTTACAGGACATTCTGTAATGTACCAATCTGATGTGTGTGGGTTGCCAGGCCTATCTTAGCAGCAGCGTCGGGTACAAAGCAAGACGCAGTTTTGAGTTTGGCATGCATGTATAACCACGCTGAGGCAGGGGTAACTTTAAAATTGCCAGTTAACGTGCCATGAAATGTGGCAAGAAAACTAGAGTACCAGGGAGGGAAACCCAAAGTAGCCACAGAGAGAACATGCAGACTCTACACAGACAATAACCAGGCATGGGATTGATACCCACCGAGCAGGATATTTGAGGCAGTAGCACACACTTAGTAAACCACTTACGTAAAGAAAAATGTGACTGAAATGACCGTAGTAATTTTAGGGCAAGTAACCTAATTAATTTACATGAGAGGAAATTAATAGCAGTAAGGGGTTTTAATACTCGGGCATCATGGGAATTAGCTTTGAACTAACATGTCTCAAGTCAAGGAAGGCTATGCTTATCTACAGAACACACTAGTGAGGCCTCACCTGGAGTACTGTGTGCAGTTTTGGTCTCCATATCACAAAATAGACAGAGTGGCACTAGAGGAGGTCCAGAGGAGAGCGACTAGACTGATACAGGACTGAGAGTTTGGGCCAAGAGGAGAGACTGAAGTTGAACCCCTTTAGTTTAAACAAATGGCAATTCAGAAGTGACATGATTGAATTGCTTAATGTCATGCAGGGGGTTACTACAGGGGGTCCCAAGTGTTGCTTTAAAGTAAATCAGACTCGGGTGGACACTTGTGAAGAATAGATTTCACAGAAATGTTAAATTTCCAACGGTGTCCCCTTTTTAAGGGTAAATTTTGCACAAACATTAGGAAGTTTTTCTTCAGACAGAGAATCATAGACACTTGTAGTAAGCGATTAAGTAGTCTGGTAAATTGTAAGACTTTAAGGACCTTCAGAAGTCGACTTGATGTCACGTCAGAGATGTTAGGTGAACAGCATTTGTTAGCTTTCTTGGGCTAAGTGGCATGTTCTCATCACAATTCTTTTGTATTTTCCAAATGTTAACTAAATAAACGTTAATGAGCATCATGATTGAATGACCTGTCATTGCACTGTATGCTGCATTTGTGACAGTTGATGCCCAGTCCCTCAGAGCATTCTGATTGGTCAGTTTATCTGTGGTGTGATCGGTCAGAGCATCCTAGGTGACGTGACGAAAGAAGAAATGTGAGTGTGAGACGCAGGAGGAGTAAAGGCGCATGCTGAGAGAGTCGCCGTCATAGACGGAAAGTATGAAACTGTACAAGAGGAGAGAAAAGCGCCTCCGAAATAATGACGGTCCGAGAAGCAGGCTTTACGGGAACAACGGTGAAGAGACGTTCACACACACAAATACAGAGGAAAAGTGCTGAAGGTACACATAGGGCAAAAGAATGCAAATATTTTAAAAATTATTCTGTTACCTGTCTGCAGAGAGAGTGTCGACCTCATCACTGAGAGGTTTACTTACCTCGGCAGTGACATTCATGTGACTCTGGTGACTCTTCCTATGAAGTCAGTAGATGGATTGGGAGAGCATGGGGTGTCATGAGGTCACTGGAAAAGGGTGTGTGGCGCTCCCGATATCAGCAAAAGGACGAAGGTCCAAGTCTTTAGAGTCCTGGTGCTTCCAGTTTGTGAGACATGGACGCTATCCAGTGACCTGAGACGAAGACTGGACTCCTTCATGTGTGCCTCTCCGGAGAATCCTTGGGCACTGCTGGTTTGACTTTGTGTTGCTCACGGAGTCCCGAATGAGGCACATGACCTGCATTGTGAGGGAGCGTCAGTTACGGCACTACGGCCATGTGGCGCCATTACCTGATGGTGATGCGGCTCATTGCTGACAACCTAAGTGACTGGACCAGGCCAAGGGGTGGCCCACGTAACTCCTGGCTGTGGCAGATAGAGGGTCATTTCCGAAGGGTGGGACTGGACCGTGTGTCTGCCAACCAGGATCCCAAGCTGTTTTGTTGTGTGGTGGGTGCGACAACATGCTGTACCAGTGCCTGCTCCCCGACTTGACTTGACTAGTTACGTGTCTTCAACAGGTACAGTGGCTAGTTGTTGATAAATTAGCAAGGAGTGCCATCTGTCTGTGAATAACTACAGTAGACTATGACCAAAATGCAGTACAATTAACTCACAACTTGTGGCTGGATCAGCGGCCTCTTACTGTGTTGCATGTGAAACTCTAAAATGCTGATTTGTCTTACGTTAAATCTGCTATTCAAATATTTTGTAATCTTATTCTGCCTTTTTTATTTATTTCAGGTTCTTATTTATGACCGATTTGGACAAGATATTATTTCTCCTTTGCTGGCTGTCAAGGAACTAAGGGACATGGGCATAACTTTGCACTTGTAAGTATTGTAATGATTAATTTAAAGGCATACGTAAATGTCTTTATAGTTTTATAAAAATATAGTATATACTAAAATACCAACAGGTAGACAGTTATGATTATAAAAAAGAACTTGGAGTTTGTTTACTGTTATAATCAGCAACTGACTAAGAGAGTCAGGTAAATAACAATCTGCACCCATTGTGGTCTTCACGTACACAACTTAGCCCTTCACTGATCTCTACATATAAAAGGCAAGGCCCTCATTGACTCCTCACTGACTCTCCTACTTTCCACATAGGTGGGAAGCTGAAATTTCGCATGCTTATTCCTTGCAGTGTACTTACAAAAGTTAGCTATGTTTCATGTCCTATTGCAATACCCGGGGGGGGGGGACGGGTGTACCCCCTAAACTGTATACAGTGGAACCTCGGTTTGTGAGCATAATTCGTTCCGGAAACGTGCTCGCAGTCCAAAGCACTCGTATATCAAAGTGAATTTCCCCATAAGAAACAATGGAAACTCAGAAGATTTGTTCCTCAACCCAAAACTATTCATATAAAAATGATTAATACAAAATATAAAGTAAAAATACATAAAACAAATTAACCTGCACTTTATCTTTGAAAAGAATCATGGCTGGTGTGAGTCAGTTTCTAAACTCTTGTGGGATTCCACCCAACGGGACAACACGCAGAAGAGCGTCCCAAAGCAATCGCAGTCTCCCAGCGCTGTAGCAGTTCGCCGTAAAAGCGAATCTGAAAAGATTGCGGACATGCTGTAAGCGCCTGCCGTCAATGGGTGATACAAGTAACATCACAAATGCGCAGGGTATAGTATTACTTGGCCACGGCCCTGCCTGACTGCTGTGTCTGTGTATAGGAGAGCGGCAGATCTCACTACAATTAATAACCGCGCTGTTGCTGTTTCAAGGTGAATAAAGCTGGTGTTGCTAAAGTA
Organism: Erpetoichthys calabaricus; assembly: GCF_900747795.2. NCBI lineage: Eukaryota > Metazoa > Chordata > Cladistia > Polypteriformes > Polypteridae > Erpetoichthys > Erpetoichthys calabaricus. The sequence goes on along the minus strand of NC_041409.2, from coordinate 100,622,825 downwards.
CTCAGCTTCGTGTTTTGGGGTGCAAGATGTCACGGCACACACACACACACCGTCACAATGCTGTAGTAAACAGTATACGCTCGTATGGATGTTGACTATATGAGTAAGGCACACCGACTCAGATGGAGAATAGGAGACGATTGCCCACAATCCCGCAGCGAGAGAGAGAAGAACCATCAGTTCAGTTGTGATCACATGACGCTCAGCAGACAAAGCGTATACATACTACTCATATTGCAAGACCTCGCTTGTTTATCAAGTCAAAATTTATTAAAAATTTTAGCTCATCTTGCAAAACACTTGTAAACCAAGTTACTTGCAAACCAAGGTTCCACTGTATATAGGTAGGAGAAACCCCTCCTCACTATTTCTGCAACTTCCAATATACGTAGGAAGCCCAAATTTCCCATTCTCATCCTTTACACTGTCTTACATACGTTAAGTAGGTTTCATTTCGCGCCATGCCCCATAACGAACTTTCGAAAATAACGTCTTCTTCTTGGCAGTTCTCACCATTATGTCATAAGGAACTTTCGGAACTGACCTCTCCTTTTGGCGGTTTCATTCCTTATTTCCATTAACAGACCATTTATTTCACGGCAGAGACGTACAAGGGCCGCCCCTGGTCCCCCTTCCTTTTTCCACACGGCCGCTGTCCACACGCCAACCATGTGTGTGCATGAAGCTCAGGAAATATTACATCTAGAGATCGTTAATTATAGTGGAGACATAATTTTCTCAATTTGCCAAAAACGTGAAGGATGTGACATACTCGCTTTTTCCATGGTTGGTGAGTATTCTTCACAACCGTAAGCCTCCATGGCTGCCATGGCATCTGAGCCTCACCACAGAATGTGCCAAATTAATCTCTATGTATTTAAAATCCAACATCTGTTTGTATGTCTGTCCACTTTTCATGGGAGAACTACTTCATGGATTTAGATTGGGTTTTTTTCTATATTTTACTTGAACTTTCCAGTTGATTTTGTGACTTCTCTCATCGCGCCCAGTATCAGAGTTTGCTTACGGTACTGATTTATTTGCACAAATCCAGGAGAGACCCAGCAGGCCGAACGGAGGAGGGCAGGGCCTTCCTCACTCGTGCGCCACCAGCCTCGGGGTGCACCTTACATTCATTTAGCTAGCGAATGAGGGAACTACTTAACGGATTTAGATCAGCCTTTCTTCTAGAATTTGCTTGAACGTTCCGGTTGATTTTGCGACTTCTCTCTTCGCGCTAAGAGAGTCTGTGGGCCGAGGGGAGGGGGAAGCATGACATCAAGACTTGGGAGCCGGGCAGGACCCTCCTCACTGTCCTGTTTCACTTCAGTGTGGGCGAAGCCACAGGGGACAGCTAGTATATATATATATATATATATATATATATATATATATATATATACAGTGGAACCTCTAGATACGAGTTTAATTCGTTCCAGCACTGAGCTTGTATAGCGAATTTCTCGTATCTAGAACAAACTTCCCCATTGAAAATAATGGAAATCCAGTTAATCCGTTCCGCACCCCAAATATATTAACATAAAAATCAATTTTCCTAACAAATAACACTGATAAATTATATATACTGTAGTCTACCTTTAATAAATAACACTGGTAAATAATATAACTGATTATTAAAAGAATCAAAACAGGTGTCCAAAGTGCAGTAGAGCATTCAATAAATGTTTAAATAAATAATCCTTAAAACAGTTGTGAAGTGGAGGTTTAAAATACACAAGAATAACAATCCTTTAACACGAGGTTAAAACGTCAAAAGGATGCAGTCTTTAAAAAACGGACGACAATCCCCGGTGCTTCTTCTCTGTTAGCGTCTCACCTGCGGGCTCTGCAACAGGCGAGACACTCTTAATGCAGCTGACCTTCTCTACACCGTCCTGCTTCAGCTGTTTGGCTCGCCTGTTCAGCTACCCTTCGAGCCTGCTCTCCTGCCTGCCTGCCTGCGCGCGCGCTCTCTCTCTCTCTCTCTCTCTCTCTCTCTCTCTCTCTCTCTCTCTCCTTTTACTTCTTCTCCCCCTTAACCGGCTCGCGCTTCTCTATATATGCGGGGAGGACATGGCAGCTGCAGCCCATCAGCCACAGGAACAATCATGGATGTGGGCAGTTTCCCACCTGTGCACTTAAGTGAGAAACGCAGACACCGCAGATCGCGGCTCGCAACTGCTACCACGCCCCCTCGCTAAGCTGAGAGCTATACCCACAGCCTGGCTCGTGGCTCGTTACGCGAGCCAATGCTCGCATTTAGATCAGAAATTTTCACTCATACTTTCCTCGTATTTTGAATTTCTCGTATACAGAGGTGATTGTATCTCGAGGTTCCACTGTGTATATATATATATATATATATATATATATATATGTATATATATATATATATGTATATATATGTATATATATATATATATATATATATATATATAAAATCCAATGTCTGTCTGTCTGTCTGCCTTTCACGAGTGAACTACTTCACGGATTTAGATCGGGCTGTATTCTAGAATTTGCTTGAACATTGCGGTTGATTTTGCGACTCTCTCATTGTGCTATGAATTATAGTTTGCTTGCAGGAGCGATATATTTGCGCTAATTCAAGACACAGGCTGCAGGGAAAGGCGTGATGTCAGAAGACGCTCTACCTCTCGCCACATGTTGGAGCGCACCTCGCCTCCGCTTAGCTAGTGGTACCTTTTTGTTTATTGATTTTTAAAGTTTGTCCTGTTTCACTACTACGCAGGTGGAGCTGCAGGGGACAGCTAGTTGATTATAATCGGAAAATGCAAAGGCTTTTTTGGATTTGGGGCAATGTTATAATTCTGCTATAATTTGCATGTTTTTTTTTTTTTTTGTACAAATCCATTCTTTACACTTTCTAATTATTGATTGCAGCTTTTATCTATTATTTATTAGTGCCACTTTTCTAAGAGATACTCCTATCTGACCCCACCTGTCTAAGTCAGCAATTAATTACACCCAAAACTGAGCAGAGGTATCCCACTCAAATCCCGAATGGTCTGAGTGGCTACAGGTTTTTGCTTCTGCCATTTTCCTAAGTAGTAACCAGTTGCTGGTGCTGACAAAACACTTCTTTTGCCAATTTAATTGATCTGACGTTTAATATTCAGAATCATTGTTTCCTTTTTGCCTAAGCAGCAAACATACGTTAAAGAGCTGCAAGTAGCAACCAGCTAACTCAACCGTTTCAAACTCCGTTCCTGTTGAGCTACTATTTCCAGACTAACCAAATTCTTAATTATTAGACTGTTTTTGCTGTTAATGAAACTTGCTGTTTAATTCTGGGCATTGTATGACGGTATGCGTCTTCCAGAACCCTACAGTGGAAAAAGCTGGTTAAAAAAAAAAAAAGAGACGGAAGGCTGTATAATTAAAAAGATGTACAGTACCAGTCAAAACGTTTTACATCACCTCAGTTGTTATGGAAATGCATGCAGTTTAATGTCTTAATGTTTCATGAAATCAAATAAACAATGGCAAATTAAAAAAATATGTCAAGGAATTATTAAGTGTGCAAAATTTCAATCAGATTTTTGATTCATCCAAGTAGCCTGCACCTTTTGCTGATACGACAGCTAAACTGTGGTAAGCCTTTTGATTCAGAATGCCAGTCACTCTGTGCCAGTCACCCACTCAGCCTCCAGCAAAAGAACCTGAGACCATCACACTTTCTCCTCCATGTCTGACAGTTGGTGTCACACACTGAGGGACCACACTGTCACCAACTGGATGGCGTACAAACACCTTGCATGATGAACCGAAGATTTCAAATTTGAATTCGTTGGCCCATAAAATGCAGGAGTCCACAGCCGGCATTTCAAGTCCCCATTGTGTCCTTTAAGGATTGCCTTTCTTCCTGCCACTCGCCTTGCCAAACCTGCAGCACAAAGTCTCCTCTTCACAATATAAACTAACACTTGTTTTTCTTGACCTGCGCTGTTAAGCTGTTGTGCTGCGAGGCGCCTGTGAACACTCAAGCTGGTGACCCTCAGAAACGTGTCTTCTGATTGGCTTGTGACTTTGGCTCTGCCCGATCTCTTCCTATCAGAGTTTCTTCCAGTTGCCATTGGATTGTGTCAGACACCACTGGACTCACTGGCACTTGGATTGTTTTTGCAATTTCTCCAAATCAGGCCTGTCCAAAGTCCGGCCCGGGGGCCAATCATGGCCTGAGATCGGATTTTATACGGCCCGCTCCTTTTGTCTCAAAATGTGTTATTTTTGGCCCGCATGCACAAACAGAATAAATAAATCATACCTATTCAACATGCAGTTTCTCTTTTGAACTCATGGTGGCAGCACTTTATAACAGAGTCTGCCAACTGCCATAAAACCTCAAACAGAAAAAGATTGAATGATGGACCAATCACAGCTTTCGCTGGACACGCGATGCTGTGGGGCTTCGGAGGGTTTAACACCGAGGATTCTGCAGGTGTACGCTGCCAGTTTGAAGGTACACTGTATGGCTGTGTAAAATTTGCTGTGACCCTACAACTGTCATGGCTACGGCAAGTTAAAAAAGGAAAGTTGATAATGAAGGACGCCGCTTCCAGGCAAGGTGGAAGTCACAATATTTTTTCACTGAAAACCGAAACAACTGTGTCTGCCTAATTTGCCATGTGACTGTTGTTTTGTATAAGGAATATAATGTGAAGACACTACGAGACAAAACGTGCTAGTACATATGAGAAGCTATCAGAGATTGACCGTGCTGAAAAAGTGAAGTAACTTGAGGAGAGCTTAGCCGCCCAGCAGGAGTTCTTTACGTGGGCCCAGGAGTCAAATGAAAACATCACCAAAGCTAGCTATAAAGTGGCTATGTTAATTGCTAAACATGGAAAACCTTTTACAGAAGGTGAGTTTGTTAAAAACTGTGTCATGAAAATAGCAGAACACATTTGCCCCGAAAAGAAGAAAGATTTTGCCAACATTTGCCTCGCTCGTAACAGTGTGGCATGGAGAATTGAAGAGCTGTCATCACATGTTAGAAGACAACTGGGAGACAAGTCAACAGATTTTGATTTTTTTTTCTTTAGCCTGCGATGAAAGCACAGATGCACCAGACACTACTCAGTTACTGATTTTTTGGAGAGGTGTTGATGGTGACATAAACATAACAGAAAAGATTCTGGACCTCAAAAGGCTCAAAGGCCAAACAAAAGGAAGTGATTTATTCCATAATGTTTGTTCAGCTGTTGATGACATGAAACTACCATGGAGCAAGCTTAGTGGGATTATTACAGATGGTGCGCCTGCCGGGGCTGGTGAATGAAGTGGACTGTCCACGCTAATCTGTAACAAAGTCAGCGACAAAGGAGGCAACGCCGTTAAACTCCATTGCATCATTCATCAGCAGGGTCTTTGGGCCAAACATCTAAGATTTGATCATGTCACGAATCCAGTGGTAAAGACAATTAATTTGATCCATTCTAAAGCTCTATACCATCGCCAGTTCCAGAAGTTCCTGCTTGACATCCAGGCTGAATATGGAGATGTAATATATCACAACGAGGTGAGGTGGCTCAGCAGGGGATCAGCACTGCAGCGATTTTTCTCTCTTAAAGGGGATGTCAGCCAATGCAAGAACCGTCAGATACTGAGTGGATAGCAGACTTGGCTTTTTTGGTTGACATAACAAAGCATCTGAATGCGCTGAACGTTATAGATCCAGGGTATGAGGTACCGTGGAAATGTGCATGGCTTTACGGCAAGTTTAGGTTTTATACATCGTGATTTGAGCGTGGAAACGTTCTTACGCAACATTTCTGTGCGTATACACACCGTTTATACATGAGGCCTGTGGACTGAAATCCAGATCTCAGTTTCACCCTTCACGTTAGTGTCAATAGCTTACCTGTTGCTCTGTTATCAGAATTAGACACAGCTGTATTTTAGAGTTTCTGAATGTTTTCAATTTCTGCTAGAAATTCAGATAACTTGTATGCTGTGATCTGTATATCTAAATGCTTACATTTGCATATTTTTTTCTTTTCTTGCGTGAAAGTGACAACATTAACGGAATATTCATATGCATTTTTTATTGTTTAAAATGATGTCATCAGGGTTCTGTTGGCCCTCAGACACTTTCGCATTATCAAATCTGCCCCTTCTTGAAAAAGGTTTGGACACCCCTGCTCTAAATGAAAGGCCTACACTTGTAAGGGTAATAATGGCTCTGTCTCATTTCATTTGTGAATTGATGTTTTCTTGTCGTTATCACTGGAATTGTCCCAGTCATACTTCAGCCTCTGCTTTAACACAGACAGAGAGTTTTGAAGTAATCAACACAAGCTGGGACACTTGTGCAAATTGTTTGAAAGGCTTCATTTGCTGGACTTGCTACCGAACATCTGGAGGTTGTGACCTATTATTTGTTCCCTGAAGAAGGCCCATTTGTATATTTATTACTATTCGGTTTGTTATTATTTTCTCTCTTCTTGTCTTTTTGTCTTTTTAACTCTTATTCCTCACACTGAGTCGATTGCACCTTCAATTTCGTTGTTCCTTTGTAAAAGTGACAATGACAATAAAGATCTATCTATCTATATTCTGAAGTTTCCTTTATTCAGTTTTTGCTAATCTAAACATTAAATTTAAACCTTACTTTTTCACCATTTTAGGCCAATCACAAGGGGGCTCCGCCCCCTGCTCGCTTCGCTCGCCTACCCCTTTTAGGCCAATCATTGCATTTCAGCAGATTAAATCTGAAGAAAAACTGAGGTGTTCTAAAACGTTTGACCAGTACTGTAAATGTACTATATGAACAAACTTTTATTTTGATTGGAGGAATTGTTCAGTAATTAAAATCCTACAGACACAGTAGATTGTAATGGATAAGATGGTTTAACCCTCAGGTGAATGATGACCACAGGCGCAGTGTGTGATTTTTATTTCTGCCTCCTTTTCTCAAACTCTGACCCAAGAAATGGGGCCCTTACTGCACCCATAGACAAGCAACAAAAAAATAAATACATTGCTGATTTCCCAGTCATTTGCATTGTGTTTATGTTGTAAAATACATTGGTAAAGAATTAAATTTATAATAAATCTGGGTGTATGACCTTCTTTACTTGCTGCTTAGGACCAGCGTAGGGGTTAGCGAACGGTTCATGAACTTGGCAGACACAACTGAGTCTAAACATTCACAGCAAAAGGGTACCAGTTATGTAGAAGTACAGTTTGGGTTCTTGTGTTTGTCTGTGCAAAGCTACTGAGCTGTAATAGTATTCTTTGCCTTTCTTAATAAGAGCAATGTGGTGAGAAGTCAAGCAAAATGGCACATTTTATTGGCTAAATAAAACGTTTTAGGTTGCCAATAAAAGGTGTCATTTTGCTTGTCTTCTCACCACATTCATAATGGCTAACACAGTACAACACCTTAATAAGATCAGTATAGTTCCTTTCACAGCAGACCATCATAATGTGCTTTATAAAGTCAGTAGATAACACTATTATCAAAACATTGATGCAGCTCATTTCTTGTGCATTCCTTTGTTTCAGATTACTTCACTCTGATCGAGATGCAATCCCTGATGTGCCAGCCATTTATTTTGTGATGCCCACAGAAGAAAACATTGACAGGATATGCCAGGTATTGTATTTTGTTTTCTTTTTTTTTTAAGCACCTATAAAATTAAGGTTAGATTTTTTTTTTGGTGGTGCTTAAGGTGAAGGGACAATAGGCTTGGAAAATGAGGGTACATGGCATTGTGGTGTGTATGGCAGAGTTGGGAGAAAATTAATCCAATGCACGGTTTGCATAAAAGTAATCTGCGGGCGGCAAGTGCAACATTGCAACATCGTTCTTTACACAAAGAACGATAGACACTTGGAATAAGCTACCAAGTAGTGTGGTGGACAGTAAGACGTTGGGGACTTTCAGAACTCCACTTGATGTTTTTTTGGAAGACATAAGTGGACAGGACTGGCGAGCTTTGTTGTGCTGAATGGCCTGTTCTCGTCCAGAGTGTTCGAATGTTTGTAGACAGCATGTGAGGCAGAAAGTGTAATTTGAGGAGAAATTAGGGGACCTCTCTTACTTAGTTGATAAGTTGAGATGGAGGTGCAGGCACAACAGTAATAGCCAGGGTGACAGGGGCAGGGAAGGAGTTCTGGAAGCCATGTGCCATTCTGACTTCTGTATTGAAGGGTGAACTTTATAAATACTTTGTGAGCCGTGCTGAGAGTGAGACATGGCCAATGAAAGACGAGCATGAAGCAAAACTGCAAAGAACAGAGAAGAGAATGAAGTGATGGGCATGATAGGGCTGTGCAGTCGGTACACAAAACCTTCAACTCTCTACTTCTCAATTTATGGTGCCACCGACTCTTCTATTTGTAATGAGGCGAATATATTTATTTACTGTTAGGCTAGCCCAACCAACATATACGATATAAGGCATTTCATCACTGCTATCATAAATCATCAGGCTATTTAGCACCCTGACTGGTTCAAGTTTGGGTTTAAATAATAATTATAATAATTATTTATTTGTCACATACATAGTTATACAGGACAACACACAGCGTCATTTATTACACCTGCAGCACCAAGCGGCCTGTTATAGTATGAACAGAATGGTGGTAAATATTAAGGGTGTTGGTCTGTTTGATAAGCAACTGAATTTACATAAATGTCAATCAGTGCATACATTTATTCTGGTTGTTCACACCCAAATGATCTATCTACTGTGTGTGTGTGTGTGTGTGTGTGTGTGTATGTGTATATATATATATATATATATATATATATATATATATATCTAATATAATATGTGTATATATGTATATATTATATATAATATATACATTTATACACATTATATATATATATATATAATATATACATATATACACATTATATATATATAATATATACATATATACACATATTATTATATATATTATATATATATATATATATATATATATATATATATATATATATATATATATATATATATATAAATATGTGTATATATGTGTATATATATAATATATAAAATCCTAATCCTAAAACTGCAACGATTTTATGTGACGTTTTTTGTCACGCTTTAAATCAGGCTTATTTTAAAATGTACAGTGGACCCTCGTTTATCACGGTTAATCCGTTCCAGACTCTACCGCGATAAATGAATTTTCACGAAGTAGAAATTGGTTATTTATAAATCGAATATTTTCGCAGTTAGAGTATAGAAAACCTGTTTTCGACCTTCTAAATACGTTTTTTTAACATTATTAGAGCCCTCTAGACATGAAATAACACCCTTTAGTCACCATTACACTCGTATTACCCAATATATTAGACAAAATAAGAGAAAATAAGACATATTAGACATTAAAAATATCATATTATTATTATTGTACTGTACATTTAATTACACACACACACAGTTCTTACTCACAACCACTAACCTATGAAGGCACCAGCTCAGTAGGAGAGTCTTCAGGTGGTAAGCTGGAGTGCTGATCGCACCCTCAGAGGACACAGACGCCCCTGGGAAAACCCCTGAAACAGCTGACAGTCTACCTTCACATTGCTCCTTACCCTTCTTACTTGCGCGATAAACCGCTTGCTTAAAAGTATTGTGCAGCGCCTCTCAGCTTTGGAATTGGTTGTTTTGTTTCTCTCTCTCTCTCAGTCATTCTCTGCTCCTGGCGGAACTGTCATCTCTGACTTGTCATGGAGTACGTTTAAACTTTTGAAAAGAGACAAATGTTTGTTTGCAGTGCTTTGAATAAAGTTCTTTTTTTTTCTACAACCTCCTGTGTCTCTGTGCAAATCTGTGACCCAATTGTGACAAGGTGGTGCAGTATCTTCAGCAGGTGCGTCGTTGTCTTCTTCCGCTGAAGGAGAACTAGGAGTAGGCAGTGGGTGTCTGGGTGTGCGGCTGAAGAACATCTTGATAGGCAGTTGCTGGCGCTGTCTTTACATATGCGTGAGGAGGCTTTTGTAGGGTATTACCATCTTTGATCATATCCAAGAGTTTCACCTTCTCCTGGATGGTAAGCATCTTCCTCCGGCGCTTAGTTTCATTGTCAGAAGGCTTAGAAAAAGCAGCACGTTTAGGAGCCATCGTGGGACTTAGATAAGAAAGCGCATGCGTAGTGACGTAACCGTGTATGAGAAAAAATCGCGATACAGTGAAGCCGTGAAAGTCGAAGCGTGATATAGCGAGGGATCACCGTACATTTATATGTTGTCACAAACTCCACAAAGAGTCATAGCAAGGTTTGGGGCAGCCACCCGTATATTTGGTTTCCTGGCTGCAGATTGATGTAAATGATAGCACTGCTGTGCACAAAACCCGAGTCCAAAACAGAACTGAGGGAACAGGGAAAAGGTGAAGGCTTTTAAAGGGGAAGACAGAAAGTGAGGTCAAAGGGGTCGGGCTCATAAGGGTCTTCAACCATAGGCTCTAGCCCAGATGTGACATCACAGGGGCCAGAGCCGGCAAGGTCTTGTTCCATAGGCTCGGTCCCGTAAGTGACGTCAAGAGGACCAGGTGGAATCTCCCGTGAATGGTCTGCAGGAAAAAGAGAAAAAGAGTCGGTGCACTCTGCCACATCCTGGTCAGATTCGGAATTGCCCTCACTCAAGCCCTTTAGCTGCCTCCCATGCGCACGTATGTGACAATGTTTGGTATCATTCTTTTCAGAATGTATCGAACTTTAATGTGATGTTGTTAGATTTTCAGATGCTTATTCCGTTTTTAAATGATAAGCTAAAAAATATAAAGAACTCACGACCCGCGAGACCAGACTTTGTTCCAAAGGATTTAACCATGTCCGGGGCCGGAAATAAAAGACAAAGAGTAGGACAGCTGCTGTACAGACTTTTAAATGTTCGAAGCGTCGTGCGAGATGCAGATCACACGGCACAGCAGCAGCTGATCGAGCAAAGAGGAGGTAAAAAAAAAAAAACTGTTTCCCCTTGTATCACCATTTAAGAGGGGGTTTCAGAGGAGCGACTTCGTCTCCTTGGGGTGCGTTCAGCCCCCCTCTTCACAACGCGAGTGAGAGAGATGTGAAGTGGCTGGCGCATAGCATAGGCCGGGGGGAACCCCCTAGTATAAAATGAAATTATACCCTTTGGTTTGAGCCACCACCCTTGAAATTTCTGTGTATGTAACAACTGACCATTCTGGTTGTTTACAGGGCATCTGCAGATTTCTTAGTCATCGTTTTGTGTATTACATCTTTGTCTTTGTTGTTCACTTGACCTTGGTCTGGTTTCCTGATATGCCTGAACAGGTTTCTGACATTTATTAACCCCTTATGCAGTTTCTTTAAGATGAATGTTATATTTTAACACTAGCCATCCCCCGCGGCTCCGTCCACGTAGTAGTGAAACAGGACAGTGATGTCACACTTCCCCCTCTGTCAGATTAGCCTGAATATATCGATCGCTACTGCAAGCGAACTCTGATTCTTAGCACAATGAGAGAAGTCGCAAAATCAACCGGAATGTTCGAGCAAATTATAGAGAAAAAAAAAAGATCTAAATCCGTTAAGTAGTTCTCTGGTGAAAAGCAAAAAGACATACAGACAGACAGACGTTGGATTTTATATATAGAGAGATGGCAAGCATGGCCAAACACTTTGACGATGTGACCCCCAAGTCTAAATTTTCTTCCACAAACCATCTCAATCTCACCTAATTGTCATACCTGTGTTGTCCCTCTAATGTCCTCATTCCTAATCCTGTCTGCCATCATTACTCCGAGAGAAAATCGTAGCATCTTCAACTCCGCCACTTCCAGCTCTGCCTCTTGTCTTTTCATCGGTGCCACAGCTAGAATGGGAAAATCTGAAAAATAACATTTAAACCGGTGATGATAATGAGAATGAAGATGAATAGAAGTCAAGCTCACGGGATTGGCCGCTCTACAATATGCTTAAAATATAAACACCTTGACCTTAAGAGTTCTGTATTAACATTTAATAAATAACAACAACAACAACATTTATTTATATAGCACATTTTCATACAAAAAGTAGCTCAAAGTGGTTTACATAATGAAGAGAAGAAAAATAAAAGACAAAATAAGAAATTAAAATAAGACAACATTAGTTAACATAGAAAGGAGTAAGGTCCGATGGCCAGGGTGGACAGAAAAAACAAAAAAAAACTCCAGAAGGCTGGAGAAAAAAATAAAATCTGTAGGGGTTCCAGGCCACGAGACCACCCAGTCCCCTCTGGGCATTCTACCTAACATAAATGAAATAGTCCTCTTTGTAGTTCGGGTTTTTCACGGAGTCACTTGATGCCGATGGTCATACAGACTTCTGGCTTTTAATCCATCCATCATTGTTGGAACATCATGGTGCTTTGGGTAGATGGTGGTGGCGCACGCCACCACCAACAGGACACCGGAAAAGGAAACAGAAGAGAGAGTAGGGGTTAGTACAGATTTTGAATGAATAGTTATTATAATGAATTGGATATACAGAGTATCAGGAATAAATTACAGTGAAGTTATGAGAAGGCCATGTTAAAGTTTTCAGTAGTTTTTTAAAGTGCTCCACTGTATTAGCCTGGCGAATTCCTACTGGCAGGCTATTCCAGATTTTAGGTGCATAACAGCAGAAGGCCGCCTCACCACTTCTTTTAAGTTTTGCTCTTGGAATTCTAAGGAGACACTCAGTTGAGGATCTGAGGTTGCGATTTGGAATATAAGGTGGCAGACATTCCGATATATAAGCCGGGGTGAGATTATTTAAAGCTTTATAAACCATAAGCAGAATTTTAAAGTCAATTCTGAATGACACAGGTAACCAGTGTAGTGACATCAAAACTGGAGAAATGTGTTCGGATTTTCTTTTCCTGGTAAGGATTCTAGCAGCTGCATTCTGCACTAGTTGCAAACGATTGATGTCTTTTTTGGGTAGACCTGAGAGGAGTGCGTTACAGTAATCTAGCCGACTGAAAACAAACGCATGAACTAATTTCTCTGCATCTTTCGATGATATAAGAGGTCTAACTTTTGCTATGTTTCTTAGGTGAAAAAATGCTGTCCTAGTGATCTGATTAATATGCGATTTAAAATTCAGATTACAATCAACGGTTACCCCTAAGCTTTTTACCTTCGATTTGACTTTTAATCCTAATGCATCCAGTTTATTTCTAATAGCCTCATTGTATCCATTATTGCCATTATTATAGGTCTAAGCGTGTTGTTTGTGTTTGATCAGTCTTTTGGGGGCCGATGAATACAGTTGTTCTTGTGTGTTTATATTGATATTTTAGTTAAGGCATCTTCACCAAATTAATTTCCATGCAAATGACAGGGATATGATAATTAAACGTAAAGGCTAATTATGACATTTTTAGATTGAACATTGCAGTACCTAATATTTTACTATAGGCAGCATAAGCAGTGTCTCTTTATATGAAAGGAATAATAGTAATGTTTCAAAATGATTTAAAAAAAAAATTGTATATATAGTGTTTCATGATGTTTAAACTGAAACCACAGCGAGCAGCACATCTACACTAAGCATATTTAAACAAATGACCTTTTTTAATGAGTCATGTTAGGTAAATGTAGACAAGGCAGCAAAGTGATGCTAGGATTGCTGTTAGAATGTGGAGGTTAAACCAAAAATTAGGGTGGGAACCCTTTTTTAATTTTCTGCTATATTTAATTAGTCTTAAATCAGTTTCCACACATGCTAAAATTATTTTTATTTCTTTTTTCTAAAGGATCTTCGAAGTCAACTATATGAGTCTTACTACTTGAACTTCATTTCTGCCATTTCAAGAAGCAAACTTGAAGACATTGCAAGTGCCGCTCTGGGAGCAAATGCAGTCACCCAAATCACTAAAGTAGGCATTTCTTCTGTAAATCATGTGGTGCCCCCCACATCCGTGAACTGTTGAGGACAACCCGTTTTATTGAGTTCTGTCTGTCTAGCTACATAGATGGCATCTGTAGGGAGAAGGCTTAAGCAGAGAAAGGATGCACAGGCATCTCTGTCATTTTTTATTTTGTAAAACAGACCATCACAAGAAATTTTACTCCACATTACACTGGTCTACAAAAAAATATTTTTTGTTTGCTTCTGGCAACTTCTGAGCAGCTTTTTATTAAGTTTTTTTCCACTGATTTCATATATGAAATCGGAATTAAGCTGCACGTCAGGTTTTTGAGATCCACATCATTGACGTTTTGTCACTTTTGAATATCAATATAATATATCAACACGATATCTGGAGTTTGGACTCTGTCCCACCAACATTGTTTTGATGTGTTTATTCTGAAAACAAACCAGAAGACGATACCAGAGAAGCGTTAAAGCATATTTATGTAAATTTACCTCAATATAAAAGTGAAGTCAGCGTGCCCAAAAATGTTGGAGGCCCTCGCTTTTGCGCTTGTACTGCACATCCGTCTCTCTTTGCATGAACCAGCAGTAGTCACCCATCATGCTCGGAGTGAATTTTCTCCGATATTGGTTTTCCATCACCTTTATATCTTGATGAAATCTTTCCCCGTGCTCATCTCTGACATCGCTTAGATTTGGTGGAAAAAAGTCGAGATGAGAATGTCAAAAACGCGTCTTCAGTGACGTTCTGGCTCCCGTAAGCTAATATCCTTTCAGCAGGTTCTCCACAAGCCCAGTGTAATTCTCTGCTATGTGACTGTCAAGAAAATTCTGGACAGCCTGCACGAATGAGGGTGCTGATTCAGTTGGCTTCAGTTTCCTTTTGAACTCCTCATCAAGCATCAGTTCACGGATTTCAGGGCCAGCAAAAACACCTTCCTTCATTTTGGCTTCACTTTTCTCGAGACCAAACTTATTTCTTAAATGCTGAATCGCATCGCCTTTACTGTCCAGTCACCCTAGTTGTCCAAGACCTGGAACATCATAACTATAAAATGGGATGTGCTGCTGGACAAAAACGGTTTTCAGATTTGGAGTCAGCAAGTGAGATTTGTTAATGTAGAGATGAAAGAATCCCAGTAGCAAAATGCTTGTTGACCAGTGTAATTAATTGCAATTGAAGTATGGTGACAGCACCTCCTGCACACCTTTAGCTGAAGTACAACACAAAAATAATGCAATGAATTAACACAAATTGTAGAAAGTAAGCTTTTTGTTATATTCATGTTGACTTGACCTCATTTTAAAGATTTCCAATTTCTGCATACAGTCTGTTCTAATGATAAATGGCTGTTAGTAACAATCATGATTGTACAAACCCGTAGTTCCTAATGAGCTATGTATGCAAACTGCAGTGCACACATTTATGAGAGGAATTAGCCTTCAAATCAGGACGTTGAATGTGCATCACCCATCAGTGAAACCTTTTTCTTTGCTGACAAGCAGCCACAGAGGATAAGCAAGTAATGTCGGAAGATTCTGTGTCTATTTCTGTTTTCTTTTTGTGACTACTTCATATTCCAGTTTGAAAATGTTGCTTCTGACAGGTTTTTGATCAGTATCTCAACTTTATTACACTGGAGGATGACATGTTTGTTCTCTGCAATCAAAACAAAGAGCTCATCTCATACCACGGTTGGTTCATTTCTGGCTGTTTTTATATATTTGTAAGGTACAAGCTGTCTTAGAATATATAATAATAATAATACATTTTATTTATTTGTAGGCACCTTTCTAAACACTCAAGGACACTGAACAATATACAAAACACTGATAATAAAAAAACTAAAATACAAAAATTTAAATCGGACTGAGCAATTGTAATCAAAGAGAAAAAGCAGTCTTAAACATCCATCCATCCATTTTCCAACTTGCTGAATCCTAACACAGGGTCACGGGGGTCTGCTGGAGCCAATCCCAGCCAACACAGGGCACAAGGCAGGGACCAATCCCGGGCAGGGTGCCAACCCACCGCAGTCTTAAACAAATGAGTTTTAAGTTTAGATTTGAAAAGTGAAAATTATTCAGTATTTCTAAGCTCAGGTGGTAGTGAGTTCCAGAGCTGGGAAGCAGAACAACTGAATGCTGTGCCCCCCATAGTGGTAAGACGGACAAAGGGGACAGTCAAGTGGATGGAGGTTTGAATCCCGTAAATGCCAATAGGGACTCTGCTCTGTTGGGCCCTTAACCTGCAATTGCTGAGCGCTTTGAGTAGTGAGAAAAGCACTTTATAAATGCAAAGAATTATTAGGAAGAGGATCTAAGGGTATATGCCTGAAGGTTGTGTCTTTTTTATTTTGGCAAGAATGCAGTAGGAAAAAACGTGTGAAGCAAAGGAGAAGTCACAGGCACTGAGCTGTCCAGGGGCTCAGCAGGCCTTAATATCAGGGATCAGATCAGAAGCTGCTTTCATATCTTTCAACAGGGACGATCTGGAAACGTTATTCATGATGTCTCAAACCTCTTCAAATGTCTTGTAAAGTCAACTTCATAGCTATTGTAGTGTTTTGCAGAGATGTCTACCATCAAGCATTGAATGATTGTTTTTTTTGTTTTTTTTAGTTTATCTGCTATGATAACTCCATATTATCTACACATGATTTCCTTCTTCTTCTTTTATAGCAGTTGGCAGACTAACGTAAATGGTACATTACTGCCACCTACTGAGCTGGAGTGTGGAGAAGAGACCTTAGGGTAAAAAAAAACAAAAAAAACTGAAATAATATCAAAAGGTCCAACACTGTTTAAAAATTCAACTAAGCATTTTAAGACACCATATTGCCAACACTTTACTGATGTATTTTCTATTGTAATAATATCCTGTCCCATAGATTTCAGCTTTTTTAAAAAGATGTGTTCTTTGCTCCTTATATGCGGTACACTCCAGTAACGTATGCTTTACTGTTTCAGGATAAATACATTTTCTGCATTTCCCTGTGTCGTGTTTGTTTGTTTATTTTAAGCAGTGAATAATTTAAGCCTGTGTGCCCAAGACATAATCATGTGATTAATAATATTAATAATATGTTATTTACATAGTGACTTTCCATTGCGCAGTCCCTTCTGTTACCCGTGATTTTTCTTTTACAAGAAAAGGTTGAATTTTTTTTTGTGACAACAAATGATAGGTGTTTAAAGCTAAAGGCCAAAAGTTGGCTAAAGAAATACTCCACATAAAAATAATAAATAAATAGATGGATAACTATATATATATATATATTATATATATATATATATATATAATATATATATATCCATCCATTTTCCAACCCGCTGAATCCGAACACAGGGTCACGGGGGTCTGCTGGAGCCAATCCCAGCCAACACAGGGCACAAGGCAGGAACCAATCCTGGGCAGGGTGCCAACCCACCGCAGATAGAGATAGATATACTGTATGTGTGTGTGTGTATATATATATATATATATATATATATATATATACTGTATGTATATATATATATATATAATATAAAATCTTATGTATAAACGTGTACATGTGGAAGTGTGTGTTTCTGTCTGTCC
Organism: Erpetoichthys calabaricus; assembly: GCF_900747795.2. Classification (NCBI taxonomy): domain Eukaryota; kingdom Metazoa; phylum Chordata; class Cladistia; order Polypteriformes; family Polypteridae; genus Erpetoichthys; species Erpetoichthys calabaricus. The sequence goes on along the minus strand of NC_041409.2, from coordinate 100,605,388 downwards.
AGCCTGGAAGTGAGAGGTGGTGTCAGGGTAAAGGCTTCGCCTCTGAGGATATGCAAGCAAGGTGAGCACGTCGGCAAAATGAATCCTCCTAGGAGAGAGACCCCCAGAGTCGTTCCTTTCAATTACCTGAGACTAATATAATTATTATTATATAGTTTTACTGTCAAACAATGCAAAGAGTACGCGACACGTGTTTTGCCCTTATTTGGGCTCATCAGGTGTACACACTCAACTGCATCCCCTCACAGGGATCGAACCTCAGACGTCAGAGGCAAAGCCCCTTTATGCTGCGCCTCGGCGTGTGGTTCATTCATTTGACAGCCTGGAGATCGGAGTAATTACATTCATAGCATTTGTAGTCTGAAACACGATCTGATTGTATGGGTGGTTACCTACCTGATGCTGACATGGAGTGTGTACGCCTGATGAGCCCAAATAAGGGCAAACACGTGTCGCATACTCTTTGCATTATTTGACAGTAAAACTATATAACATTCTGTGATCTGCTTCTCGCGACTGAGAGGGTGTGGCGGACGTTTGCTGATTTGCAGACCAACCACTTGCGTTACCTGATATGTAACCACCCATACAATCAGATAGTGTTTCAGACTACGAATGCTATGAAATATATTTTTTTTTACCCCATGTATTTATATTATCTGAATAGGACTTTAAACAACAAGCTGGTTAAGTTAGCAGATTTAAATGCACAATGGGATGTCTAAAAGTTCAGGTTACACTTTACAAAGAAGGACCTGGGAGTCATGGTGGGCTCTTCACTATGAACGTCCTGACAGAGGATGGAAGAAATTAAGAGGGCTAAATAGGTGGAGTACAAGTCAGGGAAGGTTATGCCTAAGGGGTGTAATGCAATGGTGAGGTCTTACCTGGAGTACTGCATGCAGTTTTGATATCCGGGCGACAAAGCAGCACTAGAGAAACACAGAGGAGAGCAATTAGGCTGATTCAGGACTAAGTGGGAGTGATTTAAGGAGGTGATCCTCTTCAGTTTGAGCAAACAGACATTAAGAGGGGAGATGATTCAAGTGTTTAAAATTATGGAAGAAATTAATACAGTGGATCCCGGTTGTTACTTAAAAATGAGCTCAACAAAACCGTGGAGACATTGTTGGACACTTGCTAAGGGTAAATTCCACATGTGGAATAAAATACTAGTTAAACTGTATGATAGTAGGACTTTCAGGACCTTCAAAACTTGATGTATTTTGGAGTAATTGGGCGGCTAGGATGGACTAGCTTTGTTGTGCTGAATGGCCTGCCCTCATCGACAATTGTCTAATGTTCTAATACTCTTTTAACTTGGATAGTCTGGTTATATTGTATGTTTTTTATGAGCACATTATATACTGTGTGACTTAGTCAAATCCGCATAGCTAAAGATTTAGTGTGGTTTTTATTTCAGCTAATTTGTTCCTGTCTGTAAACAGATTATTTCTTTGCTTCTATACCTGCACGGCCTATAAACTCATTCATCTTTTTTTCTTTTGCCCTCAAGCCATTAACAAACCAGATATCACTGACACAGACATGGAAACCATAATGGACACAATAGTTGACAGTCTTTTTTGCTTCTTAGTTACGCTGGGTAAGTACACTTTATTGGTTGAGCATGATTTGGTAAAAGGTGTCTATTTTGTAATCATTATGATTATTAACCTTTTATAGAGCAATTTTTTTGTATAAAATGATTGCTGAGGCAAACCATTTTCATATATGACACCATTCACTTGAATGAACCCTTTAATAAAAGCACAATATTAAACAATTATGACCTCATAGTGTGACATTCAGCTCTCAGCTATGTGTTCCTGTTATGTTTATTTTAACAAATATTTTATCTCGCACTCAACTCTCGTGGCCCCAGTGGTGTTTTTATTATTATTTTGCATTCAGAGAAGCACAGCACATTTTTATAAGACATTTAGAAATATTTTAGTTTTGTCTTTAACTTCTAGATTCTTTTTGTTCTTTTTATTATTAATTGCTTTTTTTTCTATGTAGTTTGCTAGTAAATATATTGGTTTTTTTTTATTTCACTTTATTTTAAGCAAAGATTTGTGCTCCTAGCAGTGCTGTACAGGGCAGTCTGTCTGCCATTCTGCAGTCCCCTGACGTCTCTTCACCTCTGAACGCTATGCCTGCGCCCGCCTCTTTGGCCACGGTCAGCTAATTCATACCCTGGCATGTAATCAAAATACATTTTATATAAACTGCTTTCTAAACCCAACAAAGCCACAAGCTATATTGAGCATAGATATCACCATAATCAATATGTCCTTAATAAATATTAATTCCAAGAATTGTGTTTCTGCTTATGGACTTGTAACAGTGATAATGTAATAACACTTACTTGCATTGCATCTTGTCATGTTTTCTAGGTGCTGTGCCTATACTTAGATGTCCGAGAGGGAATGCAGCAGAAATGGTTGCTGTGGTAAGAATTCACAAAGCATATCCTTTAGAAGTAAAACATATTATTTTGGGCTCATGGCTATAGCTGCTGAATATTACTAAACTATTTAATCTGTTTTAATTTGTTGTTTAGCTTAACTATTTATCTTTTTTGTCACTTGAGCTTGGGCTGTATGTCTTGCTCTAGTTACTGTGTAAGCAGTGTCCACTGAACATTAGAACAATCTGGACGAGAACAGGCCATTCAGCCCAACAAACCTCGCCAGTCCTGTCGACTTATTTCTCCTAAAAAAGCATCAAGTCGAGTTTTGAAAGTCCCTAAAGTCTTACTGTCTACCACACTACTTGGTCGCTTATTCCAAGTGTCTATCGTTCTTTGTGTAAAGAAACAAATGTTTGTATGAAATTTACCCTTCACAAGTTTCTAACTGTGTCCATGTGTTCTTGATGAACTCATTTTAAAGTCACCGTCTAGATCCACTGGATTAATCCCCTTCGTAATTTTAAACACTTCAGTCAGGTCTCCTCTTCATCTCTGTAAAGGCTCAGCTCTTTTAATCTTCCCTCATAACTCATCCCCTGTAGCCCTGGACTAAGCCTAGTCGCTCTTCTCTGGACCTTCTCTAGTGCTGCTATGTCCTTTTTGTAGCCTGGAGACCAAAACTGCACTCAGGATTCCAGATGAGGCCTCACCAGTGTGTTATAAAGCTTGAGCAGAACCTCCTGTGACTTGTACTTCACATATCAAGGCGCTATATAACCTGACAGACTGTAGGCCATCTTAATGGCTTCTGAACACTGACGGGAAGTCAATAGCAGGGGTAGGCAACGTCGGTCCTGGAGTGCCACAGTATGTGCAGGTTTTTGTTCCAACCCAGTTCCTTAACGAGAACTCAATTATTGCTGATGAAGCACATATTGCTTAAGTGACATTTTAATGCTTCATTTTAGTGGTCTCGCTTGTTAAGGTTCTCCAACCTTAATTGCTTATTTCAATCTTAAACTGCTGCATTCAGTGTTTTAATTGCTCCTTATTAGCAATAAGATGTAAAACAGGGGTAGGTAATGTCGGTCCTGGTGAGCCGCAGTGGCTACAGGTTTTCATTCAACCCAATTGCTTAATTAGAAACCAATCATTGCCAATCTCAGACCTTATTTAATTTTATGGCTTGTTAGTCTGTGCAATGTAAGGCTTTTATATCGTAGATTTTTTTCCTTTCCAAGGATATCATCCAAATGATTTGAAGCCTAAAACAGATCATTTTCAGTCTGTCACATTTTTCTATTAAGTGTTTTATTAAATCAAACCGTGCATGATGAACACACACAGATGTAATTGGAAAAAAGCTAGCTGGAGAACTGCTGGCTGCTTTGTCTTTTACATCTTATTGCTAATAAGGAGCAATTAAAACACTGAATGCAGCAGTTTAAGATTGAAATAAGCAATTAAGGTTGGAGAACCTTAACAAGCGAGACCACTAAAATGAAGCATTAAAATGTCACTTAAGCAATATGTGCTTCATCAGCAATAATTGAGTTCTCGTTAAGGAACTGGGTTGGAACAAAAACCTGCACATACTGTGGCACTGCAGGACCAACGTTGCCTACCCCTGGCCTAGAGTCCACTACAACTCCTAAATCCTTCTCATAAGGGGTACTCTCGATTTTCAGACTGCCCATTGTGTATTCACACCTCACATTTTTACTTCCTATGTGTAATTCTTTACATTTACTGACATGAAATTTCATCGGCCACAAATCTGCCCAAGCCTGTCTGCTGTCCAAGTCCTTCTGTAATGATATAACGGATTCCAAATTATCTGCTGATCCACCTTGGTATCATCTGCAAACTTCACCAGTTTGTTCCTTATATTCCTATCTAAATCATTTATAAATATTAAAAATAGCAGCGGCCCCAGCACTATTTATTGCTTCTAAAAAAGCATCAAGTCGAGTTTTGAAAGTCCCTAAAGTCTTACTGTCTACCACACTACTTGGTCGCTTATTCCAAGTGTCTATCGTTCTTTGTGTAAAGAAACATTTCCTAATGTTCCTAAATAATTGTTCCTGGGAACTGCTAATTGCCACATCTGATCCACGTCCCTGTGATACATGGAAGCACGAGGTGGCTAGGGGGAGAACAAGAAAGAACAGGAGGTTAATGGAGAAGAAAGCAGATAGAGGAAAGCTGGTGCAGGAGAGCGAGCGAAGATTTGTTGGAGCAAAGGCAGGCTGCTGGGAGGTAAACCCTCTGCAGATGAGTGTTTGGCCGACGCTCGGTGGGGCTGAAGAAAGCGGTTGCTCCAGTTGAGCGATCACGGAGCTGGAGTGACCGGTATTGAAGACGACTGGCCGTCGCAAGGCAGCGGCAGTCATGGAGGCTTTGGGCTGGTTTAGCCCCAGCGTGAGCACCCTGGCCGCTGTGGAAAGAACCCAAGTCTCGGTCCGGATGGAGCCCGATGTAGCCAGGGATCGGAGGGCTACCGGACCAGTGTGGAAGGCAGCTGCACCTGCAGGTAGGGCGACTCCCCTGTTGCGAAGCCCAATGGGAGAAGCAGGGGAGCCACTAGGTAGAAAGAAGAAGGCACAATGGAAAATTCATAAATGAATATGTAAACGGAAATCACTCTGAAAGTAGGAGCTAGGAAAGAAGGAAGTACATTCATATAATATAAAGAAGAACTCAGGATTAAAAAATAATTTTTTTATTTTATTTTAACAGGCCGGTTAATGCTAGGCCAGTTAAGAGGGATTGTACTGTATTTAAATCAATATAAATAAATACTCTTCCACACACCAAAAGCTGATGTCATATTATATGGCGTCTAGTTGTGAGGTGTGTCAGATTGGCCAACCATAGTTCCTGATCTCATTGTTTGCTCCTTTTTCTGGCAGCCAATCACATGCTTATATAATGGAGCCCATGCAGTACCAAGGGTTAACAGCTGTAGTGGGTCCAGCCGCAGTCTCTGCTCTTCTTCTTTTTTCCATTCTCTTGTGGTATGTAAAACATGAGACATTAGACTGACGAGCTTCTCTTCTGTTTGTGAGGTCACGTGTTCCTTAGTCCTCATCACTGCTTTGTATATGCCTTGTATGTCCAGATGAGCATTCATTGGTTGTCAGCTCTCATACACACAGAGCCCGCCCCCATGACTATAAAGGCAAAATCAAACCTGTTTGAGCTTGTCGGAGTGAGTTATGGAGTCGTTGAAGTGAGTCACAGAGCTGGTCACATCAGGCGACTGGCTTCATGGGAGCGCACCGCTAACCGCCTCTGCCGCGCTAAGATTGTGTGAATGAAAGCTGTGACTAAAAATCGCTGGAAAAGTTGCATAAAGTGACATGGCCTTTAGCCAGAGTTTTACTTTCTTTCTTTCTTCTTTTTTTAAGAAACTGGACAAGAAGCTCAGAGAAAACCTCAGAGATGCACGAAACAGCCTCTTTACAAGTGACACGATGGGAACTGGACAATTCAGGTATGTCATCTGTTCATTTGAGTTGTTTTGTATGATTATGCACCGTATTTACTGTGTGTACGTAGGTCTCTATAAACGAGGTCAAGCCCTGTCTGAATTTTTTTTTGCTTTTTTTTAATCTTAGTGTCCTGAGAAACTCTCTAAAAGTAAACATTTAGCTTATTTGTTCAGCTAAAGCAAATAGCAACGATGCCTCCCTTACCTGGGAGCAAGAAGAATGAAGTGTAAGCCTAAAAATAAATGAAATAACAGGGGCTCCTTGTAAATAAGTAAACAGTGAGGTTACATTAAAAATGAAGGAAACCATTTCACACCATTAAATACATTTTTGAGTGTGAGGCTATAAGGAAAAGGCCAGTGGATATTGGTTTGTGTCTTTGTCTTCCAATTAAAAAGAGAACTACAGTCGTGGCCACAAGTTTTGGGAACAACACAACTATTGGTTTTCACAAAATGTGGTGCTTCAGTGTTTTTAGATCTTTTTGTCAGATGTTTCTATGGTATACTGAAGTAGAATTACAGTAATCCCTCGCTATATCGTGCTTCGACTTTCGTGGCTTCACTCTATCGCGGATTTTATATGTAAGCATATGTGAATATATATCGTGGATTTTTCACTGCTTCGCGGATGTCTGCAGTCTACAGTACGTGTGCTTCCTCAGTTGATTTGCCCATTTGAATTCAAACAAGGGACGCTATTGGCGGATGGCTGAGAAGCTACCCAATCAGAGCACGCGGTTAAGCTCCTGGGAGCTGACTGGCTCAGCGAAGAAGAAATGTGGCCAGAAGTTGTGCGCGACCATAAGGGTTTTTCTGCAGAAGAAATTCATGACTCAGTGGTTGACAAGGCAGTCAGGCTAGCAAAACTGCTAGGAGGGGAGGGATTCAACGACATGACCAGTGATGACATCAATGAACTACTCAATGCCCACTCCGAGCTGCTGAGCGATGAAGATTTGGCCGAGATGATCAAGTCAGCGAGCGAGGAAGAACAAGACGACCCATCAGAGGAAGAAGACGCAGGCCTAACTCTCGAGCGTCTCCCGACCATTCTACGAATGACAAAAGATCTCCAGACATCAGTTGAAGAATGGGACCCACAAATGATTCGTTCTTTGCAATTTAAAAATGCTCTTGACGGCGCCACGGAAGTGTATAGGAACCTCTTTACACAAATGAAAAAGCAGCGCCAGCAACTGCCCATCACGATGTTCCTTACCCGCAAAACACTGCCTAGTACGCCTTCAGTGGAAGAAGATGACGGCGGTGCTACACAGTCGCCTGAACAGGCTCCTTTAGAACAGCTGTGACAGTGCAGTAAATGTCATCGTTATCTGACAAGTTGGTGAGTACCCAAAACTATTTTTCTACGTACTTTAGTACATGTATGTATGTTTATTGTAACTGTGCACACATTTTATACAATTTTCCTTGCATTGTAGGTATTTATTGCCGGTGGCCTGTCTATCGTAATGGCTGTGACAAATGTGATATCGGAGACGCTCTACAGTATCTTTAAAATAACATTTTGGTTTTATGTACAGCATTTACATGTTATAGATTTTTCACTTATTTTTATATTACCTACTCAATTACAATATGTTTAAAACTGTATTACGTATTAAATAAAACTCCTCAATGATATACGATACGTATGTTTGTTAGTAGTATATAAACTGTGTTTACATACATAATTTCAACGAATCTTACCTAATAACTAAGAGAATATAAAGGGTTTATGCTGTATAACTGTACGGGGAATATTTATAAACCATGTGGGAGAGTTTATAAGGACTTAAAATATATAAAAATGACCATATAAACACAAGTTCTCAATGGGATTAAACGTCTGGGGAGGTTCCTGGCCATGGACCCCGAATGTCGATGTTTTGTTCCTCGAGCCACTTAGTTCTCACTTTTGCCTTATGGCCCGGTGCTCCGTCATGTCGGTCACCAAACTGTTCTTGGGTGGTTGAGAGAAGTTGCCCTCGGAGAGTGTTTTGGTCCCATTCGCAGATCACCACCACAGAAAACCGGAAAAAGAACAACAGAGTAAGTAGGGGTTAATACGGATTTTGGAGCCACGAAAAAAAATGATAATTCAATGCATATACAGAAGGTTAAACTAAAACGAACCTCTGGGAAAGCCATGTGAAAAAAGTGCTCCACCGTATCAACCTGGCAAATTTCTATCGGTAAACTCATATTCCAGATTTGAGGTGCATAACAGCAGAAGGCCGCCTGCCTCACCACTTCTTTTAAGTTTAGCTCTTGGAATTCTAAGCAGACCCTCATTTGAAGATCTAAGGGTCCGATTTGGAGTGTCAGGTGAAAGACATTCTGAAATATAGGATGGAGCAGATTATTTAAGGCTTTGTAAACCATAAGCAGGATTTTAAAGTCAATTCTAAATGACACAGGTAACCAATGTAGTGACATCAAAACTGGTAAAATGTGCTCGGATTACCTTTTATTAGTTAAGGTTCTAGCAGTTGCAATCGATCAATCCTCCATTTTCACCTATCCACACTGCAATGCCAATCCAGCGTTTTCAGAAATGTATGGCTCTGAGGAGCATTTTCAAAAGTCTTTGTTTTCAGGGTTAATAATGCCAAGGTATTGTGGAGGAAAGGAAATAAACAGACTAATGTCTGCTTTTTTAAACAACAGGGAGTAATGTGGCTGTAGCTTCAGATGACTCGGCACAGCAAACAAGTTTCACTTAGAGAGTCCAGAGTACTTTTTTATTGAGTCATTTCCTACTTCCTTTCTTCCTACAGCTTCCAGAGACCTGTACTAGTCCTCTTAGACAGAAATTTAGATTTGGCTACTCCATTACACCACACGTGGACGTATCAAGCCCTGGTGCATGATGTTCTGGTAAGACATGTCATAACTTTACGTCATCTCAATATGTAGTCTCATTGCACTATTTGTTTGCAGTATCAGCTGGGTGTAAATGACTAATGTTATTTATATATCTAGTATGTTGTTGTTTTCTTATTTTTTAATATTTGCTAATACATTATTCTCAAGTTTTGTATTTCTTTTTGGTTCAGAATCCTGTTGATTCTGTTTTTGCTTTTGTTTTGTAGGTTCATATTTTGTTTTAAAGCTTTTACTTTTATTTTAATGTTGCAATTTTGATGCCATATTGTTTTTTTGTAAGCTCACCACCGTTTTGTGGTTTGTTGTCAGGATTGTGCTTCTCTGAAGCCTGAGATAAGGTACTTCATTGGTGCGCTACTCTTTAAGCATCCGAGCATTCTATCAGGATTGTGGATAGCAAAACTAAACCCTTTTGTGTATTTGTGCTTTTGTGAAAGATTCTTCAGTATTGCAAACTTCTTACTTTAGTCGCAGTTCAGCTTCATGGAGGTTCATAGATAGGCTCAGAACATTAGAACCCTCTAGACGAAAACAGGCCATTCAGCCCAACAAAGCTTGCCAGTCCTGTCTACTTATTTCTTTCAAAAAAACATCAAGTCGAGTTATGAAAGTCCCCAACGTCTTACTGCCTACCACACTACCTGGTCGCTTATTCCAAGTGTCTATCGTTCTTTGTGTAAAGAAAAACTTGCTAATGTTTGTGTGAAATTTACCCTTCACAAGTTTCCAACTGTGTCCCCGTGTTCTTGATGAACTCATTTTAAAATAACAGTCTCGATCCACTGGACTAATTCTCTTCATCAATTTAAACACTTCAATCATGTCACCTCTTAATCTTCTTTTGGTTAAACTGTAAAGGCTCAGCTCTTTTCATCATTCCTCATAATTCAACTCCTGTAGCCCTGGAATCAGCCTAGTAGCTCTTCTGTGGACCTTTTCTAGTGCTGCTATGCCCTTTTTGTAGCTTAGGATTTAATAACAAATGCTTGCCAGTGAAATTCTTATTTTTTTATACAAAAGAAGAAAAAAAATAATGCACCATTTAACACACTGCATTTTATAATCCTTCTTCTTCTTTCAGCTGCTCCCGTTAGGGGCTGCCACAGCAGATCATCTTCTTCCATATCTTCCTGTCCTCGTCATCTTGTTCTGTTACACCCATCACCTGCATGTCCTCTCTCACCACATCCATAAACCTTCTCTTAGGCCTTCCTCTTCTCCTCTTGCCTGGCAGCTCTATCCTTAGCACCCTTCTCTCATTATAGCCCTCACCTCTCCTCTGCACATGTCCAAACCAACGCCATCTCGCCTCTCTTACTTTGTCTCCCAACCTGAGCTGACCCCCTAATGTTCTAATTTCTAATCCTGTCCATCTTTGTCATACCCAGTGCAAATCTTAATATCTTTAACGCTACCACCTCCAGCTCTGTCTCCTGTGCCCATATAACACAGCTGGTCTCACTACCATCCTGTAGACCTTCACTGTCACTCTTGCTGATACCCGTCTGTCACCAATCACTCCTGACACTCTTCTCCACCCATTCCACCCTGCCTGCGCTGTCTTCTTCACTTCTCTTCCACAATCCCCATTACTCTGTTCTGTTGATCCCAAGTATTTAAACTCCTCCACCTTCGCCAACTCTACTCCCCTCATCCTCACCATTCCACTGACCTCCCTCTTATTCACACACATGTATTCTGTCTTGGTGGTCCTACTGATCTTCATTCTTCTCCTCTCATATCTCCACCTCTCCAGGGTCTCCTCAATCTGCTCCCTACTTAGCTATGTGTCTTTTCTCTCCTAGAAGTGTCATTGCCCATTTCTCTTTTACATTAAACTAGCCATGTTACCTGTTAATAGAATACATTTTAAAATATTTGATATTTCTTGCCGTACTTGCGGCTTCAGCGTTCCTCGTTCGCCTTTCCTCAGTACCCTGTGAAGCCTGCTTCTCAGACTCTTGTCATTTTGAGGAGTCCTTCTTGCCTCCTGTCCACTGTTTGACTGCCACCAACAATAGATGGGCCCCCATTACCTGCTGTGAAAACATCATTTACATTTGGTTTCTTTGAAGGCGACTCCTCAGTGCAAATAAAAAATGTAAATTAATTCAAAATAGAATTAAAATTAAAATTTAAAATTAAAACACAAACAAGACAAGACATTGTGCAAAGACAAGACAAAGAAGTAGCAGCAATATTGACGTGTAGTAAGCAATATGAACATTGATGCAATTTATGATATTATGCAATCTAGATACATAAATATAGTCAATACATATGTAATACAATAAATAAATAATAGACATAGATAATACAGAAATGATCAGTGTATGATAATAATAATAATAATAATACATTTTATTTGAAGCGCCTTTCAAAAAACTCAAGGTCACTGTATAATCAGGTTAAAAAAATAAACATTCAATAACTAGAAAATTTAAAATCCAAATAAAACATCAGATAAAACACCAATAACAGTTACAATGAATAAGCAATTTTGAACAAATAAGTTTTAAGATTAGCCTGAAATTGATGAAGGGTAGTCATATTCCTAAGATAAGCAGGTAATGAGTTCCATAAGGAAGGTGCCGATCTGCTAAATGCGCGATATCCCATCGTAACAAGACGTGCTGGTGGATTATTTAAGTTGATGGAAGAAGAGGATCTGAGCATACGAGAGGGTTTAATGACTTGTAGGAGCTGTGAGAGATATGTGGGGGCAAGATTATGAATGGCCTTATATGTAAGGACTAAAATTTTATAGTTGACCCTAAACTTTATTGGCAGCCAATGAAGCTGCTGAATAACGGGTGTAAGGTGATCAGAATAGGGTGTTTTAGTAATTATACGAGCAGCCGAATTTTGAACAAGTTGAAGTTGATAATAGTTGTTTAAGACATGTGTAAACAATGACCGGTCAGAATGTTTCACAGCAGAAGGATATCAAGAGTGTCAAAATACTTAAAGGTCAGTATGAGATTTTCAGTTCTTCTCTACCCACACACTCGTCTTCACAGGACAGTGGCTCGCATGTTTAAAAGTTCTGTTTTTAAAGGTGGTTGAGGCTGTGTGGAAGGTCCCAGGGGGCAGCCTGGTGTTAAGGAGTCTGACAGCTTGGGGGTAAAAACTCTCCTGCAGCCTGGCAGATCTAACTCTGATGCTGCAGTATCTTCTTCTTGGATGGCAGAAGTGTGAAAAGTCCATGTAAGGGGTCCTGCACAATGCTGTAGGCCTTGCGGACACTGCGTTTGTAACATTTGTCCTATAGTGAAGGGGGAGGCACCCCAATAATGTTCTCTGCTGTCTTCACTATCCTTTACGGTTGGATATGTTGCAGTTGCCATACCAGACAGTGATGCAGCTGGTCAGAACACTCTCAATGGTGCCTCTGTAGAACATGGTGAGGATGGAAGGGGGAAGACTTGGCACCGGAAGTGTAGTCTCTGCTGGGCTTTCTTGATTAGTGATGAGGTGTTATGCATCCATGAAAGTCCTCAGTTATGTGCACACCGAGGAACTTGGTACTCCTAAACAGTCTCCATATCTAAACTGTTGGTGCTGAATGGGATGTGGGCAGGATGTGATTTTCTGAAGTCCACAATTATCTCTTTTGTCTTGTTGACATCAAGAGATAGATTGTTATCTTCACACCATGTGTCATTTTATATCTCATTCCCATCAATAGAAAGCTGAAAATATACTGTATCTAAGGAATTCAGACATGTAATTCAATAGATCGTCAATATTAATGCATTTTTTCATTTGGCTTCATGACACAATTCTTTTAAGAAGGAGAACAGACAAATTAAATATAACCCTGACAAAATGGATCCTTTTGTGATAAGGTACGGTGATCCTCCTTTTAGTAACTTCTCATTTTCGCATACAGTACTCATATTAAAAAATGATATACAGTATGAGTGTTTTGTTGTGGTAGGTGTGGGGTGCCCTTCGACCTAAAATATAATATGTACAATACGATACAATTTATTTTTGTATAGCCCAAAATCACAAAAGAAGTCCCGCAATGGGCTTTAACAGGCCCTGACTTTTGACAGCTCGCTGTTACTGGTATTATATAATTGATATAATATTGTGTGGAGTGGCGCAGTATTATATGAAATTGTAAGTATTTTGTGATCATATATTTTTAAATTCGTGATGAATGAGATGCGGTGCAAATAATACACGAGCTTCGTTTGATAAATGACTATTATAATTTATTATAACTGTATGCATACATTAGGTTACGTTTCCGCTTGTATAATTCAAAACATATTTGTAATATTTACAATACTTTTGTTCAAGTTCACTTTTTAAACTGAAGAATCTAGGAGTATAAAATAATAAACCTTTTTTATGTTTCACACCACTTTTTTGTATGCCGATGTGTCAAATTGATTAATTAATAAAATGTGTCAAGTGAAGGCCTAACTGGAGCCAGACTCTGATTTGGTGTTCAAGTTGAGCGCCAGCTTCTTACACTGAAATATTTCGGATCATTTTACAAAGTCCTTATGAGCTCAGAAACTTAATATTGTTCCAAATTTGTCAAAACAAGTTTGAAAATAATAGGTTATGTCATGATCTATTTTTGGTTTTGCGCTCATATTTGAAAAAAATGTTGCTCTTTTTTTCCTCCAGTTTCTTCAATTCTCACAGTTTCTAAGCTTTAGGCTTTATCTCATTAAACAGCAATAATCGCAGACATTGAGATTAATAAATTGGTTTTTTTTTTCCATCTCTTTATGTTTTCATGGATAGAGTGTATTAAATTAAATTACTTCTATAATGAAAATTATGGGTGAAATACATTGGGTTTAATTTGTTCTCCAGTGGTTTGAATTGAATTTTGATTAATTTTTAAAGACTAAAATTAGTTTTGCTTTCAATCCATCCAATGCAAAGCAGGTTTCTAATTTTGCACTGAGAATGACAGCTGAGCTGGCAATTCTAGATTTGGCTCTCAGCAGTGGAAATAAAGTTGAAAATGGGCACCAAAAATGGCACAATAAAGAAGTATAGAAAACAAATTACAAAGGAAGTGAAGTGGTACAGTAAGTGATTGGTGATTTAACTAAAAACCAGTCACTGATTACGTCTATAAACTCCTGCTTTTGTGCTCTGCTAACTGTAAGTTTAGCCCAGGTAATATTTGAGTAATTAAACTTCTCCATGGCTATAATTTCCCCTCCATACTTTCCTTTTTATTATCATTACAGAGATGTAAATTGAAGCTGTTGTTTGCCTTACGTGGTCCATATCACACTTCTAATATGAGTCTTCAATCCCCGATGCTGTCTTATCAAATCCAAACGTCCTCACTAAGTTGTGGCTCACCAACTAATTAAAGGAGACTTGCATTTAAGTCCTATCTTCTTCTGTAATACGCTACGGTGGCTGTCCGTTTGTCTGTCCAGGATTTTAAATCACCGGTAGCTTGCAAACCGTTTGAACTATTGACCTGAAATTTGGTACTCATATACTGCGTGACGTCGACTATTCGCTTTCGGGGTGATGATTGACCTCCAAGGTTGTTCCTCTTTTTATTTTTATTTTATTTTATCATAAAATCAACTCTCGGCAGCGGCCAGCAGGGCGGCTGTGCAGCGTATGCGTTTGTAAAGTGCAATTTCTGTGGTGTGGTGCTATATGGGCGAGTGATCCATCATTTCTTCTTTTTCTGTCTGTCACCATATTAGATTTTGCCTTTCCTATCTATCTGTCTGTCTGTCTGTGTGTGTGTCTGTCGAGCACATTCCTTGCTTCTCAGACTCTGTCCTTTCGAGGCGCCTTGCTCACCTCCTTTTTACTTTCATACTTCCCATCTTTAAAGGCAACTTTCAACGTGGGTCCTATGCCTTTACTTCTCGTGTCTCTCACACTTTCTCTTTTGATTGTGCCACCTAAACCAAACTGGTCAATCGGATTGCTCAGCTCACAATCTGACCCCAGCATTTTCTTCTTATATAATACGCTACCGTGGCTGTCCGTTTGTCTTTCCAGATTTGGTACTCATATACTACGTGACGTCGACTATTCACTTTTGGGGTGATGATTGCCCTCCAAGGCTATTCCTCTTTTTATTTTTATTTTATTTTATTGTAGAATCAACTCTCGGCAACAGTCCGCAGGGTGGTCGTGCGGCACTTGTGTACAGGCGCCATTCTCATCCCTACCACCTTCATATCTTAAATATCTCTTCATATCTTAAATCATTCTTGAGGCAGATTGAACACTTAAGTGCCAGCTTAAGTGAAAAATTTAGGAAAAAACGTAATTGCAACACAAACGCCGACTTGATCAGTTTTAACGTGACACAAGATGCCAATGAAAAAAGCGAAGAAGCAGGTCGCTAGGGTGAAGAAAATAAGAGCTGCTCAGGAAGGAACAAGCGCATCAACCTCTGAGCAAATGAATGATAAATGTACAGAGAAAGAGGAGGAATACTAGGAAAGCTCAAGTCAAGTGGATTCACTGCACGTAATCGTTACAGCAGTGCGCTGATACTGGTATTATATAAATGGTAACTCCCACATCTTTTTCGATTTTGTTGAACAGTCCTGAATAATGTCCTGCCTATGTGCCCACCTCTATTATTTAGCCTTGTTTCTATTATTCCAGTATATCATAGTTATGTGCAACTACTTTACTTACAAATACACCTCACTTATTTTGTTCTTAGTATTTCATCTCTTAAGGCAAGCAATTTATGATATATATATTTTTTTTTTTATTGATTTTATTTAACTTTGGCTTTTAACAGTGTGCTAGAACTTTCAAAGCCGCTCTGTATTTATACTTCTGCCTGTGTCTTGATGTGACATTCTAAGCCCGGCTTCTTGTAAAGTAGCCCACCCTCCACATCCCACCCCTCGATTCCCCAGTTTAAACAAACTTCGACTAACCTACTCGTATGCCTTCCCAATACATTGGTACCCCTTGTGTTCAGATGTAACCCGTCATGGCAGAACAGGTGCCATCTGTTCCAGAAGCACACCCAATGCCCCATAACTCTATGACCCCGTGTCCTACAATAAGATATGAGCCACACTTCTAATCTCTTACCTGGACTGACATGTAGCACAGGCAAAACTTCAGAGAAGACCACCTTGCCAGTTCTGCACCTCAGTTTGGCACTTTTTTTTTTTTTTTTCCTTTTAACTATTTTTTGTTTAAGAATTACAGGCTCCCGACTAAGACTTGCGATTTTTTTAATTTAAAATCTTAGGAATGTTATCAGACACAATTGATTGGCCCTCGACTAAGGTTTCTTTCGCGTGACTTCAAATCTCAGCCACTCAAGAAGTGATGTTTTCTCGAGAATTCAAATGGGATGAGAAGTGGAGCATAGCCAAAGTATAGTCCAGCAAGTATTGGATCAATACCCGAAAAACAGAGATTACTGAATACCACAGTAAAGGGAAGTGGCCAAAGAGTTGTCAGGAAAACCAAAGCCAAAGTCAAGATATGAAAATCAAACCTCCCTACTTGTTAGTAAAGCTACCACAATGAAGACTTGTGTTTATTCACCGAGGATAAACTCCATGAGCGCAGAATTTATACATAATGGCTGCTGCATCATCAGTGCAACCAGACAAGTCCTCCGATGTCTACACGGTGTTGCATAAACACACAATAAATAATGTTAAAAAATAGAAACATAGGTACAGCTAGTATGGAGCAGTAAATACGTAAATGACAAAACTAGATTGTTTGTGAAAGTCTAATTGAGACAAAATAAATACTATATAAATGCCCAGAAATAAAAAAATGAGTAATAAACTATAATCATAACAGCTTTCACCGGTCACTCAGAGCTGGGGTGCCTTTGTCTTGGGTTTCTTGTCAGCCATTCATGCTGGTAAATAAACCAACAAATCAAAAGAATGTGCCGATTTAAAACAGCTAGACATTAGAACTGCTAAGATGAGACGAGCACCAAAACTGAAGCTCTGGTTCCAGGAAAAAGTCAAAATCAGGATTGAAGTGGGATTTTGGCATCGGGACAGAGGACGTTAGCCAAATGCTACAGCCAGAGTTCTGACATGGACCAGACTTACTGAACATGTCACCCCTCAACTGACTTGACTACACTGGTTTCCTGTATAATATTGCATTATCCTACTGATTTACAGAGGCTGACATTTCAGATTATCTGTCATCATTATTTACCGTATGACCAGCCTTCCAGACAGCTGTCATCCTCTGATGTCGGCTTTGTCTCTTTGAGCTGTTTGGCTCCTTTTCTCTGTAATTCTCTTCCTCGGTCTGTTCGCAAATTTCCATCAATGTCGGCTTTGACAGCCACCTTTGAAATGCACTTTTTTTTCTCTTCTGCACTGTAATTGGCAATACCTGAACCTATAACTGTATTCAGGAATCTATAACCACTGCACTGATCTTGTTTGTTCTCTATTGTCATCCCATACCAGTAATTCACTGCCATGTTCCCATCAGTGTATCTTGTGTAGACTGTCCTAGATTTGTTTCATGTCATTTTAAAAAACGGTCAAGCCCAAGTATCTGTCGGACTAAGCTGTTATGATCTGCTGTAAGACTGAGTAATGTTTTGTTGTCATCAAGTGGATAAAATATATCATGCTGCAAAAAAAGGACAAACATTTCTATGCGGTTTGTCACTCTCTGATAACGCATCAGTATTCATGAGTGGGGCCAAGCCTTCAACCAAAGCACACAATGGCATGTAAGCGAAAAGTTGTACAGCCAGCAGTGGTTGCAGAGAGGGTGATGGCCCTGGGCATCCAATGCAAAGAGTGTTGCTCTCTAGGAGAGCCCTGGTTTGAAAATAATTTGAATTTAATATGAACAAATTTAAATTACCGTATATACTCATGTATAAGTAAAAATCGATCATAAAATCGGACCCCGACTTATATGCCGTTCAAAAATGCAAAACACTTGCCTCCTCCAATCTCACATCAGTTTCTCAGACGCATCAAATTTTGTGGCAGCAGCGCAGTTACCAATTTCTTTTGCTACTTCAATGATGTTTAATTTAAAACCAGCTTCCTATTTTGTTCTGATCGACCGCTCCATCATAGATAAGGGATGCTGTTATGATAAAGGTATATGAGAGTGTGAGATACAAAAAACACAAATCAGTGCAAGCGTCACTCCAGAGTAGTTCGGGTATCACCGTGTGGTCACGTAGGCACAATAGAGAGAAGGAAGGGTCAGGAGCACATGGTGATACAGCACATTGCTGCACCCATACAGAAAGAAAAGGCCGTGTGCTACCGTGGTGACTCTCTCAGGTGGACATTCGCATATTATAATCTCTTGGACCAATAGCGTAAGTTTTCCGCATTCGACTTATACACCTGACATTATAAAATATCAGAAATTATTCTGTAAAATCAAGTCCCGACTTATCTGCGGGAGAACTTACCTGCGAGTATATACAGTAAGTAACGCTTACTTTTCACCAGATTCTGTACTGTTATTTTACAAAGCTGACAGAGAGAGATTCACACTGAGTGGCAACGTAATGAAAATAGCACATAGGAGTGTCATTGGACTTTGTACAAGCCAACATCAGAGGACGACGGCTGTCTGGAAGGCTGGTCATACGGTAAACGATGATGACCGATAATCTGAAATGACAGACTTTGTAAGTCAGTAGGATAATGCAATATTATTCATAATGCAAGATTATATAATGCAATATTAACATTCCAGAAATACATTGGGCGAACAATGAGGCAGGAATTACAGCCAAGGGTTGAGGGATGCAGTAAGCTTCCATGTAGTGAAAGAATATAAGCGATCATAAGTGTGCCTTTTTCAGTCGTTATTGTCTAGCTGTCTACAGAACAGAGATCACAGTTTACATCAGCGGGATCAGCATTCGGTAATAACAGTGCCAGATAGATAGATAGATAGATAGATACTTTATTAATCCCAAGGGGAAATTCACAAATGATAATGGCTTTATGAGGTGAATCCATGGTTCTGGCCCTGAAAGGTGCCACACAAGGACACGAGTGGAACAGCAGATTGCATAGTGTCCTTTTAAAATCTCACAACAGTGGTTTTGGCTTTTTCTTTTTTTACCTTCTTAAGATAAAATGCTGTTCTGCAATATTTGTGTAATCTAAAGACACAGATCAATACTTGATAACTCGTTTGACTTGAAAAATAGATATATTTGGTACATTTTAGGGCTTTTGTTTTAGGGTTGTACACAATTCCAACATAAAACGTCGGTGCATGTGAGATATTTTCTTTAAATGTATTGCAAACGCTGGGCTTTGAAACACAGTTTTGTGTGGTAAAAGCATATATACAATACAGTCTTGGTGAAGAAATAACTTTGACTTGAAAAATACTTAACATATCCTTTATGTGATACTGATGACCATGTGAATTGGTCATGAGACGTCCACGCCGATAGTGAAACTGATGCGTATGACTGAACTACTGTGATATGTCTGGTGACTTCACTCGCCTAACGCTGCATTAAGGTGCAGCATCTTCATGCCAAAATGGTTGCAATCAAGCAGAAGAACATGAAAGACATTATCCCCCCTCAAGCACTGTTCACAATGCAATAACTGTCAGTGTTCATAAGAGGGGAAATGTGGAAGACGCTAGGCCCTACATTGCGGTAGCCACACAAACAGGCACGTCGCTTGTGCGGCTCAATCACTGAAAGTCAACCCTCTTACTTGCAAGCAGAATGAAAAAATGATACAAGAAAAGTGCGCAAAGAAAATGACTTCCACTGTCCCAATTGCAACATCAGGCTGTGACCAAGTAGTGTGGTAGATACTAAGACTGTAGGGACCCTCAAAGCTGTTATTTTGGATGAAATCAAGTAGGTAGGACTGGTGAGCTTTGATGGGCTGAAAGGCCTGTTTTTGTCTAAAATTTTCTAATGTTCTAATTTATCAATTTTTAATTGGATTATCTTTAGAATAACTTTTGTAAGGTGTGGCTTTCGCATTCAGTTCCAAGACTAGCGATGGGCAGTGTTGTAACATAAGTTTAATATGTCACTTTCCTCTGTACAAAAATCTCTTATATATATTTCTCTTCTGGTTCGTCCTGCTTCCACTTCAAAACCGATCCTGCCCACACGCAGCCGACACGGCATTTCTCGATTCCTATTCGTCATCTTCCATGTCATGCACTATACTGGCCTGCTGAGCGTAATTCATCCAACAAGTACTCGAGGTGCTACCACAACGGTAAAGTAGCTTTACTCACCTTTGCGGGAGCCACCTGTGTCTTTACAACAGCTTCTTACACAGCAAACATCAGAAGCTAAAAATTATCGTGAACACATTCGAGAATACAACTCTTCTCTAGCGTTTGCTTCCATGGGTGCACAGATAACTCAACCTCCTTGCCACAGACCATACTGTTTTAAAATACACGGGCAAATTTATCGGCAAATCTCTCCAGTATACGCTAACACTTCTACCTCTCCAGGATATGGAGAGTTGTATGTTTTTGACACAGCACAAGCTACTGAAGTACGCTTACAAAATAAAGCAAACTCTGCATGAAGCGAAAATGTACTTCTCCAGCTAGATTCCATGCTCAGAACCATCAACCCCTTCGCTAAATCATACAAACACCTGCATGAAATCGCTCAGTCCAATCCAACAGCATCTGTACGAATGGTTTTCAAGGAAAACCCTGGTCAGGATTTATGATGATACAATGCCCTGACATGTCACACCGATGTTGCAGCGATATTCGTCAGAGAAGATGGCGAACCGCCTGCCGAAAGGGACATTTGCATCTATCCCATAGGCAACTCCTGTAAACAGATTTCCACGCTCAATATGAATTGTGATCCTATGGTTTGCCCACTTTTATTCCCTTACAGAGACATTGGCTGGCACAAAGATTTACAACATGTTCCCAATAAAAGAACCGCCAAGTGAATAAGGCTTACTCAATGCCAATTTTACACGTACAGATTCGCAATGAGGAATACATTTAGTATTTTGCACTCCAGCGGCAAACTATTCCAAAAGTACGTCGTAGATGCGTATGTTAAAACAGAGGGCGCGTGTCTCAACTATCTCCGATTACATCAACAAGATCTGCGCGTGGAACAATACAAAGGACTATCAGACTTCAGGCTTCAGCAAGCAAACGCTGAAAATAACAACGTACGTGTAGGCAAAATGATCAGATTACCGTCCACATTTCTAGGAAGTCCAAGATACATGCAACAAAACTATCAGGATGCCATGGCCATAGTACGTAAATTCGGAAAGCCTGATTTATTTATCACTTTCACATGTAATCCTGCTTGGCCGGAAATTCTACATGCACACTGTGTCTTTCAAGAAGTATTTATTTCTTCTTGGTTTCTTAATTCCTTTCTCACCGTTTTCCGTTCCTATTCTTACACCACCGTATGCTACGACGGGTGTCGGCTAGTATTTTATAAATCTACTTTTCTTTCTGCTCACATGCACAATGGACACAGATTTAGCACAGGGGCTCATCATTTAGAACTGCAAGGCAAGCATTACAAGACAAGACAGGGACAACTGTAAAATGGGTATTGTATACTATTTTTGTGTGTCAAAGTCAGCATGAAACTGTATCCCCTTTTCCTTGTTTGGAATGGCCTGATTCACCGAAGTGGGGGCCTGCACATGAAGAAAGAGTATAAAGCCCGGAACATTGCCCGGCACACCTTTGAAGCCAAAGGACTGATGGGAGATAACATCATCCGATCCGGAAAATCCTTCCAATGCAGTGACGAAAATGGCAGACTCTATACATCGGGCCCCCACTCCCAAAGGTCTTGTCATGGCTTCCTTCATCTGTTATGCCATGTAAACCGTTATTAAAGAAGGCTAAGTTATTTCTCCTATATGATTTCTTACCACCGTATCACTAAGGAAGGGGTATCGCCTTTTTATTTTATATCTATACCAGTAACGGCGCAATGCACAATAACGTGCAGCGAATACACTTGGCTTGAGCATTCCTTTTCATCCTCTTTCTCTGTACGTTTATTTTCGTTTGCTCAGAGGTTTTCACTTAAGCTGGCACTTAAATCGTTCTTGAGGCAGATTGAAGACTTAAGATATGAAGAGGTAGGGGAAGTGACGGCAAAGGTGGTAAGGAATGAGAATGGCACCCATGTACACATGCACCGCACAAGCCGCCCTGCTGGCCACTGCCGAGAGTTGATTCTACAATAAAATAAAATAGAAATAAAAAGAGGAATAACCTTGGAGGTCAATCATCACCCCGAAAGCGGATAGTAGAGATCACTTAGTATATGTGTATGAAATTTCAGGTCAATAGGTCAAACGGTTTGCGATCTACAGGTGATTTAAAATCCTGGACAGACAAACGAACAGCCACAGTAGCGTATTTATATATGAAGATAGTTTTGGGTTATGTAACATTACAAAAGAAGTCATTCCAACAAAGGAGCTAGCGTCCCCTGCTGGATACAAGTGTAGACAGCAGGATCGGAGTTTTGAGGAGCTGCTGATCTGAAGTTTTCTGATTGGACAATGTAGAGGCTTTGTGTGGCGTCATTAAACTTGTAGGCATCCGATCAGAGTGTAGATTTCAGTGACCACAAAGTCCATCAAAGTCATTTGACATAAGGTGTTGATTTGACATTACAGTTTAGTCGGCACCTATAGGGCCAGGAATAAGCCGTAAATGAGAGCCCATCTAAAACATCTTACAACTAAAAAGCCTCATTTAAAAAATCCTTTCTTCAAAAGCAAAAAAAATTTTTTGAAAGGGTTCTTTGTTTTTTTTTTTTTTGTTTTGTTTTTTTCCCCTGACTTTGAGGAAAGTCGGCCTCTTCAAATTGTGAAGGCGACTGTTTGTCAGGCAAGATTACCACGGCTGATTAATGTGTCCGGCACTCAGAGTGACAGTCAGACAACTGAGATTAAGCACAAAATATTGCGTTCCGAACTCCTTGATCTGCAGATGTAATTAGCAGTGAGTGATTGGGGGGGGGGGGGGGCCCTTCATCAGGCAGTGTGTCGCCCAGTCTGGTGTAATACATTTAAAAGAAACCAAATACTAGCGTTCACAGTCACCAACGGCCACAGGATTAGTGTTTTTATGGAAAAACGGCTCCCTGCATGCCCGGCAAAGTAGGGAAAGCTACTCTTTATGTCGTGGTAGGTAATATGTCTGTCTGAATGCTAGAGTCTCAAAGGCTTTAGGACAAAAGAGTGCCCGTTGGCATGTGACAATACACACAGATATATAAATTTCCAATCCGTTACAGTTTTAATGTGATAAATAAATAGAAGAACACTGAGTCCCCGATTTATCGGCACAGAGATTCTTATATGGTTTTCACACATGCCAAAATAAACAACTCTGATCTTCAAATGGGCATCCAGACAACATTAGGTCACTGCACAGACTTGCATGTGTCATTGCGTGCAATTTCAATCAGATTTAACTGGGCCTAAAAACTGCATTTGACATATTGGTTTCTTAAATGAGGGAAAAAAAATATTCAGCTTCCCTGCTGGAAATCCTTAAATATTTTAAAGTGGTCTGCGGTCAAGCCTCATTCGTTTATTCATTTTTTTATTTTGGTTTTCAGGACCTGTCCAGCGGGCTCACTTTTGTAATGGAACTGATGACGTCTGCCTGTCACTTAACTCTGATTAAATGCTGGTTCAGTGCCCGCCTTATTGCAGACATACTGTTTTTATAGTAAAAAATTAAACAGTTTTAAATGTTCCCATTCAAGTTATTGCATCAGACAGTATGAGTAATAGTAGCTACAGTTTAAGGGCTGGACGCAAGACTTGGCATTCTTGAGGTGCCTTCTCCTTCCTCTTGTTTTTTTAACCTTGAAACTGCATGCCAGCTGTTAACACTTTGTCAGTCCGCATCCATACTGGTCCAGTCTGCAGCATCCTTCGACCTCGGACCTGGCACTTTCAAATCCCCTGCCACCAAGTTCTCTCGACCTGGGCCTCCACACTCCACTCCATCCTCTTATGTCCACTGACAGTCACTACACTTTTCCACTTGGGTCATTTTCCCTACCCACGTACAGTGTGCCCAAACCACCTCATCGTACAGACTTGGACACATTTGTTGGTCCCTTTACAGCTCATTGGGATTTATGCCTCTTGAAAAGTGATAAAATGAAAAGCAGTCGTCCCCTGTGTTCTTGCATGCCTTTGTCATGTCATCAAGTAAAGCATTCAAGTGTGACAAGAGATCAACATTTGCTTATTCTACAAAGACATTCTAAGATGGCCTGGACGTGTGTTTTGGGGCCCCAAGTAAAGATCCTAAATAGCTGTTTTCCTGAATTCGTATCACCCTTTTCTCACATCGAGCAATCTGTCATTCAGCTTCTTTAAATGGAGAAAAGTGATCACTCTGCTGTTTGGTGACATCATGTGTCCCACAGTGAACATGGATGACAGGAATCCAAGGAGTGAGTTGTCTGAGGAGATCATAAAGAAAATGACAGACAAGCCCATTAAAGGCAAAGGCTAGAAGACCATCTCCAAGCAGCGTGATGTTCCTGTGACAGCACTTATAAATATTATGAAGGTTAAGGTCCATGGGACTGCAGCCAACCTCCCTGGCTAAAGCTGCAAGAGGAAATTCGAGCCCCGATTGGGCAGAAGGACAGTGAGAATGATTGACGAAAAGCCAAACACAATTTCCAAAGAGAGACAAGCTGAACTCCAAGGTCAAGGGTCCGGCAGTGTCTCATCACACCATCCCTCGCTTTTTGAGTGACAGTGGGCTCAATGCAAGAAGACTCCACATAAAAAAAAGCCAGAGTGGAATTTGCTAAAATGTATATTAACAAGCCACAGAGCTTCTGGGCAAATGACCTTTGGGCAGACGAGACAGACTTGGAGGTTTTTGGCAGGTCACATCAGCTCTGTGACCACAGACGTAAATAAATGAAGCTTTCAAATATAAGAACACCAGACCTACTGTGAAACATGGAGGGGGCTCGCTTAATGTTTTGGGACTGCATCTGCCATGGGGTGCCTTGAGTTTGTGCAGGAAACAATGAAATCACAAGACCATCAAGACATTCTGGAGTGAAACGTATTGCCCAGGGTCAGAAAGCTCTGTCTCAGTCGCAGGTCATGACTCCTCCAATAGGACGATGAGCCAAAACACAGTAAAAAGCACCCAAGAATGGCTAAGAACAAATAAATAAATATTGATAGGGGCAACCTGCCATCTCAAGGACACATTACAAGATAAAATCATAAAACCGTACAATTACATAAATAAATAAAAAAGTAATTGCAATAAAACACACATATATATTAAAAATACAAAACTCCCCATTTGTAGTTCCAGGTAAAGGTGTGTTTTAAATAAAGAAAGCAAATCAAGAGCCTGGATTTAAAGAGGGGAGGCAGTTTGAGAGCAAGGAGCAAATAGGGAAACAAATAGTTTGGTTTTTTTTGCCTCCTCTTTGCTCGATTAGCTGCTGCCGTGCCGCGTGATCTGCATCTCGTGCGGCGCTTCAAACATTTAAAAGCCTGTACAGCAGCTGTCCTACTCTTTGTGTTTTATTTCTGGCCCCTGTCATGGTTAAATCTTTTGGCACAAAGTCCTGTCTTGCGAGACGTGAGTTCTTGATATTTTTTAGTTTATAACTTAAAAACGGAATAAGAATCTGAAAATCTAACAACATGACGTTGAAGTTCGATAAATTCTGAAAAGAGTGATTCCACACATATATAAGTAGGTTGTAAAATAAGCCCGATTTAAAGTGTGACAGAAAAGTGACACAAAGACATCACTGTTGCACTTTTAGGCTTAGGATTTTATATATATACAGTACTGTAGAAAAGTTTTAGGCAGGTGTGAAAAAATGCTGTAAACAAAGAATGCTTTCAGAAATATAAATAGTGATTGTTTATTGTTATCAATTTACAAAATGCAAAGTGAGCGAACAAAAGAAAAATCGAAATCAAATCAATATTTGGTGTTCCTGCCTTTTGCCTTCAAACCAGCGTCAATTATTACAGGTCCACTTGCACAAAGTCAGGGATTTTGTAGGATTCTAGTCAGGTGTTTGATCAACCAATTCTACCAAACAGGTGCTAATGATCATCAATGTCACACGTAGGTTGAAACACAGTCATTAACTGAAACAGAAACAGCTTCAAACTGGGTGAGGGACACCAAAATCTGCTACCAAGGTGAGGTTGTGAAGACTGTTTCATGTCATGGCAAGATTGAGCACAGCAACAAGACACAAGGTAGTTCTACTGCATCAGCAAGGTCTGTCCCAGACAAAGATCTCAAAGCAGACTGGGGTTTCAAGATGTGCTGTTCAAGCTCTTTTGAAGAAGCACAAAGAAACGGGCAACGTTGAGGATCGTAGACGCAGTGGTCGGCCAAGGAAACTTAGTGCAGCAGATGAAAGACACATCAAGCTTATTACCCTTCAAAAACGGAAGATGTCCAGCAGTGCCATCAGCTTAGAACTGGCAGAAACCAGTGGGACCCAGGTACACCCATCTACTGTCCGGAGAAGTCTGGCCGGAAGTGGTCTTCATGGAAGAGTTGCAGCCAAAAAGCCATACCTCTGACGTGGAAACAAGGCCAAGCGACTCAAGTATGCACGAAAACATAGGAACTGGGGTGCAGAAAAATGGCAGCAGGTGCTCTGGACTGATGAGTCAAAATTTGAAATATTTGGCTGTAGCAGAAGGCAGTTTGTTCATCGAAGGGCTGGAGAGCGGTACAATAATGAGTGTCTGCAGGCAGCAGTGAAGCATGCTGGAGGTTCCTTGAACATTTGGGGCTGCATTTCTGCAAATGGAGTTGGAGATTTGGTCAGGGTTAATGGTGTTCTCAATGCTGAGAAATACAGGCAGATGCTTATCCATCATGCAATACCATCAGGGAGGCGTATGATTGGCCCCAAATTTATTCTGCAGCAGGACAACGACCCCAAACATACAGCCAAAGTCATTAAGAACTATCTTCAGCGTAAAGAAGAACAAGAAGTCCTGGTATGAAGTGATGGTATGGCCCCCACAGAGCCCTGATCTCAACATCATCGAGTGTGTCTGGGATTACATGAAGAGACAGAAGGATGTGAGGAAGCCTACATCCACAGAAGATCTGGGGTTAGTTCTCCAAGATGTTTGGAACAACCTACCAGCCGAGTTCCTTCAAAAACTGTGTGCAAGTGTACCTAGAAGAACTGATGCTGTTTTGAAGGTAAAGGGTGGTCACACCAAATATTGATTTGATTTCGATTTCTCTTTTGTTCATTCACTGCATTTTGTTGATTGATGAAAATAAATGATTAACACTTCCATTGCTGAAAGCATTCTTTGTTTACAGCATTTTTTCACACCTGCCTAAAACTTTTGCACAGTACTCTATATATATATATATATATATATATATATATATATATATATATATATATATATATATAAATTAATAATAATTCTTTGCATTTATATAGCGCTTTTCTCACTGCTCAAAGCGCTCAGCAATTGCAGGTTAAGGACCTTGCTGAAGGGCTCAACAGAGCAGAGTCCCTATTGGCATTTACGGGATTCGAACCGCCAACCTTCCGATTGCCAGTGCAGATCCCTAGCCTCAGAGCCATATATACTTCATGGATTTAGATTGGGTTTTTTTCCATATTTTGCTTGCACTTTCCGGTTGATTTTGTGACTTCTGTCATCGCGCCCAGTGTCAGAGTTTGCTTGCGGTACCAATTTGTTTGCACAAAACCGGAGGGAAGCCCAACAGGCCAAGAAGAGGGGGGCAGGGCCTTCCTCACTCGTGTGCCGCCAGCCTCTGGGCGCACCTTACATTCATTTAGCTAGCGAATAAGAGAACTACTTAATGGATTTAGATCAACCTTTCTTCTAGAATTTGCTTGAACGTTCCGGTTGATTTTGCGACTTCTCTCATCGCGCTAAGAATCAGAAGCGATATATACTCTTGTCTGAGAGAGAGGCTGTGGGCCGAGGGGAGGGGGATGCGTGACATCAAGACTGGGGAGCCGGGGTCCTGTTCTACTTCAGCGTGGGTGAAGCCACAGGGGACGGCTAGTGTGTATATATATATATATATATATATATATATATATATATATATATATATATATATATATATATATATACAGTAATCCCTCCTCCATTGCGGGGGTTGCGTTCCAGAGCCACCCGCGAAATAAGAAAATCCGCGAAGTAGAAACCATATGTTTATATGGTTATTTTTATATTGTCATGCTTGGGTCACAGATTTGCGCAGAAACACAGGAGGTTGTAGTGAGACAGGAACGTTATTCAAACACTGCAAACAAACATTTGTCTCTTTTTCAAAAGTTTAAACTGTGCTCCATGACAAGACGGAGATGACAGTTCCGTCTCACAATTAAAAGAATGCAAACATATTTTCCTCTTCAAAGGAGTGCGTGTCAGAAGCAGATCATGTCACAGAGATAGAGAGAGACAAAAGCAAACAGATCAATAGGGCTGTTTGCCTTTTAAGTATGCGAAGCACCGCGGCACAAAGCTGTTGAAGGCTGCAGCTCACACCCCCTCCGTCAGGAGCAGACAAAGAGAGAGAGAGAGAGAGCGAGTTTGTTTTTCAAGCAAAAATCAATACGTGCCCTTCGAGCTTTTAAGTATGCGAAGCACCGTGCAGCATGTCCTTCAGAAAGCAGCTGCACACAGAAGGTAGCAACGTCCCTATCATCTAGGTGTGCGAACAGCCCCCCTGCTCACACCCCCCTACGTCAGCGCAAGAGAGAGAGAGAGAGAGAAAGTAAGTTGGGTAGCTTCTCAGCCATCTGCCAATAGCGTCCCTTGTATGAAATCAACTGGGCAAACCAACTGAGGAAGCATGTACCAGAAATTAAAAGACCCATTGTCCGCAGAAACCCGCGAAGCAGCGAAAAATCCGCGATATATATTTAAATATGCTTACATATAAAATCCGCGATGGAGTGAAGCCGCGAAAGGCGAAGCGCGATATAGCGAGGGATCACTGTATAATAATTAATAATAATTCTTTGCATTTATATAGCGCTTTTCTCACTGCTCAAAGCGCTCAGCAATTGCAGGTTAAGGACCTTGCTGAAGGGCTCAACAGAGCAGTCCCTATTGGCATTTACGGGATTCGAACCGCCAACCTTCCGATTGCCAGTGCAGATCCCTAGCCTCAGAGCCATATATATATATATATATATATATAGATATATATAGATATATAGATTGATTTACAGAGACAAAACCCATTAGTTTTCTTTATTTTAGTCATCTGGTTGACCCTCCATTAAGCCCAGTTAGCCTTTAGACTTCATTTCTTGCTGACCTTCTGCCTTTAAGCTTCCATTTACAACAGTCATTCTACAATCTATAGGTTAGTGCCTATGGCTCCATTACTTCTTAGGGTAAAATGCAGTCCTGTAGGTCAACTGAACCTGTTTGCTTTAAAACAATACAGTAATAATAATACATTTTATTTATGTAGCACCTTTCCCATGCTGAAGGCTCATTGAAAACAGTGACATTTCAGCAAAATGTGGAGCAAACTTTAGTTTCTTGAAGTAAACACTCCCCATAGTCTAAAACGTTTTTATATATTAAACTGTGCCTGTAGTATATTCCACCAGCATGTGTATTGATTAAGCAGGCGGAGAGGTCACAGTAGCGCATTCATCGTAAAGTTATTTTATATCTCTGACTGTTGCTGTATTCTTTTTCCCCTCACAAGCCTTCCAGGGCCTGCTGTAGAGAAGCATCCTGACAACAAGATGCTGTCACCACCATGAGAATGGAGGGCTTTTCATAATGTGCTGTTTTTTGCAGACATGATGTTTTTGGTCAGTTTTAGTGTCTCTGCACCATAGAACCTTCTTTCACCTGACTTCAGAATCTCCCATGAGCCTTCTTCCGAGGTCCCTGTGTATTTTTCTCTTTTCCACTCTCCCATAAAACTGCAGCTGGTGAAGCACCCGGGCACAGTTGTTAGTCTGCCTAGTCCCTCCAGAGGTACTCTTGGTGGCCCCCCTCTTTTTATTTATTTATTTTCTTTGGCACTGTAGCATGTCTGCCGTCTGCTTTTGTTTTATGCTCCATTTACGTATTTTGAGCTGTTGGTGACAACTTGAACAAAAACTCTCCATGATTTTCAGTCAGAAAAGTCATCTTTCAGTTCTTGGGTTGGCCCTTTTCATCACACTTTATCATATCTCTCCCCCTTTTCGTCTGTTTGTATTGAGTGAGACTTCTTTTCTCATGATGTCATTGAATTATTTAAGCTTTGCCTTGACCCCAAATTGGTGTTCCCCAATCTACTGCAGATCTTGTTACAGTTCTGTTGCTTCTGGCATTCCTTCCCATCAATTTCTTAATCAGAGATAATTTCCTTCCATCACTTAAAGTCTTTGCTTCATTCAAAGAAGTTTTCCGTATCCTAATTGCATACTGATTTTAGTAATGCAGTACCTAATCTTACATTGCTAAAAAATTTCTAAAATGTTTATTACATTACAAGCCAGAGAAACCTGCTGTTTAGCTCAACATACGTTATCAAATCCTTTCAGTGCAATTCTCAAGTACACCAACTTGTTTCACGAATTCACATGACTCTGAAGGTAAAACTCTTTTTAATGTTTACACATAATCTACTATCCCAACAGGCATTGTGTAAGCTGCACAACAGAAAATAAAAAGAGCAAATTTCCCGAGCAAGGATAAAAAAAATCACAAGCTTGTCTGGAAATGGAAGAGGTGAAAATCCAGAGCAAAACTATGTGTGTGTGTGTGTGTGTGTATATATATATATATATATATATATATAATATATATAGAAAGGATTCCGACCTGGCCTGATTTCATATAATGAGAAATGTGTATTTACGTTCATGTAAGTTGTTTAAACTATTACATCTCATAGTGAGTTATGGCAAGTTCAGGTGCTATGGAGAACCAGTGAACACCTCAAATTTCAAATGCTATTTTAATGCTGGACGGGTTTCCTCAGACTGAGTGGAAAAAGCAGGAAGGGGACTGGAGATTTTTGAAAATGTGCAATGGTTCACACTGTACAATTAAAACTAAAATGTGTGATCAAGACAGTGAATTGTAGACCGAATTCTGAAAAGTCAGTTGTATCATCTTGGCTCACTCAGCCACAGAAATGACCAGTATAGTAATGATGAATCATTCTGAATGTTGATGACGTCAAAGAAGGAATCAAGAATCTGTTAGGTCTGCTCCATTCATGGACACTACAAGCTGGACCTGCTCTGTTCAAATATTAATGGCTTTAAATATAAACCTGTGGCACAATCCGAGCAGGTCAGACCTCATCTTACTGACATCTAGAAGCCAGTTATGGAGAGCAGCAGCTCTCTGCTATCCAAACCAGAAGTTTTTGTTTGTGTTTTTCTGTTTTTTTCTTTTTGTTGTTTGTTCTCATTATATTTATTTATTTCTTTAGCGCTTCTGTAAAATTTTAGTTTCCCCTATGGGACAAATAAAGTATAAAGTACAGTATTAAAACAGGAATCTATCTCATATAGGACAATTTTTTGATGCGCTATCCAGATTGAATAGTAATGTAGAGGGCGGCCTATTAACATCATTGCCTTACAAATCCAGGCTTCCGCTGCGTTACAAATGACTCTTTGTCTTTGTGGAGATTGTATACTCTCCACGAGTTTGTTAGCCGGTCATTCTAAATGTGCCTAATTTCAGTGTGTTTGGGTGTGTGTGTGCATCAGCTAAACATAAGGCTGTGTGTCAGGATGTAAGTCTGTGAACAAGAGAAACCCACCAGTTTATCCATTAGGTTTATTTTTATATCTCATTTCCTAGACTGAGACCAAACATTTTCCAAAATATAAGATCTCATTACAACTGTTGTCGCCACACAGGCACCATGTTCTCAGTACAGCTCACCGTATGGCTTCTCTCCAGTTTATTTTCTACCATCTGCAGCCTGTTTGTCTCAATTCCAATCCAAGTTTGTGAAATCATCTCAGAGTTGCTGAGCACTCCGCACTTACACTAATTTCAGTCGGTTCTCAGATGTGTTTTAAGCCATCTAGGTGAGTTCCTTTCAGCAGTTCTTCTATCACACTTCTGCTGACTTTCAGGGTAAGAGATTGTCAAGGCCAAAATATTTCCATTTGGGACTAATTGAGCAGGTTGCTCCTCAAGACATTACCACATTTTTAAAGTTAATCAAACTATATTATTTAACTTGACTCCTCTGTCTGTTTGTCTGGGTCAAATCTTGTAATTGATTTTAAACCCACTTTTGGCAAAGTGAATTTCTTCAAATTTTGCATACGTGTTCAGTATTGATGACAATACAATAATCTGTCAAAACCGATGCAATTACTTAACAAATTTCACCGTAATTGTTGGTTATGTGATTCCAATTAACATATACACAACAATGACGGAGAGAGAATACAGTGAGATATCGGAGCATATGAGTGAGAGACGCGTTGGATTGCCGCCACTTGCCTCTTCCACTGAGTGGAGTCGGTAAATAGATAGATAGATAGATACTTTATTAATCCCAATGGGAAATTCACATATGTGTAGCAACTTCACTTGATTCCTCTTGCGATGATCACGGTGAGGAGGTATTGACGTAAGCTTGCCGTTCAGTCGTCGATATTTTTT
This sequence comes from Erpetoichthys calabaricus, assembly GCF_900747795.2. NCBI lineage: Eukaryota > Metazoa > Chordata > Cladistia > Polypteriformes > Polypteridae > Erpetoichthys > Erpetoichthys calabaricus. The sequence goes on along the minus strand of NC_041409.2, from coordinate 100,572,924 downwards.
TTTCGTAGCAACCAAGTGCTAATCCCATAAGAGCCTGAACAGAAAAATAGAGACCAAAAAATAATTCCTTTTAGTATTTAAATAATTCCTTTAAAGAGGATACATTATGTAATACTTTCAAAGAAGCTTCACATTCATGAAAAATTATTAAAGAAAAATCATTTGCAAAATACTAAAAAACTAAAAAGTCAAAAATAAAATATGTAAAAAAAAAAAATTTTGAATAAAACGATTTTATTTACTTTAGTTATAAATGTGCTAAAAAGCAAAAAAAAAAATTTGTATTTATCCACAATTTTCGGGGTTATATGTGACTAAATAAAATCATGGGTTGATGAATTGATTCAATTTTTGAAAGTTGTTTAGCATGGTGGGGAATTACAATGTTGTTGTTTTTTTTTATATTTTATGATGAAAGTAGCTATTCTATTTTTATTATTGTGAATTTCCCATTGGGTATTAATAAAGTATCTATCTATTTATCTATCAATTGATTGAATTAATTAATTAATGTGTGCCCCACGATTTTATTTAGTCACATATAACCACGAAAATTGTGATTAAAGAAAAAAATATTTTTTTTGCTTTTTAGTGCATTTATAACTAAAGCAAATAAAATTGTTTTATTTACAAAAATGTATATATTTTTTTCCTTGCTCAAACTGACCTGATTCAACAGAAGTAGCTTGATTCTTTATCCAAGAGCAGTAAAACTAGTTGTGCTACAGCATTTGGCTTTTAAATCTTTGTTTGTTTGGGATGTTCATGTGGTTCTGCTGTGAATGCTCAACACCATCGGAAGATTTTGCCATTTTTACTGTCCCTAGAAACCCAATGCATAATAATAATAATAATAATAATTCATTACATTTATATAGCGCTTTTCTCAGTACTCAAAGCGCTATCCACACAGGGAGGAAGCGGGAAGCGAACCCACAATCTTTCACAGTCTCCTTACTGCAAAGCAGCAGCACTACCACTGCGCCACCTGTGAGGATGCATACAGTACAGTGAACAAGTTTGGAAACGCCTGAATAAATTATCTATGTACTTGACATTTGAGAAGAACAAAATAGTAAATATGACTTTGACAATGAACAAACTAAAACATTGCCATTTTGGGGAAGGTGGGAGAGCAGATTAATGTTTAACTGCCTTATTAGGCATTCAATTTCTCTATTTCTGTTGATGGTCCACTTGTCAAACCTGCTCCTGTTGTCAGAAATCTTGGTGTTTTGTTTGATTCATCACTTAACTTTGAGTTACACATTAGGTCTCTTTCCAAAATTTCATTCTATCATCTCCGTAACATTGCCCGCCTCCGTCCATTTCTGTCCTTGTCTGATGCTCAAACTCTGCTTCATTGTTTCATAACGTTTCGTATTGATTAGTGTAATTCCCTCTTTATTGACCTCCCTGCAAAATCTATACTGCAGTTACACTGCTTTCAGAACTCTGCAGCCACACAAATCTTCCCTGTTCTCTCCCAGCTTCACTGGTTAGCGGTTCCATCAAGGATTAAATTCAAGATTCTACTTCTCACCTTCAAAGCCCTACATAACCTTTGCCCCCCTCTACCTCACTCAGCTCCTTACACTCCTTGTCGCTCTCTCAGGTCCTCAAGCAGTAATCTCCGTACTGTCCCACGCACCAGACTCTCCACCTTGGGAGGACAGGCAGCTCCTTCAGTGCTATAGCAGCTCAACTCTGGAACTCTCTTCCTCAGTCTCTCCGAGTTTGCTCCTCTTTATGCACTTTTAAATCGCAACTGAAAACTTTCCTTTTCTACAAACTTTTGTCATCTGTGTAATTTTTTTTTAACTCTGTATGTAAAGAGACCTTGGGTTTGTGAAAAGCGCTCAATAAATGTAACCTATTATTATTATTATTATTATTACTGTGAAACCTATTTATTTTTTCAGTGTTTTCTTACAAAATCAGCACATTATAGTGGAATTCAATAGATTAAATAAATGTGATTCATCCCATGGGGAAATTCAGAATTAGCATTTGAATTTCAGACTTCGTATAATAACATACCAGATAATATTATAACTATTTACTTCAGATTAATTACAATGAAAGAAAAGGAAAAATATAAATACAAATTTAAATCAACAGCAGAAAAAAATCTATACTAATAAAAGGCAAAGCCCTCACTGACTCACTCACTCACTCACTGACTGACTGACTGACTCACTCATCACTAATTCTCCAACTTCCCGTGTAGGTGGAAGGCTGAAATTTGGCAGGCTCATTCCTTACAGCTTACTTACAAAAGTTACGCAGGTTTCATTTCGAAATTCAAAGCGTAATGGTCATAACTGGAACATATTTTTTGTCCATACACTGTAATGGAGGAGGCGGAGTCACGTATCGCGTCATCACGCCTCCTACGTAATCACGTGAACTAAAAACAAGGAAGACATTTACAGCACGAGTCACACGCGGGAACGAAGGTAAATGACGTTAATTTTTGACTGTCTTTTAATACTGTGTAAGCATACATATTAACACATGTGCAATTAAACGTGTGCATTTACGGGGTGATTTCTCAGGCTTAAAAGCTCACCTTTTATCAAACGCGGGAAGAAAGGTAACTGACGTTGTTCACTGTCTTTTAATACTGTGTAACCATACATATTAACACATGTCCAATTAAACGTGTGCATTTACGGGGTGATTTCTCAGGCTTAAAAGCTCGCCTTTTACTAAAAAGGTAAATGCAAAACTATTTTCAATCAGTTTATTGAAACGCTCCCGCTAAGGATTGCAATAACATATTCGCGAGATAAAAGAACGAAGTAGGGGGAAATGGAGGAACAGCCGCAAACAGCGAACAGCAAAAAATTAATTAAACGATTGAGAACGGAGCGAGTTAAGCATACAAGCATGTTCATAAGGGAAACAAAGCACGGTGTAAAACGTAAGTTTAAATTAAGTTTATAGAAACGCTCCCGCTGCGGATTGCAATAACATATTCGCGAGATAAAAGTTTAATGAGAAGACACGAGGTATAAACGAACCACACGCCGTGGCGCAACGTTAGGGGCAACAGTTTCAACCATTCTATGATCTGCTTCTCGCAACTGAAAGACGGCACATGGCGGATGTTAGCCGACTTGCTGACCGCAACGTTAGGGGCTTCAACTATGGCGCTGACGCCACATCTCAGTGCCAACACTTTGCAGACTCTACTTAAAAGACACGCCCTCCTCACTGGACAGTTAAAAAGACCAATCAAACTAACGATGACATCAAGTATTACCCAATCAAAAGTAGGAAAGGAGGCATCTTCATAAAATGCGTGTGGGATGATTTGCATGACACGCTGCTTTAAAAAAAAAATGATAAAAAAAATACGGGATAAATCCCGTCCAGTATTGATTCAAAACGGGACGCGCAATTTCATTCTCAAACGCGGCACGATTCCGTATTTTAAAGGACGGGTGGCAACCCTACAGTGCCAGGTAACCACCCATACAATCAGATTGTGATTCAGACTAGGAATGCAATGAATGTAATTACCCCGATCTACATACAAGGCGAAAGTCTTGCAACATTCAAAGATGATGGTTTGGGATAATTAGTACTTATTAAGTACACCATGGAACATAAAAGAGCTTATGAAGCCTTGAACCGAAAAAAGCAAGATCTCAGAGATCGTAAAAAAAAAAAAGGAGGTAATGTCGTTTTACTCGCTGTAGATTTTAGTCAAACATTACCAGTTATTCCACGAGGGAGACCAGCAGATGAACTCAACGCGTGTTTAAAATCCATGCTTCTCCCACGGTCGGTTATATGTCGCGTGTTCTCGGGTAGGTACACCAAAAAATGTATACATTTAAGCATGTAATGGGCAAAGAAAAAATGAGGTATACCCAAAGGCACTGCAGTAGTACTCAATGTAACTTTACTTCTTAAATGTTAATGTTTTACTGTTTAATAATTTATACGCTTCTTATATATTGTTCAAATTCTTTTATCAAAATACCAATGACAGCGCAATGCACGATAACATGGAGTGAATACACCATACGCATCTGCCCACGGCCGCCCTGGTGTGCGCAGATAGGAGTTGATTCTAAAATAAAATAAACATAAAAAGAGTAATACAATCATCACCCATAAAGCGGATAGCAGACGTGACGTATTATATGTGTACCAGATTTCAAGTCAATACGTGAAACGGTTTGCAAGCTACATGTGATTTCAAATCCTGGACAGACCAACGAAAAGCCACGGTAGCAAATTATAGAAGAAGATTTTACTGTTTAATAATTTATATTTATATGAAATGTGCTTCTTATATATTACTTCATATTCTCATATGATAATGATGTTAATGTTCTTTATATTGATTTCTATGTTATTGTAAGTGCATCTATGTGTATATATGTATGTATGTATGTATGTATGTGTATATATATATATATATATATATATATATATATATATAAAAAATATATGTGTATATGTATATATAAAAAATATATGTGTATATGTATATATAATATATCTGTATATGTGTGTATATGTGTGTGTATATGTATATATATATATGACAGCAACACTCATAACAATGACAACACAATTACATTGACAATCATGTTATGTTATTTTTAAAATGTTTCCTTTACTTTTTCATAACCTCTTTAACACACTACTTCTCCGCTGCAAAGCGCGGGTATTTTGCTAGTAAATTAATAAAAATAAAGATTCAAACCCCACCCCTTGGAAAAAGAAAAAGAAGAGAGACTCAGTCAAACTGGAAAAAACGAAATAAAACTCCTCTTTTTTTTTTTTTTGTATAGGGAAAGTATTGGAATCATCCAAAAATTTGATGTTGAGATTTTGATAACTCTCGACCCTTTAGACCTCCCTGAGTCCGAAAATACTATTTTTGGAATTATATCCGTGTGTGTCTAAACGTGATAATGTGAGTTCACTTTCACTTCGGTCAACCACATTTTGCATACAGGTATTTGGTACAAAACGTAGATTTCTATCAACTTTTGGGCAATTTCCGCTAACCGGAAGTGGTACTTTACCTTTTATTCATGCAGCTGCAGAGTCCGATTTATTCAACTTTACTTTTATAATAATTGTTCATTATATTAGTCATTTGATTAGATTTGTTGTCGGTGGCTCTTTAATATACATAGTATAACAATATAATCCTTGTCTTGCAGTGTTCTCCTCAAATATCCATCCCCGTATCTGAGTATACCAGAAAGTCGAGGGGAGAGCACTCCTGATATTTTATTTTTTTTTTGTAAGAGATGATAGAGCAGTCAATGACATTAGTGAGTCAGTCGAAGGCCCGGCATGCTAAAATCAAATGAAGACATTTTCAAAGAATTTGAACTGTGGGGAGGACATCATTTCTAGTTTAGCGATGAGCTGTCATTTTTATGAATTTGACCGCAGTGTAGCAGTCGAGGTGCTGCTAAGATTCACACCGTCAAAGGGACGCTGATTTATTTATTTTTTTGGTGGGGTCCTCGGGAACATACCCAGCGTAGGCCCGACTCGTTCACAGAAAGACAGTTGAACAGCGGGTTAAATCAAAAATAGTGCAATATATTAAATGAACCAGGAATACTAACAACAATTAAACAGTTAACCCTCCCTAGTACTCCCTTACGGCGATGACCAATAATAATAATAATACAATAAACATTTAAGACAGAGTCCAAATGTAGCGGTTACAGATGATGATGATGGATGGTGATTGGAACTGTAAGTAATGTAAAGTTTGTCTTACTGGTCTCCTGATGCGGCATGAGATGAGGTGATTGGCAGCACTCCCTCTGACGAGGATGTGTCCCATCTGTACAAACTCATACAAACAGGCAGGCACGAGACAGACCGTACGTCCAGACAGGAACAATAAACTGGTATTCCAAATGTGTGAAATGGCGTTATCTCAGACAGACGAACAATCGCAGTCGTCTTGCTTCTTACTGGTGCAACTTTTAAAAGTTCGGTCTTCTTCCCAGCAGGCCCTCCCCTTTGCTCACCGAAGTTGTCCAATAGAGCAACATTGCTGGGGCAGCTGGGATATGTAGTCTTATTTCGTAGTGCTGCTACAACTGTACACACTTCATCATTTTAAGCAGACTTGAGAGTGTTTTGTTTGTTAGCAAATGTAGGTTTGTTATTGTGTAGACTGAAGTTGCGTTTCGTTCAGTGATTTTGAGTTCAGTCGGACACTGACTTCAGGGCATGTAGAAGTTCTGTTTTAATCCTCTTTTGAAGCAAAACGTAGATAACTTTATAAAGTGTTTTCCATGAAAACCAAATGAATAAGCACACGGCCTTTATTCACATTCCCTAAATTGGTATTAAAAATTGGCAGGTCATACAATCATATACCCCTAAGGAAGCGTACTGTGCATTTTTTCCTACATGATACATTCTAAAAAGCAATAGACATTTTGTTTTTACGTTAGCCCAATTCTTAATTTTTTTTTCCAAAAATAAATTTTGTTTCTGGTTTTATACATTTTTATTTCCTTTTCAAACCAGGATTTCCATTTGAACCGAGTAACCATGGAGGAATCCACAGGCCCAGAAAACTCCCCAGCTGGAGCTCGACCGAAAAAAAAGAACAAGAAAAATTATGATTTGACTGCGGCTGATAGGTTTTGGCAAAAGCATAAAGGAAGGTGAGTGGTGATGAGACAATCAAGGTGACCCTTATGGTGAAAGAAATGGGCTTATTTATCATATGTTACACTTTCTTGAACAAGTAAACTCAGCCTTCTAAACACATTTCTCAAGAAGCAGTTTTGGTTTTTCTGGCCCATGTTCTCAAAGCTAGGCTCCATGTTCTCTCCAAAAGCAATGAATCCTTTTTACAAAGCGTTCAAAATTTCCTTCCAAATGAAATACTGAATGCTTTTTCCAGTATACCACTTTAAAGGTAAGGAGGTCCAGCAGTAGAATTCAAGCATCTGCTCATTGTGGACACAACAGTAAATCCCTCACCAATATGGCACAAGCTCATTTTCAACAGGCTTTTAGTTCAGTCTGTTTATTTGTGTGCATTCCAAATGAAATTGCAGGCATAGTATGCTTTAGTAGGCAGTGTGGTATCTCATAATTTGATAATATCTGACAAAAGTGGAATAGAAGATATGGCCATTTGTAATAAGTATCTTTGAATTGCTTTGGTATTAGCAGTTCACTGTAACTTAGTATACACAGTTTGTTTGGTTACTGCTTATCGGATCATACAGCACTATGCACAAGTGGCTCTGTCACACTTACCTTCCTTGTAAACATAGAGGTGAACACTGTGGTTTGTGGAAGAGATTACAGATATCTTGTCCTCAACCAGGACCTCTCTGAGTCAGAAGCCAGGCAGGAGGAGGAAATTGGTGCATCACGTCCTTTAGTTTCTCTTCAGCAAATGAAGAGGGAGCGTCCCGTTACAGTAGACTTCTAAGGCACAGTGCCCTGGGCAGAGGTTGGCAGCAAATGGTACCACTTCTGAAACCGTCTCCCAGAGCCTTCTTGTTCATTTGACTTTTATCTGGGGTTCCTGATATGCTTGAACAAGTAACTGACATTTATTAACCCTTTAAGCTAATTCTAAGATAGATGCTATATTTTTAATATGAAAAACATACCAAAACACTTCATCTCTCTCTCTCTCTGTCTCTACACACAGTCATATGAAAAAGTTTGGGAACCCCTCTTAATTTTTGGATTTTTGTTTCTCATTGGCTCAGCTTTCAAAGTAGCAACTTCCTTTTAATATCTGACATGACTTATGGACACAGTAGGATTTCAGCAGTGACTTTAAGTTTATTGGATTCACAGAAAATACGCAATATGCATCATAACAAAATTAGACAGGTGCATAAATGTGGGCACCCCAACAGAGATATGACATCAATACTTAGTTGAGCCTCCTTTTGTCCTCTAGACGCTGTCCTCCTATAGCCTCTGATGAGTGTCTGATTCTGGATGGAGGTATTGTTGACCATTCTTCATACAAAATCTCTCCAGTTCAGTTCAATTTGATGGACAGCCTGCTTCAAATCATCCCTTAGATTTTCGATGATATTCAAGTCAGGGGACTGTGACGGTCATTCCAGAACATTGTACTTCTCCCTCTGCATGAATGCCTTTGTAGATTTCCAACTGTGTTTTGTGTCATTGTCTTGTTGGAATATCCAACCCCTGCGTCACTTCAACTTTGTGACTGATACTTGAACATTATCCTGAAGAATTTGTTGATATTGGGTTGAATTCATGCGACCCTCAACTTTAACAAGGGCCCCAGTCCCTGAACTAGCCACACAGCCCACCCCACAGCATGATGAAACCTCCACCAAATTTGACAGTGGGTAGCAGGTGTTTTCCTTGGAATGCAGTGTTCTTCTTCCGCCTTGCAAAGCGCTTTTTGTTCTGACCAAATAACTCCATTTTTGTCTCATCAGTCCAAAGTACTTTGTTCCCAAATGAATCTGGCTTGTCTAAATGAGCATTGGCATACAACAAGCGACTCTGTTTGTGGCGTCAGTGCAGAAAGGGCTTCTTTCTCGTCACCCTGCCATACAGATGTTTGAACTGTAGAACGATGTACAGATGCACCATCTGCAGCCAGATGTTCTTGCAGGTCTTTGGAGGTGATCTGTGGGTTGTCTGTAACCATTCTCACAATCCTGTGCATATGCCGCTCCTGTATTTTTCTTGGCCTGCCAGACCTGGAAAGGGATGGTGCAGAGGTAGGAACTGCTTATAGTAATAATAATAGCAGCTCACTACTCAAAACGCAGAGCACCCGGACTCAAACCCAGAACCGTTTGGTTATAAGGCAGCAGTTCCTACCTCTTCACCATCCAAGAATGCATACTGTATCAACATTCAGTCGTCTGACATTTGAGCTTGTATTTTTAACTCATTGACAGCAACATGTAAATTGCTTTTTTTTTTTTTTTCTTTGGTTATATTCTTGAATAAAAGCGCACGTTTATTTGATATTTGGACTAAAGTCTTCACACATTATACACTTCATGTTATTATTAGTATAACATGTAAAACCTTTCTGCTTTAGGTATGTGTTTAGCATTTCTTGCCTCCAATTTTGGTTCATCCTACACTTACACAGATCTTTGTAGACACAGAACACACATTTAATGAGGAGGTGCAAAGGAATTGAAGGTGGCCTGGGATTACGAGTTTTTTCGTAGGCTTCAGGGATTCTAGTGCTAAAATGTACTTTATAACACTGGCTGTAAAAAAACTTTTAATCTCATGTTTTCACGGAGAACAGACACAACAAAGTTTTTGACAGAATGGGACCCAATAGTAATCCATGCTGGGCAAGAAGTGGTATTGAAAATGTCCATGAGAAAATCTCAAGTTACTCGTGTTGCTTAATCCACAGGTCAAGTCATTCAGTCATCTGCTCCCAACGGGCATGATGAAAGTAGTCCGCGAACAGGAAGCCCCTTCACATGGTATTGCACTTTTGAATTGAAGGCAGGACTCTTGACCAGTGAATAAGGGGGATAGGCAGGTCTTCAGTTCCAATGCACAGTCTGGTGTGAAGGGGCTTCCTGTTTGTGGGCTACTTTCTCAACTGTTTGTGTCACCTTGAATCGCTTTCTTCATCCTCCTCTTTAAATGTTCCAGGACCATTCACTTCTTGCATTAACTAAACCAATTCTGTGATCTACTTCAGGCTCTTTCACTGAAAGTGGGTATGCTATCCTTAAAGGTTCAGCCAGTAAATAGTCTTATGAATAGGAAACCGCATGTCCCATCCATAGTCACACACAATAACCTGGTAAGCATGTCAGAACCTAACCTGTTATGTGGCACCCTCTATATGTTTCCTCTTTGTTATACAAGACACCCTTTTCACCTGCTGATGGCACATGTCTACCCACAGTGGCACTCTGTAAGCTTCTTCAGTCACTGCCCAAGGTTTGTTCTTCCTTTAAATCTGGTCTCGTCTCACAAACTACGTGTGGATTAAACTTCTGCATGTGATACGTGTGGCCAGTATGAAGTGGTTAATTTACTAAAAGAGTCATCTCATTCATCTCACAATGGTCATGTTTCACTGGAATAACTGAACACTTGGAGGTTTTCCCTACATTGTTCTATAAAAGCAAGCCATCTGCTTCACATACTCTGCTGTCACAAAATCATGAAAACCTCAAAACAAGGACCATATTTCTTCTCCGGGTTTCCTACAGCTAAGTGACGAATGCCATGGAACCCATCTGGAAATAGTTGGATGTGGTAATCCGTGAATGAACATGACCCAGTCGTACGGAAGTTCGGAAGCCAAAACTGAAAGTCGAAACTCGTAGATTTCTTTAGGGTGCTTTGGGTTGTTCAATTGTAAATCTGCTAACTTACTAGGACGTCTTACCACCAGGCGGGATTGTAACTGTTACATTTGTATTTGTCATTTGTAATTTAGACCGAAGGTATTATCTTTGGTAATTAATAAGTAATTAAGATTATGTGTCTATAAATACAAATTAGTAGAGGTGTTGGGAAAAATTTGATACAACAGGATACTGAAGCATTTGTCGTCACATTATGGAGACACTGAGGTCAAGGATTGGGAATTTGAACTATTCTGAAATATGTGGGGCACCATCTGTAGAAATGTAAAATGCTTACGGTATGTTGTAAAAGCAAAATGTTTATGGCGCACGTCATTTCTGGATACCAACAGATGCTGAGCCGTAAGTGCAAACTAGGACTGTCTCCCTAACATTAAGCTGTCAGCAGTGCTTTACACTTGATTTAAACTGAATTTAGAATTCACACACACAAAACGATAAAAAGAAGTAAGTAACCTCGTTTGACATTGCCTGTCCAGTTTGGCTGCAGTGTTTGCAGTCTCTCATCAGTGTGCTGACTTCTCCAAGATGTTAATACAGGTGCGTTAGGATAACAAAAAGCTGCAATATTTTAATGGCTCTCCCTTCAAGTTGTAGCTTTGTGATTGTGCCTTAAAGATGGTCTGCAACTGCTAGCCAGTGTGATACAACATGAGTAAAACTGCAACTAAAGTGAATTATTAGTGGATTCCTTTCAGCATTTGTGAGGAAAGATCTATTATTCATTTCAAAATCCTGTTTAAAAACACATCTCTTCAATGAGTATTATTAATTTCCTTGTATGTAATTTCTATTGTCTTATTAATGTGTTTATTGAATTGTAAAGTGTCCTTGAGTGTATGAAAGGCACTACATACTGTAAATAAAACTTGCTCTTATTATTAAGACATTCCATGGGTAAGATGCAACCTTAATGAAGATGTGCTGCTCCTTTCTGGTGCCTGCTGCTGTTAAAGACGTCTGACAGGCTTCTGTTGAACAATTTGTTATTGGGGGTTTTTTTTTTTTTTAGCCCTTTTCCAGAAGTAGCAGAATCCGTGCAACAAGAACTAGATACCTACAGGGCTCAGGAAGACGAAGTGAAGCGCCTAAAAAGCATCATGGTAAGGCTTTTGATGGTTGTCATTTTGTCATACTGTTTCTTTTATTGTTGTTGTTGTTGATGATGTATACTGATGGACTATAAGATGTGCATCATTGTTTCAGATGGAAGTCACTGTTTTACAGAATGAAGTCATTATTTTCCATGAATCACACTCAATGGTGGGCAGCATGGTGACGCAGTGGTAGCGCTGCTGCCTCGCAGTAAGGAGATGTGGGTTTGCTTCCTGGGTTCTCCCTGCATGGAGTTTGCATGTTGTCCCCGTGTCTGCGTGGGTTTCCTCCCACAGTCCAAAGACATGCAGGTTAGGTGCACTGGCGATACTAAATTGGCCTTGGTGTGTGTGTGTGTGTGTGTGTGTGCGCGCCCTGCGGTGGGCTGGCGCCCTGCCCAGGATTTGTTCCTGCCTTGTGCCCTGTGCTGGCTAGGATTGGCTCCAGCGGACCCCCGTGACACTGTAATTAGGATATAGCGGGTTGGAAGATGACTAACTGACTGACTGACACTCAATGGCCTCTTTATTGTTTACACCACATTAGATAGATAGATTGATAGTGTAGTCGGCAGGAATAGATAGATAGATAGATAGATAGATAGATAGATAGATAGATAGATAGATAGATAGATAGATAGATACTTTATTAATCCCAAGGTGAAATTCACATACTCCAGCAGCAGCATACTGATAAAGAAACAATATTAAATTAGTGATAACAATGCAGTATACAGACAATAACTTTGTATAATGTTAACATTTACCCCCCCCCCCCGGTGGAATTGAAGAGTCGCATAGTGTGGGGGAGGAACGATCTCCTCAGTGTGTCAGTGGAGCAGGATGGTGACATCAGAACCCCTTTTACCGCAGGGTCTTTCAGGCATCGATTCAGCAGGGTTCTGGAGACATTTCTTTGCGGGTTGTGGCCGGTACTAACTCGACAATATCACACGGCTCCTGCAAATTGTTTGACCACACATTTGTGTAATGAACCTTCCATTCCACCTCAAGGTAAAGGTGCTGATATCTGAGGACTAGTCAGGTCATTGGAGTGTGCTGAAGTCAGTGTCATATTTGAGGAACTAGACTATATAGGTGCATTATTATTTAATAGCTAAGAATTCCCCATGGTTGAAAAGGTGCCTCCAAAAAGGAAAGTTATGGAAAAGCACAAGTTAGGATACAATTAAGGCTTTAACTATCCCTCTGAGTACCGTGTAGAGCAGGGTTCTCAAACTCCGGTCCCAGAGGGCCACAGTGGTTGCAGGTTTCCATTCTACCCCATTTCTTAATTAGTGACCTGTTTTTTGCTGCTAATCAACTTCTTTTGAATTAATTCTAATTAACTTGCTTTTTTTAAGATTTGTTCTCTTGAATTACTTCCTCGTTACTCTGAATTGCTTCATCTCTTTCCTCAAACAGCACCCAAACAGAAATGAAACGTGAAGTGAGTGAGCCAACAGAAGACCAGCTAATTCAGGGCCTCAAACTCCAACCAATTTCACTCCAAGCAGTTGCTTAATTAGGTGCTGATTCTTGTCGTTAATTAAACTCGTTCTTTAATTCCATAGCTTGTTGCTGCTCTCATAGCAGACATTTCTGAAATTGTTGATTTTTCTCTTTTCTCAGCGCACTGGTCAAATGTTTTGGGAACCTGAGCAGATCAGCATTCCTGAGATCTTCCTTTATTTTCAGATATTGTATGATGGTCACAGTTTGCTGGTCCTGTTTTCTATCTTATTGTTGTTTGGCTGCTAATTAAGGAAAAAGAAACAATTAAGGGGTCTGAGTCTACAAGAGCAGGTCAATTACAATTAATTCAAAAGAAATTATTTAGCAGCAATGGCAGGTCACTAATTAAGAAAAGGGTTAGAATGAATACCTGCAGCCTCTGTGGCCCTCCAGGACCGGAGTTTGAGAACTCTGGTTTAGAGCATTAGTAAGAAGTGGAAAGCGTATGGCACTGCCAACAGTGTGCCTGGACTGGGCAGTCCCTCCAATGATTGAGCCAGAAGGATATTGATAAGGGAGTTTACCAAGAAGCCAATGGCAACACTGAAGGACTTACATTACAAGTGTTCGTGCATGTGACAACAATCTCACAAGTTTTCTTTAAAACTGGCCTGTATGGCAGGGTGACAAGAAGGAAGCTTCTACTGAAAAAGTAAACACACTGAGTCTTGCTTGTATGGAGCCCCAGAGAGTATGTGGGTATGAAGAATAAAGAGAATCATGGGAACAATTTACAATTCATGCGCATGTTCCCTCAATTTAGTTAATTTGTACACATCTTAATTAAAATGCTCCCTCAATATATGTAATTTGTGTGCATATTTTCATTTAACACGTTCCCTTGATTTATGTCATTTATGCACACTTTTTAATTAAAACATTCCCATGATTTAGTCAATGTGTGCCCCTGTATTCTGCATAACCCTGCTTCACTTTTTGTTGTATACTAAAACAAAGCAAAAGTAAAGGAACTGTCAATTGACCCGTGAGAAAGGTCATATGGAAACTGTCCCTGTCATCACTCAACCTAAGGACTAAAGCAACACAGCATAAAGATCACCATAACATCACTTTGTAATGGCTACGATAACTAAGGCACAACGGTGCTTTGGAGATCTTGCCATATCTAAAACACTCTTTGGGGTGGAGGTGATTTAGGAGAACAGTATCTTTACTTACAGACTGCACTGTATACTGCGCCATGTGGTATGTTGACTGCAAAATGAATGCTACTGGTTCTCAGAGGGAACACAACTTTAGAAAGAAAACCTTTGGACTTTTGAACATAATAAAGATCTACTGCACAGGGCCAGGTTGACTCTTTAGTGGTTTAAGTGGAGAAAAAAAAAAGAGAAGGTCCTGAAGTGGCTCCAGACTCTTTGTGTATATCCGGTGACAGCCAGGCAGCCTCCCGGCTCCATGCAACTGATCAGCACTAAAGAGAATAACTTGTTCGATGTTTATATGGCGTAGTCGGTAGAACCCATTAGCCCTGAGTATCCTTTGCAGTTGCCGCTTGCTCAGAATGGTGACAGCTAAGACCAGAGCCACTACAATGCTATCATAACACAGTCCCAAATCAAAACAAATTGTCTTATCAGAATGTCTCCATCTGTACACAACAACAAGCACACATTAACTCACGGGTGTCGAAGTCCAGTCCTGGAGGGTCGCAGTGGCTGCAGGTTTTCATTCTAACCATCTTCTTCATTAGTGACCAGTTTTTGCTGCTAATTAACTTCTTTTGCCTTAGTTTTAATTAACTTGACTCAGACCCCTTAGCTGCCTCCTCTTCCTTAGTTAGTAGGCAAACAATAATGAGACACAAAACAAGCCGCCACATGACCAACTCACCTGTGTCCATCACACAATATGTGGAAATAAAGAAAGGTGATGGTCTCAGTAAGGCTGATCTCTCAGATCACCAAAACATTTTGACAATGTTCTTAGAAAAAAACAAGAAAAATCAACAGTTTTGGAAATGTCTACTGTGGCCGAATGCGAGCAACAATAAGCTGTGGAATTAAATAACGGGCTTAATTAAAAGCAAGAGTCAGCTTCTCATTAAGACATTGGTTGGAGTTTGAAATCCCAGTTTAGCTGGTCATCTGTCAGCTCATTTTACATCTCATTTCTGTTTGGCTGTCATTTAATGAAGAAAGGAGTACATTCAGAGGACTGAATCCTTAAGAACAGGGCTATTAAAAGGAAGGGAAAAAGAGTTAATTAGCAGTGAAAACTGGGCACTGATTAAGAAAATGGTCAGAATGAAAACCTGCAGCCACTGCGGCCCACCAGTCCCGGAGTCTGACACCCCTGCATTAACTGAATTGAATTGAATGAAACTTTAATGGCCTGTGAAAAGATTGGACAGACACAGGAAGAGGTTTGGGGTCAGCCGCCCATATCCTTGAATTAGGCTGCCAGGATTGAATGGTTGGTTCCATAGAACAGATCTCAACAGACTGCAGTCCAACAATAGAACAATCATAACAGGCAAAGATTTTAAAATCGGGCAGGGGAAGTGATGTCATCAGGGCAGGAACCCAAAGTGACGTCATTGGACCCGATACCGGAAGTGACGTCTTCAAGTCCAGGTGAAATTTCCTGCGGTTGGTCTGTCGATTGGGGGGGAAAAAAAAAAAAAAAAGGAGGATTAGTGCACCCTGCCACCCCCTGGTTTGGCATGGAATAATCCCTTTAGGAGCCCTTCAGCTGCCTCTCATGCACACGTGTGTGACGGGCCATATGCACTTACATGTACTAGGAATTTAACTTGACGCAACTGGTGGCACACACACACATACAGTGGGTTGAAAAAGTATTTGACCCCCTAGACAAAGTTTAAATTTCTTGTAGTTTCCTACTGTTACATATAAATGAGGGCCTCTTGGACAATACATTTTCACTAAAAAAAATCCTGAAAATCAAATTATGCTGCAGCGATGAAAAACAAATCAGTGAAATCTGCTGTTGAAGAAGTAATCGAGTCCTAATAGCTTGGAGACGGTGTGATTGTTAACAATGAACACAGGCGTCAACAAACAAGCCATTAATCCTCTAGCGTGTTGAGTGGTCTATACGTGATTATTCAGACCAATTCTTAGGAACGTACGACTGAGAAATCAGTACAAGCAGCTAATTTAGTGAAACCTCAAAAACTGACAAACATGAATACAACTTTCTAATGACTTGAGACGCACTGGGATTAAGAAGTTTAAAGATGGCAAAGGTGCCAAGAAGACTGCCAAGCTCCTTAGCCTCAGTGTGTCCACTGTGAAGGCCATCGTAGTGAAGTGGAAGACAACTGGAAGCATTGTGAAGTGGCCGAGGTCAGGCCACCCTTTTGAAATAACAAAGAAAATGTGAAGAAAACTAGTCGGAGCAAATCCTAAGGTGACTCTCAGTGAGCTGCAGCTGGAGACTAGAATATCGAAGGGGCTGTATGGCAGAGTTGCCAGAAAAAAGCCACTACTAAAAAAATGTCATCTGAAAGCTCGATTAGAATTCACTAACAGACATCTTGACAAGAGTCCTGCATTCTGGAGTCTGATTAGACCACAATTGAACTTTTTGGCCTCAACACAAGGGCATTTGTCTGGTGGATGGAAGGGACTGCCAATGATCTGGCAAACACCATACCTACCATCAAGCATGGTGGGGGGAGCATCGTGCTTTGGGGCTGCTTCTCTAGGGCAGGCACTGGGTCCCTTGTCTGTACTGAAGGAAGAATGGATAGTAAGAAGTATATCCAGAAAACCTTCAAATGTCAGTAATGAAATTGGGACTCGGACAATGCTAGCACTTTCAGCAGGACAATGACCCGAAACACTGTGCCAAAGTAACCCAAGCATGGTTTGACAAACTGCAGATCCTGGTTTTGCAGTGGCCTAGCCAGAGTCCAGATCTGAATTTGATTAAAAATTTGTGGCGTGATCTCAAAATTGCAGTTCACAAACAAAAGCTTTCAAACTTTGCCCAGTTGGAGCCGATCTGCAAAGAAGAATGGGAAGAATCCAGATGTGCTGAGCTTGTAGACGTCTATCCAAAGCGATTTGCAAGCAGTTATTGGTGCTGCTACCAAGTATTGACTGGGTGTCATGTGAAAGGGGTCCATTACTTTTTCAACAGCTTTTTTCACAACATAACTGTCAATTTGCATTTGTTGAGTTCACCGAGCTCTAAATGTGTCAAAGTATGTACAGAGAGGAATAAAAGTTCACTTTGATACTCTGCATGTGTGATTTTTATAGGTTATAATGATGCAAGATGAAAATACGGTGGCTTTCCAGAGGGGGTTGAATACTTTTTCATCCCACTGTATATACATTTATAAATAACTAGCTGTGTAAGCCTGTGCTGTAAAAAGCCCGGGGTCCTAGAAACTATTGAAATCATCAGAAAAAAAATTGAAATGTAGAGATGTCAGGTAATTGAAAGGAATGACTCTGGGCGTCTCTCGGTCTCCTAGGAGGATTCGTTTTGCCCGAAGTGCTTGCAACGCTTGTGTATTAGCGGCGGGAGGAAAAGTAAAAGGGATACCGTTTTGCCGATGTTAGTAGCTAAGCGATGTTGTCTTTCTTATGAGGTTTCGTTTTGCAGACGTTCTCGCCTCACTTGTGTTATTAGCGGCTAAGCGAGTTTTTTGTTTTCTCGGAGGCGGAGCCGTTACCCCGACTCCACCCCTCACCTCCAGGCCAGACAGACAGACACACTTTTCCATGCGTAGACGTTTATATATAAGATAAGAATAAATATCCCAAAACTCCTTAGGCATCTCTACATCTTGGCATCTAACACATGTGCACAAATTATATAAATAAAGTGAATGTTTTAATTAAAACATGCATTAACTGCATGTATCATGCATTAACTAAATCATGGAAATGTTATCATGTAAATGTGTGCAGCTTAACTAAAACGAGGGAATATTTTAATTAAAATGTTCCCACAAGTTTTACATTTTTTTCTACATATCCTGTCCTGGTTCTGTATGTTTTGTGTTTGGCAAAAAAAAAACACACACACACAAGATTTACGAATTAAGATTTGTATGGTCAAATAAGAGCAACTATTTGCTTTGAACTTCAGTCACTAAGTTTGGCAAAAACCAAACACAGCCCACCTCCCAAAAGACCCCATACCTACGTTGAAGCACAGACTGGGCGATTAGTCAGGATTGACCGGAAAATGAAGCCTGCTAATTACACCCAAAACCGTGAGGTAAACTGTCACTCCTTTCTCCAGACAGACAAAGATGGACAAGCGGCTCACCTTCCAGCATAGTGATGGCCCTAAACACACCATTAAACAAAAAAAAAATAAAAACAACGCAGTGGTGTAAAGATAGGAAGGTCAATGTCCCTGAGTGGCCAAGTCAGAGCCCCGTCTCAAATCTGATAGAAAACCTGTGGATGTGCTTGAAGAGAGCAGCTCATCATTGCTCACCACCAAGTTTGACTGAACTCGGACAATTCTGCAAGGAGGAATCGGCAAATATTCTCCAATTTAGGTGAGGAAAGCCGGAAGAGAACAAATCCAAACTGACTGATGGTTGTCATTAAAGCAAAAGGTGACTCTACAAAGTATTCAATCAGAGGACTGATCATTTTTCCAACCCTTTATAGCTTTTCATTTTTTTTATTGATTTTCAGACCATTAACTTTTTTCATTCTCAAATGCAGTAAGGCAAAATATTTAAATGAAGCTGGGAAAAAATACGTTTTTAATGGATTTTGACATCAAGTTGTAATATCAAAGATGTGAGTATTTCAAATGGCGGGGAAGGTTGATTTTCTTTAGGCACTGCATTTTATTACTTTTTATACTAAGTGATTTTCTGTCATAATTATACATGTAATATTGTATTGTTATTAATATAACAGTTTACATTTTTAGCCATACTACAATGTTGTTTTGTAGGTATTCTATTATAAAAGTAATTTTTATTATTACATGTTGGGTAACTTGCAGCTCTAATGTGGTGTCAGTCATTGCGTCCCACAAAGGACTGGAGTGTCAGTTCCCAATGCAGCTCTGAAATGGACAAGTGGGTTAGACACTTGACAGAGTTATGTATCAATGAGTTATTTCATAGTTTTATCAATATTAAAGAAATGTGTGCTTAATGGCCCTCTAGTGGCTAGGATGTTAAATTCTAAAGATTACGCTTACTGGCTCAGTCAGTCCCTGCCTCTTGCTGATATTGTGGCAATACTGAAACAATAGTACAGTGCAGCTATTATTTGTAAATGTTGGATAAAATCATAGAGCAAATAATTCAAAATAACAATATATAAAATGCAAAAATCTGAATTTGTCGGCTCATAATACAAAGCTTCATGAATTATAGTCATCTTTCAGTTATATCTTCCTTATATACGAGGGACGTTCAGAAAGTTTCTGCACTTCTTAAACTTATTAAGAATTTCAAAAACAAATGCCATCACGTTTCTAGACAGTCACCTTTTGTTTGCGATGCAATTTTCCCAACTTTTTAATGCCCAATTACTCCTCCTCACTCCCACCATCACTGTTTCCAACGAAAATATAAAAGTGTGGAAACTTTTTGAACGTCCCTCGCAGATATGTAGATGGAGCATCCTGATCTGTAGACGTGCCGTGTTTTAGGTCTTCTGAACTGTCACAAACCTTAATTCCTTTTCTATTTTTTTCAGGGTCTTGAAGGTGAAGATGAAGGCGCAATCAGCATGTTATCAGACAACACGGCAAAGCTGACTTCTGCAGTAAGGTTAGTAAAAACTGTCACTCACTGAATTCCAGCCGTGACTCTTACTGGACGCACTTCATTTGTGGCAGAAAAAGATGAGACTTTGAAATTAGGAGGCTGACCCACGGTGTTGTCTCATGCCAAATATTCTTTACACATTTCAGAAGGATTCTAAAGTAGTAGGGTGATGTACCAGGTTAGCCATTTATGGATTCAATGAGTGACCCCATTGTACTGGCTAACTGAGTAGATTATGATATGTAAGCAGCTCAGGCCCCTTCTTCAGGTGAGGCATAATACAGAAACCAGAGTTACTTGTGTTTACAGACACGTCATGAAAGGAACCCAATTCTAAAATCCTTGAGTGAGCCATCTGTAGTGTGAAATATTAACAGACCCCTCCAACCTAACATTCATTTAGCAGGAGACAACAGCAGTGAATGCTCAAGATCTTCTGATATAATATTTCTATCCAACAAAGTCTTTGGAAGTTCTTGATGAGTTTTCCATACTGATCTGTAATCAGATCACCTGAGTCAGTCAGGGCGATGCCAACACTCCTCATATCTGGTCGGAAAACTCTTGGCTGTTGTGTTCAAGTTTAGCATCAGTTTAAATTCCCATTTTGTTCTCTCCTGTTGTGACTTTTTTTGTTTTGTTTTGGTTTTTTTTTAAAGTACTTTATTGAAACAAAAAATATAACAAGAACAAACATCAATATATTAAAAGTACAGATGCAACTAAATAACCTATACAAAGAAATGAAAAAAAATTCCGTCCTTGTTCACCCCATGTAACCCCACGCACAGTTATCATATAAATATTTAATATTTTCTCATCTCCTCCCCAGTGTCCTCCTCATTTATGTTCATAATAAGTAAAGCCAAAGCCCAGTCAGCCCAGATTCCCAGTGTTGTTCAGAGTATCACTTGCTACATATAACTTCCTTTTACACAGTTTTTCAATAGTGAGTTATAAATTGATTTTCAATTCTCCCTCCTCTATAGCACACAGTACCCCTTTTGCATACCACACATCCTCAAAAATGTCCGTTTTCTGCATTAGTTTATAACAGGGGTCTCCAAGCTTTCCCCCTAACCCGAGAGCTACTTTTACAAAATGAAAATGGCCGAGAGCTCCTCATGTTTTCTAACGTTTATCCTCATAGCTTATTTCAACCCAAACAAATTGAATAAGCTTGTTTTGCCTGAACATTTACAGAATCTTGGTGTCCACATTAAATCATCACAAAAAATATTTAGTTCACCTACAAGTGCATTTTGTATGTCTGTCCGCATTTTCTCATGTAGCTCACACTATTGAATTAAAACATGAATGCTGTCAAAACCAAACAATGCAATTCCAAATCCACAGATCTGACTTATTCCTTTGTCATTCTGTCACATGTCACTGTGTCACTTTAGTCACAGGTCCAGTCACATGTGTGATGTGTTTTTTAGTTTGTCAGATGACTGGCATTAAAGTGTGTGGTGGAGTGGAGCCCCTCAGGTTCACTCTGATGGAGTCATTTAGATGTTCGTCTGTCAGTCTTGTTCTGAACTTTGATTTCATGACATTCACATCAGACTCACTGAGGTATGGAGACCCAAACAAAGCTGACATTTTCAGAGCTGCTTGGTGAAGATTCTTCTAGTAATCTGGCTCTACTGAGCTCCAAAAATGCTGAGAATGCTGTTGAGACTTTAACTGCACATTATTTTGAAGGTTTACTAATATATAAAATATAAAATCCAAGGTCTGTCTGTCTGTCCACTTTTCACGAGAGAACTACTTAACGGATTTAGATCAGGTTTTTTTCTATAATTTCCTTGAACATTCTGGTTGATTTTTGCGACTTCCCTCATTTCGCTGTGTATCAGAGTTCACTTGTAGTACTGATTTTATTTGCGCGAATCCAAGAAATACGCAGCAGGCCGACGGGCCAAGGCCTTCCTCACTCACTCGCCAGCTTCAGGGCATGTTCCTTAACTCCGCTTAGCTAGCGAACGAGAGAACAATTGAATTCAACTTTGTTTGATATTTAAAATAAAGTGTTACTTAGGTCTTGATGAGTTTGAGTCCGGATATTCTCTTAAGCGTATGCCACATTGAAATTAGAGATTGCAGTTCAGATTGTGGATTGTGATTTTGTGTTAAAAGGATCGTGATATGATTTTTTATAAAGATCGCCCACCCCTAATTTGACTAATCAAGTTTTCAAATTTATCTAGGATTCATTAACCCTTTGGCGATCTACTTGGAAAGGGGTTGTGAGCTACCGCTAGCTCATGAGCGACGTGTTGGAGACCCCTGGTCTATAATAAGTAAATTCTAGTTTGATCCTCGAGTGAATTTTCAACCTAAACAGTAAAAGGATGTCCACAGGTCCTTTCTAAAATTGCTAGTTTTGCTTCACCAAGCAAAAAGTTCAGCAACTGTGTCCTGTGTCTGTTGTTCTTATTATTTGTGGCTCCATAAATAAACATCACAGTATTAAAGTCCGATCTTAGTCAGCGTTCATTGCTGCTGAAGGGAGCTCCTACAGGAGTCAGCACATTTGCTCATTTCAAATCATGTTTAACGTGCACATTTTATACATCTTATTTTGGTGGGAGGACAACCTGTAGTGTCCTTGCTTGCGTATGAGATTTTTTTAAATTGCTAAGTTTAAGTGTCTCCAGGCGTTAATTGATATGAAGCAACTGTAAATTTTCTATCGGCTTCATTTGTGTATAGCAGGGGTTGGCAAACTATGACCTGCAGGCTTCTCGTAGAGATTTTTAAAAATCCAGCCCTTGACAGGTGTTTTTAACACCGTGATGCCACATTTGGTTTGTGTGTGTGTGTAGTAAGTTGTCATTTGATGTCATCCAAAAAAAACAATTAAATGAGCCAAACTTTTAAAATACCAGTAGCTACAGTCTGTAGTGCTGCCACATAAAGAATTAAGCGTATATGTCTTTAGCAGCTTGCTTGCCTTTGTCTTATGTGTGCATTTTTAAAGAATATGATTGTGTGTGTGCCAGTTTTATCAGCAATGGATTTTGTTGGCACTTAGGTGGACTTCAGGTCTGTGCACACATCAGAACTGCTGCTGTCTAAACCTCTGCTGCTTGTTTGTTAGCACACCAGCACTCTGAAGGCTGCGTCTCTTCCCTTTTGCCTTACAAGTGTTAACAATAACTCGCCAGTGATCAAAGCCTCCTATCTCGATTACGTGGAGCATCTCACATTCCACAAGATTCTAAAGGCTCATCAGTCAATGTTGTCTTTTTATTAACATTCCTGGCTAATGCAGTTAACATTGGAGTTTGCTCATGTTCCTAATATGGATATTAATGACCTCAAAAAGTGACATACCACCAAATGTTATTGCCACAAAATCCCAGAGTGACATATAGTAGATGGGAGGAAGGAAAATGGCATCATAATCACTCCTTTTATTTTTCATGCTGACAGTTGGTGCTGTTGGGTGGAGAAAAGCCAGTGGTTGAAGCTAATTCAGACCATACTTGAAACTCAAATGTCTTCCTCTTGGTGCTTGGATGGTTTATGTCAAGCAGATGAGCTTAATACTGACAAAAATCTGAAGATGTATGCAACTGTCTGCGTGGTTCTTTGTGTTCACTTTTTCAAATAAAATTGCACATTTACACTTGATTAGAATTCAAAGATTATCAGACATCTTCAGTTCAATTTGCATTGTCAACCAATTCATCAGTTCTCTGCTTCATTTGGCAAAGATGAGCTTTCTGTTCTGTGGATGAATACACAGGGAAAAATAATATTAATTATTCAAAGCCGATCAGTTCACTTCAGGGCCAAAGGAAGCAAAAAAAAGCTGTGCTTCTGTATTTCGAGCAGCACGTCATGATGCTTTCACAAGTCCAGAGCAGCTACAGCACTTTATAAATATTTGTTATACTACAACAATGGCACTTACTACTGTAGCACAGTGTCATACAAAGTATTAAAAAAGTATTAAACAGAATATCAATGAAGAAATTACATGCAAAGAAAAACAAAGTGTAATAATGCATAAATAGTACACAACAAATACATAATGCATACTTACATAGGATAGATGTGTAACTGAGAGAAATTGAGTTCTTAAATATAAAATTGCTTTTTAATTTTCTAAATAACGGTCCAGTGATAAGGTCAGTTGACCATGGTGGATGGATGGATGGATGGATGGATGGATGGATGGATGGATAGATATGAAAGGCATAATATAATAGATGGATGGATAGATAGATATGAAAGGATCTGTATAATAGATATGATATGAAAGAGACTATATAATAGAATGATAGATAACGCACTACTAGATAGATTTATAGGTAGATACTGTATAATAGATATAGTGCCAAATGGACTTCTACAATGTGCCGAATTAAGGGCCTGAATACTTCCTTGAATGAAAGGTTTCAGTTTTTGATTTTTAATACATTTGCAAACTTTTCTGAAAACATGTTGCCACTTTGTTAAAATTGTTTATTAGCTGTAGCTTGAGGGGCAAAAATGGCACATTTAACATTAAATGTACAGCACAATAACGTGTGCATAAAGTGAAAGAGTAGGAATACTTTTTCAATTCACTGAATCTCAATAATTAATAAGAATAATTTTTTTGCATTTATATGACGCTTTTCTCGCTACTCAAAGTGGTTTACATAGGCGGAGGGGAACCACGTCAAACACCACCAATGCATAGCACTCACCTGGATGACGTGGCGGCAGCCCTTTTTGCGCCAGTATGTTCACCACACATTAGCTAGTAGGTGGTGAAGAGGTGAGAATGAGACATACAGACCACAGGGTAAGTGCCCCCTGCTGGTCTCACTAACGCCTCTTCCAGCTGCAAACCAAACTTTTCCTTGATGGTCTCCCATCCGAGTACTGGTCAGGCCTGAACAGGATTAGCTTCAGGTGGATAACCTCTTCTGAAGTGCATGTGGTGTGGCTGCTGACCAGTTAATTAATGGGTAGACTTTGTTGGTTCCATGTATGTTATTCAGTGTTTAACTGCTTTGGTTTCCTGTGTGTTTAAAGTATTAGGGTGTTGTACCATGTCAGCCATTATTGTTGTAGTGAGAAGTTAAGCAAAACGACCCTTTTATTGGCTAACTATACATTACATCCTCCCTGAAGAAGGGGACTGAGTTGCCTCAAAAGCTTGCATATTGTAATCTTTCCAGTAACGGGTGTCGCTTTGCTTAACTTGTCACTGTGTGTTTAAACAAATGTGTGTCTTTAAGTGTACTTGCTATGCAATTACTAATTTGTAAAGTTTGTACTTGTATATACCAGTGAACTCGGTACGGCGTTAGACAGCAATAAACAGAATTGATTAGAGCTGAACATGATACCTAGTCAGACGAGGCACCCAGATTGTGTGTTTCAAGTGAGCAGACGTGTTATCTTACTTTTTGAATACCCTCATGCTGAAAGAACGTTTAGCATAAGAAATGATTCTCATTCCTGTTTTAAAATGTTTTCCTCCAAAGTTCTTTACCGGAATTGCTAGAGAAGAAGAGGCTGATTGACCTTCACACAAACGTTGCAACTGCTGTTTTGGAACACATTAAGGTAAAGTAACCTTTTATGTTATATTGTATCTCTAAACGTATCTCATATTTATCAGTGTCTCTGCTCAATGCTGCAGTGCTAAGTGAGCGTTCAAATCATAATGGGGGGGTCTTGAATTGTAGATGTCAGAATAATGCCGCGACTTCCTGGTTGATCTGTCTGTGATAGATAGATAGATAGATAGATAGATAGATAGATAGATAGATAGATAGATAGATAGATAGATAGATAGATAGATAGATAGATAGATAGATAGATAGATAGATAGATAGATAGATAGATAGATAGATAGATAGATAGATAGATAGATACATACATACATACATACATACATACTTTATTAATCCCAAGGGGAAATTCACATTCTCCAGCAGCAGCATACTGATACAAAAAACAATATTGAATTAAAGATTGATAATAATGCAGGTAAAAACAGACAATAACTTTATATAATGTTAACATTTACCATGGTGGAATTGAAGAGTTGCATAGTTTGGGGGAGGAACGATCTTCTCAGTCTGTCAGTGAAGCAGGACGGTGACAGCAGTCTGTCGCTGAAGCTGCTCTTCTGTCTGGAGATGATCCTGTTTAGTGGGTGCAGTGGATTCTCAGGAAGTATAACTGGCTCTGTCCTCTCTTGCACAGAGCATCAGTATTGGTAGTCCAGTCCAATTTATCATCCAGCTGCACTCCCAGGTATTTATAGGTCTGCACCCTCTGCTCACAGTCACCTCTGATGATCACGGGTTCCATGAGGGGCCTGGGCCTCCTAAATTCCACCACCAGCTCCTTGGTTTTGCTGGTGTTCAGGTGTAGGTGGTTTGAGTCGCACCATTCAGCAAAGTCCTTGATTAGGTTCTTATACTCCTCCTCCTGCCCACTACTGATGCAGCCCACAATAGCAGTGTCGTCAGCAAATTTTTGCACGTGGCAGGACACTGAGCTGTATTGGAAGTCCGATGTATATAGGCTGAACAGGACCAGAGAAAGTACAGTCTCCTGTGCTGCTGACCACAATGTCAGACCTGCAGTTCCTGAGACGCACATGCTGAAGTCTGTCTTTAAGATAGACCACGATCCATGCCACTAGGTATGAGTCTACTCCCATCTCTGTCAGCTTGTCCCTAAGGAGCAGAGGATGGATGGTGTTGAAGACGCTAGAGAAGTATATATGTTTATATATAGGGTGGTCTAACTATGCAACTTTTAATGCAATGCAATGCAATAATTGCATAATTAGATCTGGACAACCCTGTATTATTAAGTAAAAGAAAAATTAAACAAATTGGCCTCCTTCATTCACAGATAGACAGACTCGCTGAGCTGAGCTTGGCCCGCTTTACTCATTTATTTCATAGCCCTCAAAGCTTTAGAATGGCCTACCTAAAGAACAGCAGTGTTATCCTTCTGTTAGGCCGATGACACCTCCTGCGGTCATCTTGTAAAGCTCTGCTTTGTATTTCTTTGCACCGTCACATTACACTTGTGTATCCTGCAGTACAGTGGGCTTTGTTCACTTTGTCCAAGTTTCCAGCCGCCCAGTCCCATCACAGAATTGCAGCTTTCTGCAGTTATGTAGCCCCACTGTTTTGACTTGAATTGTTTTAGAATCATCACATTACTCCTTAAAGAAGATTTTAATGATTTAAAGCTGGCATTCCATTTTCTGTTTTTTTTTCTCTTTTGGGAAATAAACCCAATGTCCTTGTTTCGTACTGACTGATAATATGTTCAGAAAGTAATTGAGCTTCGAGTCCAGAGGAGAAAAGGGAGGTAAACACTTAGAGGAGCAACACAGAATGTCTGTGATCTTATGAGTTCAAATTCAGGCTGAAGAGCAAAAATATCTTCTGTTTATCATTCTGAAAATTGAGACTTGCTGCTTCATATTCTACACTTTGTAAATCTATCCTGTTTGTAAGAAAAAGTATTAATTAGGGTCCACCAACTAATCTTATGTATAAACATCTATGCATGGAAGTGTGTGTGTGTGTGTGTCTGTCTGTCCAGCCCGGGAGTGAGAGGTGGAGTCAGGGTAAGAGCTCCGCCTCCGAGGAAACAGAAAACTCGCTTAGCCGCTAATAACACAAGCTAGGTGAGCACGTCAGCAAATCGAATCCTCCTACGAGAGAGATGCTCAGAGTCGTTCCTTTCAATTACCTGACATCTCTACATTTCAATTTTTTTTCTGATGATTTCAATAGTTTCTAGGACCCCCGGGCTTTTTACAGCTCGGGCTTATGAATGAAATGAATGAATGAATATATATCCTCTTTAATAGAATCCCTGTGTGCGTCCATGTGTCTGTGTCTTCTGGTGAAGTGCGCATGCGCGGGGCAGTCTTTAATAAAGGACATCATTGCTTTGGAGAGTGCTGATTGGGTACTCACGGCCGCGCACATAAAATCCGTTAATCAACTGCATGCCAGTACAGATTAAAATACTTGCTGGAGAGACGCCACAGCCATGATTATCAGCTGTACGCCAGACATTACATCAATTCCTGGGGAGACTCTGCTGATTGCCCACTGTTGTGACAGAAAATTAAACGCATATTACGGACAAGGCGGAAGTACAGGGAAGAGCGGAATGAGTGGCAGAGTCACCGGCCTCTAGCAGATGCTTCAAAGGCCACCTGAAGCGTCACACAAGACAGAGAGGGCGGGACCTATAAAATATCGCTCAGCCGATCCAATCAGATTTCAGTAAATGAGGTAACACCTACAACATAAGGCACGAAAAATATAATCGGGTACTGAGACGCGGAGACCAGCTTCCCCAAAGATGTGGGATTAGTGTTTGTGGTTGTGCAAGTGTTCACTCTGAGGATGTCAGATTTGCGATTAAGAAGCTTGGCCCAGTAAAGTGGAAAGTCAGTCATTGAAGGGGTTTTCCTAAATATACGAATTTTCAGGATATTACAATAGGATGACTTTTAAAAGTAGATTTATTTTCGCGTGCATAAAATCCATTGCTGGGGAGACGCCACACAGACAATAATCAGCTGCACGCCAGCACGGTTTAAAATACTTGCTGGGAACTGCACAGTACTTGCTGGAGAGACGCCACAGTGAGCTAAAATAAAGAGAGGCAGGATAGGAGATCTTCAGACAGACACATCACATCAATCAACAGCCACAGAGGAGAGGATAAATGTAATATTAATTATACTTACTGTATTGTCATATATGTTTCTATTTTATTTTTATTAGTATTTTAATTTAGGCTTCTTGCAAAAATATTTTTGACAAAAAAAAATTAAGACAAGAAACAGAATGAGGTCAAGGTCCCTTGCCATTTAATATAGACTGTTCCTACTAATGTTTATGCACTACTGTTCTAGCGCCCGTTATTGTAACAGGCTTAATGTCTAGTGTATATATATATATATATATATATATATATATAAAGGTACTCCTCACTTTACGACCTATTTGCTTAATGACCACTCGCACTTACGACCAGTCGATCTGCGCTCCTACCCTCACCTATGGTCATGAGCTATGGGTAGTGACCGAAAGAACGAGATTGCGAATACAAGCGGCTGAAATGAGTTTCCTCCGCAGGGTGTCTGGGCTCTCCCTTAAAGATGGGGTGAGAAGTTCAGAGTAGAGCCGCTGCTCCTCTGCATTGAGAGGAGTCAGATGAGGTGGCTCGGGCATCTGATCAGGATGCCTCCTGGACGCCTCCCTGGTGAGGTGTTCCGGGCACGTCCAACCGGGAGGAGGCCCCGGGGAATTCCCAGGACACATTGAATGGACTATGTCTCCTGGCTGGCCTGGGAACGCCTTGGGATTCCCCCGGAAGAGCTAGAAGAAGTGGCCGGGGAGAGGGAAGTCTAGGCATCTCTGCTCAAGCTGCTGCCCCCGTGACCCGATCTTGGATAAGCGGAAGAGGATGGATGGATGAAATAGCATGTGACTTGAAACTGGCACATTCAACAATTTCAACGATTTTAAAGGATAAAGTTAGAGTGAAAGAGGCAGTGAAATCATCGACAGGATTTAAAGCCACAATAACTAGGCAGCGAAAAGGTCTTATTAATGAGATGGAGAAATTATTGGCGATCTGGTTTGACAACCAGATGCAAAATAATATGCCAATAAGCCTTTTAATAATTCAAGCTATGGCACACAGTATCTTTAAGACTTTGAAGGCACGTGAAGGCGAAAAATCGACAGAATCATTTACAAATGATAATATGTACATATGCATGTCATTTTATGAATAAATTTGAAGTTTGTTGCATAATTTTATATAATTTTATAATTTTACAATGATCCTATATTCCCGGCACAAGCTCCTTGCTTATCAACCAATTCGCTTAATGATGTAGTTGTCGTAACAGAACTTGGTCGTAAAGTGAGGAGTACCTGTATATATATATGTATGTGTGTATATATATATATACCGTATATATACTCACGTATAAGTCGGGTATTGAAACCCAAAAAAATTGATCATAAAATCAGACCCCGACTTACATGCCCGTTGAAAAATGTAACACATTTTTTTTTTTTCATCTTATTGCCTCCTCGCATGTTTCTCGGACGCATCAAATTTTGTTGCAGCAGCGCAGTTACCAGTTTCTTTTGCTGCTTCAATGATGGTTAATTTAAAAGCTGCTTCATATTTTCTTCTGATTGAACACTCCATCGTAGATTTGGGATGCTGTTACGATAAAGATGTATGAGGGTGTGAGATACAAAAAACACAAATCAGTGCAAACATCACTTTGGAATAGTTTGGTTATTACCATGTAGTCACGTAGGCCACATTTATGCACCTGTCTAATTTTGTTATGATACATATTGCATATTTTCTGTTAATCCAATAAACTTAATGTCACTGCTGAAATCCTACTGTTACCATAAGGCATGTCAGATATTAAAAGGAAGTTGCTACTTAGAAAGCTCAGCCAATGAGAAACAAAAATCCAAAGAATTAAGAGGGGTTCCCAAACTGTTTCATATGACTGTACAATGTATGAAAAGGCAGGTGATGTGAATTGCTCAGGGTCACACAAGGTGTCAGTGTGGGTATTAAATCGAAAAACTGTGTCATCGTTTATAGTGCTTTTCCACAGGACAGTTTTAAACACAAGTGGACGATGTGTTTCTTGGTGACAATGAGTTGGTGGCCTGCGCTGATCTGAATACAAAATGGTGTTTTGCATTGTGGCTCTTTCACCTGTAGGCCACAGTGCCTTTATTTTATATGGGATCTCCTCATAGTGACCACCACTGCAGTGCCATTTTTGGCATGCCACACAGGTATCTCCATATTCAATACCAGTCCAGGTGACACCTATGGAGTCACAAAGGAAGGTGTTGGCGGGTGTTAAATATGTGGCCTTCTTCTTTTTGCACCAGTACTAATGTTTGATTTATTGTTGAGCAGTATTGATGTCTAAACGTTGTGGCTGACGTACTCTGTCTTGTTCAGGGGTCCTTTTGCTGGCTGTGTGAGGTTAAACCTTTATCCTGTTTAATCCACAGCTGCTTTCCAGATAATTTTTGAAATTCAAGTCAAAAGGAAACCAGAAATTAATCACCAAAGTGTCTCGACAGAACTCTGGCACATTGGATATGTTGAAACTATCAATTCAAGTGACAACACTACATAAATATATGAATAAGCTATTCCTCCTGACAAGTGGAGCATTCTCTATAGAGACTGAACATTTTATTTTTTGGAAGAGAATTCCATTAAAATAGAATAACATTAAAAGCACTCCAAAATCTTTTCCATTTTTTGTGATCAAATTTTCATTAAATGGATGCAAACCAATAGAAAGTAGAGTCTCCCAACATTAAGACATGCAAATATTATAAGAACAACCCCGTCAAATATAAAGGCGGTAGACATAAAAAGTTACTTTAAAAAAACGGTATGCAAAAAAGAAACTCCTCTTTACAGACAGGAGTCCAAAACAGAACTGAGCTAACAGGGCGAGTCTGGTCTATAAATGTGGCAGAAAACAGGAAGAGGTGGGGTCAGGGAGGTCGGAAGAGGAAGTGATGTCGTCTGTAGGTGGTTACTGGAAACCGGAGGTGACGTCATCAGTGGATGGACTGGAGGTGACGTCATTGAGAAGCCTGGTCTTCAGCTGGTGTGCTGAGGGACAAGAGGAGAAAGGATCAAATGACAGCGCCAACCCCTGGTCCAAGTGTGAAACAACACAATATGAACCCATGAACCGTCTCCCCTGTGCACGTGTGTGTGTGACACCCCACATCACCACCACACTTCTCACCATCCAGTCCAGAGATGTAGCAAAGAAATCCTAAACTGATATTTAAGGTTATCCTATTTATCTGTGGACTGTGCTGACTCAGCCAGAGAGAGCAGAGATTTGAAAAGGACAGGAATGGGAGATGAAACGAGGTCAGAAAAAAAAAAAACTGGCAAAGGTCATAATCAGAAAAGACAGACAGTCAGATGCCATGTTTAAAATACAAACCTAAAATCAAAGTCCAGAGAACCAGGAAAATATTTGGGAATATAGAGATCAAAATGAGGCAACTCAAGCCAGCACAGAAATCCTAACATCGCATGCTCAGCCACAGAATGTGCCGACATCTATGCCAGCGCTCTATAAGACATCACTGAGTCAATAAACAACATGCTCAATAGTTTAGCTCACAGAAATGTATCTGGAATTCTACATGTAGAAGTGAGACACTCGGATGGAATTTAAGGTCTGCCTAACGTGTCTGGATTTTAATCCAAACTGGATGAGTTTTGATAGGCTTTTCTGACTGACAAGGCCACCCACACAATCAGCAGTTCACATTGTACCATGACACGTTCCTATCAAAGTTCAGTTACACAGATGTGGACACCATTTGCAATTTCATTTTCAGCCTGAACAGCAAAGAAGCTGCAAAAGTGAAAAGTAAAACACAAAGAACCACTGGCGCCACCTGCTGCCCGTTGAATTTTCGTTTTAAAGATCTCAGCATACACATAGCACAGGGCTGGGATTTGCCTCTTGATTTCCCACAATTCTTTGTCCATCGCAGCTGTCGCCACTTCGATTACGTCATGTGATTTTGATGTTTTCACCCCCGCACTACAAGCTTCACAGCGAAATCGCCTCACAAAATCCAAAGACCTCACATAATTGGAGTTCTGAAGTAATTAATGTGCTGTTTCATTGCAATATTTAACATGACAAAAATGAGCCTTTACTACGCCAGAATTTACATTTATTTACACTGAATTGGAAATGGAATGCCTTGGTTTTTTTTTTTTTTTGGTTTTTTTTTTTATGTAGTATTAGGGGGCTTTGCCCCCCCCCCCGTTTGCTTTGCTCGCCAACCCCCGTGCTTGCGCTACACACTAGCCTCTTTACGGTTCTGCCGCTTGCGTATGGGAATGCGGATCTACAATTTGCGAAGTATTTTACATTACAGCGAGTAATAAACCATATTAAAAAATATTAAAACCTAATAATTTAAATGTAAATTATGTTTCATGTTGCGTTAGAGTGATTCTGTTGTGTAATATGATTTCATTTTGTTTGGCTTTGACATTCACACGCAAAAACTTTTTAAACTTATACTTTTATTGTAAAACTTCAGTAAAAACTATTTTTTGAATTAAATTTTCGCCAATATCACTTTGAATTTTGATTCTGTGTTTGGACTTTCATCGTGACAATGCCATGTATAACTACCCATGAGTGAATTTCGTTTCTTTCTCTCTATTAAATAAAACGACTTTTTCGAATGTTTGGCTCTGAGATTTGTTAAGTCTTAGCAAAAGCTATTCTAACGGGAAACTGTTAACGTTTTAAGATGAATGGCATATCAAGATCTCCTTTGGTGTCTAATGTTACCCCTGAAGATGGACTACATTACCTTTCTTGGACACATCCTTCTTTCTACAGTAATTTGTGCGGAGGAAGACTGGACGGTGTTAATGGTTGTAGATATTCTTCATGATATTGTAAGTTGATGTTTTCATCTTCCGCACCATCACCACCAACTGTTTCAGCAGAGTCTATTGATACACATTTAACCAACTTGACGTGTAACTGATCGACAATTTGTTTGACTTCATCGTTTCTCGGTGCTAGGATTGCCTGTGTACTCATTTCTTCTGTTGATAACCCTTTGTGATGAAATCCTTCAATAAGATTTGGACATAATACGTCTTCTTTATTTGGGAACTTAAAGTGAAGAAAACGTTAAAATTTATAAGAGCTGAGAGCACAAGAACTGTGTCTGTCGAATGAGAGGTAAGAGGGCCATGTGTACGGTTTTCTATGGTTGAGAGGAGGTGCTGGACTTGAAAAAATCTTTAAAAAAGTGTTTTTATTATAATGAAGAGATTATATAATAAATTTACACCTCTGGAGATTTCACTACCTCGTCCTCCTATTATTATCTTCCATTCCCTTGTAACGACTCGAACAGACTCCTTATTGTTATAACTTTTTAAAATAAAGCAATACTGTAGTTTTTTTTTTTTCTTTTATTTCATTACTTTTCAAAATGAGGTAATGCAGTAGCAGTTCCATAATAATTCATAATTTTTGTTTAATTCATGCTCCCTTTTGCATCATTTATAAGATTTTTTAATCCACCTCATTAAGAAATATACAAGTAACAAATATTATCTGTCAATTAATTTCATATTTATAGCCAGTCAGTCATTGTCCAACCTGCTATATCCTAACACAGGGTCACGCACGGAGGGGTCTGCTGGAGACAATCCCAGCCAACACAAGGCGCAAAGCAGCAACAAGTCCCGGGCTGGGAGCCAACCCACCGCAAGGCACACACACACACGGGACATTTTAGGATCGCCAATGCACCTAACCTGCATGTCTTTGGACTGTGGGAGGAAACCCACACAGACAAGGGGAGAACATACAAACTCCACGCAGGGAGGACCCGGGAAGTGAACCCTATGAGGCAGCAGCGCTACCACTGCACCACCATGCCGCCCTTATTTATAACGAAAAAGAATGAAATTTAAACAAAGCAAAATCAATTTTCTGACCATTCTAGAAAGTATTGAACATATTATTGCAAAAAACATAATGCCAAAATATTTTTCAATTTCTTTATTTTTATAAAGTTGTTTCATATTATCTTTATATTTGTATGTGTATGTGATCAGATAATTGTTTCTATGAAATTACCTTGCAAAAGAGAGATTGCATCATCATTTTAAAATGTTCACTTTCATTTCCTTTTTGCCTCCTCAAACATGGTGGGGCACACACTTGTACTCACTCATTCTCTCAGATTTAGGGACAGCGAGTATCCAATCAAGCCTCTCACTGAGACTTGGCTCACAAATAGCTTCGTTGGAACCAATCCACATGAGGAGAATCGGGCAAACTCCACAAAGACTGTGGCTGCATGCGGAATTGTATTGGTGTTCCTGGGTTTGCAGGGCGGTAGTGTTAACCACTGTGCCACCAGGCCACTCTGGTATATTATTATGTAAAAAAATAAAACAAGCCTACCACAGATTTACATTCACCTTTTACAGCCACATGTTGAGTGATACTGCAATATTTGCTTGTCTTGCGTTTGATGTGTTTTTGCTTGAGCTTTAGACAAATGTTCTCCTTTCCTCAAGCGGGCGCAAAAAAAATGTTTAATACAAACAAAGCATCACGTGAGTCCGAGAAAAGTAATTCAGTGTGCTGAACAATCTGATGAAAGAAGTCTTTTTATTCCAGCGATTAAGCATTTTTATGTATCAGTTGTTGCTTCCAAGGTCAGACAAAAGGAAACAATTTTAGTCAAAATGAGCAACTAGATACTCGGGCGCATTTGAGAGACGAAAGTCGCCAAACAAATTCAGCAACTATAGAATCCAGATGGGAAAATATGGCTTGGCATGATGGGGATATGGCTGGGTTAGTCAGTGCACAGCAGACAGCCTGCGGCTAATGTGAAAAGTGACATTCCTGCTGCACCTGACGATGCTGGGATGAGCTGCAGCTCCCTGCTACTCTGAGCTGAATAAGCAGGCCTGACACTCAGTGAGTGGCCGTTCATAAGGCACAAGAGCACAGCCGAAGCTGGCAACGCTTCCTCTCGTTTAGTGTAAACAGGACCTCCCTGCTGAACACTAACTTTCAAAGCGTTTTTTTGGTCATTGGTAAAGTTCATCTGAGTGGGACACTCTCATGGGAGACGTTTAGAGTTATCCAAAGTGAGCTACAAATAAATGACAGTATGCATCTGTGGCTTGTCATGGCACTAATGAGCAGTGACGTGTTTCACGCTGGTCAGAATGTCACTGTACTCGGTACAAATGGGTAGGGCAGAATGAGATAAACGAGTATGCAGATAAGTAAATGTACTGTGAAATGTGACAATAAATATCAATAATAATGAACATACTGTAAATAATGAAATATGTTGTGAAGTGTACAGTATGTTTTTTGTTGCTTATTTCTTTATGTATTTATTTCCTCATTTATGTATTTGATGTTGTGTGTGGCATCGCTTAAATTCAAAGTTTCATTGCATTTTCACTTGTCAAAGTTGGGAGGGTGAGCGTATTTATTTAGTTTTTTGCCCAAAACATTCCTCCTTACATAGCTCTGAGTATCTCGTTCTTTCTGTCTACCTGTGTATTTATGCCCATCAATCCAAGGGCCAGTTTATCCATTTACAGTGAAATCTACAGAGCAGTGAAGTGTGCAGGAAGTGAAGCGTTCAGAATGCCATCTGAACCCACTGTACCTTGTAGCTGGTCACATTAATTTGTCTTTTAGTTATTGTGTCTTAAACTGCAGAGATAGAACAGAAGCTCGTTATCGTCTCATTTTTCTATCCACAGACCAGAAAGCTTGATGTGTACTTTGAATATGAAGAGAAACTCATGAGCAAGTCCACTCTGGACAAGTCTCTGCTGGACATGATCAGTGATCCCGACGGTGAGTGTTGCTGCATATTACAATTTACATTCAGACTCCGACTCTGCTAGCTCAATAATGGCTCCTGACTCCATAGCCCTGATAAAGTTAAGGTGTTTCATGTTTTATTTATTGTTAAATTCATTTATTCTTTAAGTGATGCCAGTTCCAAAAATTTGCAACAGGTGTTGTTTAGGACAAATAACGCTGGCGCAAGTTGAAATTACAAGGTTATGTCAAACTGGTGAGGTATTTGTGTTGAAGTATATAAGGGGCCTCAAGACCAAGGATGGCTTAAGACTCGCTAATTTGCCAAGAGATTTCCCAGCAAATAATCCACAATGACATTTCCTAAAAACCAATTGGTACGATTTTGGGCATTTCACCATCTGCAGTGTACAGTTGTGGCCAGAAGTTGTGAGAATGACACAAATATTAATTTTCACAAAGTTTGCTGCCTCAGTTTTTATGATGGCAATTTGCATCGACTCCAGAACGCCATGAAGCATGAGCAGATGAACTGCAATTAATTTTCCATGAAAAGTAACTTCATCCCAAAAAAAAGATTTCCACTGCATGTCAACCACAAAAGGCCCTGCTGACGTCATTTCAGTGATCCTCTCATTCACATGGGTGAGAGTGTCAACGAGGACGAGGCTGGAGGTCACTCTGTCACACTGATTGAGTTACAATAGAGAGGTGAAGAAGGCGTCAGGGCGCCCAAGAAATGCCTGCAAGTGCCAGGAGTGTCTCCTAAAGTGGATTCAGCTGCGGGCACCACCAGGGCAGAACTTACTCAGGAATGGCATTAAGCAGGTGTAAGTGAGGCAAAGACTTTTGGAGGATGGCCTGGTGGGTGTCAAGAAGGGCAGCAAAGAAGCCATCTGGGACAGAATGATATTCTGGGATTGGAATGCTGGGGGAAAGTCATTGTCTCTGATGAATCCCCTTTCCAATTTTCATTGGCATCCAGAAAAAAGAAAAGGTGAGTGGCACCACCATCAGACTTGTGTCATGCCAACAGTAAAGCATGTCGAGACCATTCATGTCACATGGGGTTGCTTCTCAGCCAAGGCAGTGCAGGGCTCACTCACAGCTTGGCCCAAGAACACAGTCCTGAATAAAAAAATGGGACCAAAACATCTTCAATGAGCAACTTCTACCAACCATCCAAGAACAGTGGACAACCAGGCCATCAGCTGACAACTAAGTGGCTCAGGGAACAAAACCATCAAAATTTGGGGTCCATGGCCAGGAAACTCCTCAGACCTTTAATCCCATTGAGAATTTGTGGTCAAGAGGCGGATGGGCAAACAAAAACCCACCAATTCTGACAAACTCCAAGCATTGATTCTGCAAGAATGGGCTGCCATCAGTCAGGATTGGGCCCAGAAGTTGATTGCCAGCCTGCCAGGTAGAATTGTAGAGGTCTTGAAAAAGAAAGAAGGGCCAACACTGCAAGTATGGACTCTGCACATGTCATTGTCAATGAAAACTTTTGAAACTTCTGACCTGCTTGTCATTCTACTTCAGTACACCACAGAAACATCTGACACAAAGATCTAAAAACACTGAAGCAGCAAACTTGGTGAAAAACAATACTTGGTTCATTGTCAACACTTTTGACCGCGACTATACAATGTAATGAAGAGATTCAAGGACTCTGGTCACACTCTTTGACTGACAGTGCAGTGTGCGCAGGTGTCTTGCCACGGTTCAATGCCCAGTTTTGAGTGTGCCACTTCTCTGGACTTTTTTTTTTTTTTTTTGAGTTCCTGATACTTTCCCGTAGGTTTAATGCCACCGATTAACAGTCTGTCCGTGGGGAACAAACTCTTTATGAAGAAGTCTGTCAAAGTCAAAACACACGATCATTGTTGTGTTGAAAATATGCCAGGGTGGCTTGGAGAAGAAAACAAATTGCCCAAATCACCTGCATGATTATCGAATCAATGGCAGAAACAGTCAGTCAGTTTCTAACCCGCTTATTCCTGAAGAGGGTGGCAGGGGTTAAAGCAAACAGGATGCACCAGGATGAGGATGAGCACACCCATGAGGTGCCACAGCAAAGGGTCTGAATACTCCTTGGAATGAGGGATCTCGGTTTTTGATTTTTAATAAATTTGTAAATCTTTCAGAAAACATGTCTTCACTTTGTCATTCTGGGTTATTGAGTGTGGATTAGTGAGCAGCAATGGTAAGTTTATCATTTAAAATGACATCGACAACACAGTAAAGTGTGCAGCAGCTGAAGCAGTGTGAAGACTTCCTGAATCGTCAGCAGATGAGACTTTCTGTGCTGACCGTCCAGCAGTCTGTGCCACTAGTTAGCCAGTAACCGCTGCTACATGCTGACATGACTTATGGACTTACTTATCAGAGTTAACTTTCAAGAATAAAGTATCCAGGTTGTAGCACATAGTCACATTTGTTTTCGGGGATGAAGCCCTTCACTTTAATGACAGAGTTACGCTGTTCTAATTTGTTATTTTTCCTGGTGCACAGAGTGTTAAGGAAAATGTGCTGGGGTTTAGTTTATGGCAAAACGGAGGCAAATATAGAACAGCATTAAATAGCACAAAGTGCCAGCAGGGCTCACTCCCTCAGCTGTCAGATGCATCACTTAACTGGTGACAAATCAGAAGCTGCGTCTGCCAAGACTAAAGCACAAGAGATCTTCTGTTTGTTAAATATATCTTGATTTCAGTTGCTGCCATAGTTACTGAAGTTTTGGGACAAACATTAAAATCATCCACTTCTTTCAATTTGCTTTACTTTTTTTGTGCATTTGGATTTGGATGCAATTGGCAGGGTGCATTCATGGAAAGTGGTTAACGCAGCATGTAAATTCCATCGACCTCTTCGTTTTCTGAACCTGCTTTCTTCCATTCGCTGCAGTGGGAGATGAAATCTGCAGGAAGAACTTAAAGCTGTGCAAGTTATTTTCCACAAGGATTTCTGGGACCTTCTGAACCAGAACAGACAAAACCGGGGAGGTACCCTACTGGGGGGGGGGGATTGGCAGTAAGTCTCAGTGCAGTCTTAAATCTACAAACACAGTCACACTACACAACATTGAATCGGCAGGCATGTCACACTTAACAACTGCAATTGCTGGATCTCGTTGGCTTGAAGATGGCCAGCTACACAGATGGGAATTTCAGGGGATATCGGATTACATGACTTCCTCATGACTTTTCACACTTTAAGTACTGCAGACTTTGTGCATTTTGACAGGCATTTGACCAGCTTCCCGACAGCGCCAGTGGCTGCACAGATTTTGTCCATGTAGTGTGAGTTCAGTTGCAATAGATTGGTAGATAAGAAAACAGATAGATAGATTGGTAGATAAGAAAAGAGATAGATAGATAGATGTGAAAGGCACTGTATAACAGATAGATAGATCTATATACACACTATCATCTGAAAACACACCAAAATAATTAAGAAGAAAGAAAAACTCAGACTTAGCAGTCCCTAACAAGCTAACAATCACTTCAGCTATGAGCTTTTCTTCAACTACTTATAGACTCAAACTTTGCATTTACTGTGTGCCAAAGATCACTAAAATAAAATATATTCATACATACAGACATAAACAGAAAGATTGATATGAAAGGTACTAGATAGATAGATAGATAGATAGATAGATAGATAGATAGATAGATAGATAGATAGATAGATATTCATTCTCTCAAATGCACAATGGCTAAAAAGAATGAAAAACGTTTGACTTGGCAAAGATAAAAAGATCAGACCCAGTAAGGCGCTATACTGGTGTGTTGCCGTAGGTATGAAGGAACTCCAGTTGCGTTTCTTGACACACTTCTGCTGAATAATTTATTGGCTAAAAGTCCTCAGTGCACATTTATCACAAAGAGGACATGCAGCATTGTTTGTAATGGCCAATAGTTTTGTCTGGGAGGAGAATCCCCAGGACACCATCTGCCGTCTCATCAGGAGTCTGCCCAGACATTGTCAGGAGTGCATAAAGGCATGTGGGGGCCACACACACACACACACACACACACACACACACTACTGAGTCACATTGAGTTGCTGGAATGAAATTCATGCTAGTTGGATCAGCCTGGGATGTTTGGTGTGATGTTGAGGAGAAGAAGAGGGGGGAGACGTGTCCGGAGGCAGGAAGAGAGGAGGAATGTAAAGAGAGTGGAACTGAGGGTAGGACCTCTGAATGTTGGCACTATGACTGGTAAGGGGAGAGAGTTAGCAGATATGATGGAGAGAAGGAAGGTTGATATATTGTGTGTGAAGAGACTAAATGGAAGGGGAATAAGGCCAGGTGGATCGGAGGTGGATTCAAATTGTTCTATCATGGTGTGGGTGGGAGGAGAAGTGGGGTAGGAGTTATTCAGAAGGAACAGCATGTCAAGAGTGTTTTAGAGGTGAAAAGAGTGTCAGACAGAGTGATGATTATGAATCTGGAAATTGGAGGTGTGATGATGAATGTTGTTAGTGCATATGACCCGCAAGTTGGGTGTGCAATGGGTGAGAAAGAAGATTTTTGGAGTGAGTTGAATGAAGTGATGAACATTGAGGGACAGAAAGTGGCGATTGGAGCAGATTTCAATGGGCATGTTGGTGAAGGGAACAGTGGAGACGAGGAGGTGATGGGAAGATATGGTGTCAAGGAGAGGAATGAAGAAGGTCAGATGATAGTGGATTTTGCTAAAAGGATGGACATGGCTGTGGTGAATACATATTTTAAGAAGAGCGAGGAACACAGGGTGACGTACAAGAGTGGAGGAAGATGTATACAGGTAGATTGCATCCTATGCAGAAGAGTCAATCTGAAGGAGATTAGAGACTGCAAAATAGTGGCAGGGGAAAGTGTAGTTGAGAAGAATAGGATGGTGGTCTGTAGGATGACATTGGAGATCAAGAAGAGGAAGAGAGTGAGGGCAGAGCCAAGGATCAAATGATGGAAGTTGAAAAAGGGAGACTGCAAGGTTGAGTTCAGGGAGGAGGTAAGACTGGCACTGGGTGACAGTGAAGAATTACCAGACAGCTGGGCAACTACATCAGATGTAGTAAGGGTGACAGCAAGAAGGGTGCTTGGCGTGACATCTGGACAGAGGAAGGAGGAAAAGGAAACCTGGTGGTGGAATGAGGAAATACAGGAGAGTAAACCGAGGAAGAGGATGACAAAGAAGAAATGGGATAGTCAGAAAGATGCAGAAAGTAGACAAGAGTACAAGGAGATAAGGCGTAAGGTGAAGAGAGGGGTGACGAAGGCAAAAGGAAAGGCGTATGATGAGTTGTATGAGAGGTTGGACACACAGGAGGGAGAAAAGGAATGGTGGGCTACAGAGAGGGGCCGAGCTGGGAAAGATGTGCAGCAGGTTAGGGTGATAAAGGATAAAGATGGAAACGTACTCACAAGCGAGGAGAGAGTGTTGAGCAGATGGAAAGAGTACTTTGAGAGGCTGATTAATGAAGAGAACGAGAGAGAGAAGAGGTTGGATGATGAAGAGATAGTGAATCAGGAAGTGAAATGGATTAGCAAGGAGGACGTAAGGACAGCGATGAAGAGGATGAAGAATGGAAAGGCCGTTGGTCCAGATGACTACCTGTGGAAGTAAGGAAGGCGTTTAGGAGAGATGGCAGTGGAGTTTTTAACCAGATTGTTTAATGGAATCTTGGAAAGTGAGAGGATGCCTGAGGAGTGGAGAAGAAGTGGACTGGTGCCGATATTTAAGAATAAGGGGGATGTGCAGGACTGCAGTGACTACAGGGGGACAAAATTGATGAGCCACAGCATGACGTTATGGGAAAGAGTAGTGGAAGCTCAGTTAAGAAGTGAGGTGATGATTAGTGAGCAGCAGGATGGTTTCATGCCAGGAATGAGCACCACAGATGTGATGTTTGTCCTGAGGATGTTGATGAAGAAGTAGAGAGAAGGCCAGAAGGAGCTGCATTGCGTCTTTGTGGACCTGGAGAAAGCATATGACAGGGTAACTGAGAGGAGCTGTGGTATTGTATGAGGAAGTCGGGAGTGGCAGAGAAGTACGTAAGAGTGGTACAGGATATGTATGAGGGAAGTGTGACAGTGGTGAGGTCTGTGGTAGGAGTGACGGAGGTGGGATTACATCAGGGATCCGCTCTGAGCCCTTTCTTATTTGCAATGGTGATGGACAGGTTGACAGATGAGATTAGACAGGAGTCCCCGTGGACTGTGATGTTTGCTGATGACATTGTGATCTGTAGTGAGAGTAGGGAGCAGGTTGAGGAGACCCTGGAGAGGTGGAGATATGAGAGGAGAGGAATGAAGGTCAGTAGGACCACCAAGACAGAATACATGTGTGTGAATGAGAGGGAAGTCAGTGGAATGGTGAGGATGCAGGGAGTAGAGTTGGTGGAGTTTAAATACTTGGGATCAACAGAACAGAGTAATGGGGATTGTGGAAGAGAAGTGAAGAAGAGAGTGCAGGAAGGGAGGAGTGGGTGGAGAAGAGTGTCAGGAGTGATTTGTGACAGACGGGTATCAGCAAGAGTGAAAGGGAAGGTCTACAGGATGGTAGTGAGACCAGCTATGTTATATGGGCTGGAGACGGTGGCACAGGAGACAGAGCTGGAGGTGGTAGAGTCAAAGATGCTAAGATTTGCATTGGGTGTGACGAGGATGGACAGGATTAGAAATGAGGACATTGGAGGGTCAGCTCAAGTTGGACGGTTGGGAGACAAAGTCAGAGAGACGAGATGGCATTAGTTTTGACATGTGCAGAGGAGAGATGATGGGTATATTAGGAGAAGGATGCTAAGGATAGAGCTGCCAGGCAAGACGAACAGAGGAAGGCCTAAGATGAGGTTTATGGATGTGGTGAGAGAGGACATGCGGGTGATGTGTGTGACAGAGCAAGATGGAGAGGACAGGAAGATATGAAAGAAGATGATCCACTGTGGCAACCCCTAACAGGAGCAGTCAAAAGAAGAAGAAGGTGTGATTTTGAGTCAGCTGTCCATCGGTTGGTGATTTTGGTTTCCATTGACCATTGTTACATCATTTTGTTCTCAACGAATTACACAGCATGTACTCAGTAAAGTTTTTCCACTTGAATATTTCCTTCATCGAGGTCCAATGTGTGATTTGAATGATCCCTTTATTTTTTTGAGCAGTGCATATAAAGGACATCACTACCCACATTAATGGAGGAAAAAGGGACGTCTGGGTATCTTTGCTTAGACTGCTGTACCTGTGACCCAAACCAGATCAGTGGTAGAAAGTGGATGAATGGAAGGACATCTGATTGCAATGAATTGTGCAGAATCGTAATTGTTAGACCAGGCTGAGTTATCGCACCCTGATTTTACATTGGCATGAAGGACAACTGCCTACCGTATTTTCACAGTGGTAGTTAGCAGCTTAATAGACAAACCCCTGTTTTATTGAAGAAAATAGAAATAGAAAATGTAAACTGAAAATTTGAAATAGAAAATGTAAATTGGAAAAGACGGGGTTAGACTCAATCCATGTTACAGTCTACTTTCACAAAAGTGGTTCCGATTAACACCAAGCCTCACTGCTTAATGCTAACCACAGTAAATGTTAGTAGATGGCATTTGACAGAGATTTGGAAATATTGGTAGAATGTTTTTGCGCCCGTACACACTTCAAAGTGCATGCAGGGTGTTCACACAGTTCTGGATAAGTGCTAAATAAATGAAGACAGACAGCAGATGTGGAAAAGCAGCGGGAAATAACAGCAAATTGAACGATAGGCTGCCTCATGTATCTATGAAACCGATATTAAATGGTTTTACAGTCATTTATATGGAGCTAGTATGGTACTACAGAATTTTTAGTCATGACTTTCTTTGTAAAGGTTGTTTCTTTTTTTTTCGTGGCCAAAGATATTGCTAGTAAAATCTGTTTGATTACACAGCAGAACAAATATGTCCAGTCAGCAATGTTTCTACATGCCTTGTCTACATGTGAGTCACACAGTTAGGCTCATTTTTTGTTTTCAGCCTTTAAAGGAAGCAGAGCTGGACATACAGGAGTTGAGGAAGCACTCAGGCCCTTTCATTTTCTG
Source organism: Erpetoichthys calabaricus (assembly GCF_900747795.2). Lineage (NCBI taxonomy): Eukaryota > Metazoa > Chordata > Cladistia > Polypteriformes > Polypteridae > Erpetoichthys > Erpetoichthys calabaricus. The sequence continues at coordinate 100,528,666 of NC_041409.2, read as the reverse complement.
CAGGCCTTGTCTGAATAGCGGCCCACCGTCCTTTTCTTTTAATCTGCTTTGTCCTGATGGTGTCATCATTTTTTTTTTAGCCACCGTCTCCATCCTGGCTCAAATGTAGTTTCATTTAATAGGTGCTTCTTGTTATTTAAATGTCTTTATTGTGAATTCTTTTGTTTTTGTCCTTTTTTTAAGTATTGTTTTGTTCACTAATTATTTATATATGTTCAGTGTTGTTAAAGTGTTTAGTTGTGTGCCCTGACTCAAAAATTGGGTTTTAGGGGGTGGGGCCACTGTGATGTCACCACTGTGGGGCCGCCCTCCATCTTCATATTCTGGTGGAGGAGGAGTAGAATCTACCGGGGGTTCATTGAGATTGGTGGACTACAAATTGTATTGGATTCCTGTTTCTATTTTTTTGTGAATTTTTGCTACTGATTGAATTGGATGTTGCTCTTGGTTTACGTATTTGCATTTGTGTGCTTTGGGCAAATCCATTTTGGCTTTATTTAGCCTTCTTCCATATAAGTTAAAACTGTTATTAAAATAAGTAAAATCCATCCATTATCCAACCCGCTATATCGTAACACAGGGTCACGGGGGTCTGCTGGAGCCAATCCCAGCCAACACAGGGCTCAAGGCAAGAACAAACCCCGGGCAGGGCGCACACACACCAAGCACACACCAAGGACACACAAGAGACAATTTAGGATCTCCAGTGCACCTGACCTGCATGTCTTTGGACTGTGGAAGGAAACCCACACAGAAACGGGGAGAACATGCAAACTCCACGCAGGGTGGACTCGGGAAGCGAACCCAGACAGGTCTCCTAACTGCAAGGCAGCAGCACTACCACTGTGCCACCGAGCTGCCCAATAATTAAAATTAATTAATTAATTAAACAAAGATACTTTGTTGACGTAGTCCTTTGAGCCAGAGGTTTTACAGTTTTCCTCTCCCTTTTTTGTGGTTTTGGGACATTTAAAGTATATTTCTGAACATTCAAAGGCTAAGCCCCATTTTTGGACCTGTGCAGGCCTTGAAGCCGGCCTGTTGAGTTAGGGGGCAGGCTGCCTAGTGTGTGCAGACTGGTGAGGTCCTGGTCTGCCTTTGTCTACAGGTTGTGGCATTCACCACCGCCTTGTCTGTCACTGTGGTGTTTTACAACGGGGGGGGGGCCTTTTTCAGTTGAACTGAGCACACTATAAATGCAAAGAATTATTATTACGTAACAAAACTTTTTAAAGTATATTTCTTGCAGCTCAATGTGTGCTTTCTTTTGATTCATAGCGGGAACCCCAGAAGACAAGATGAGACTTTTCTTAATCTACTACATCACATCCCAGCAGCCGCCATCTGAGGTAAACTGTCTTGGGCCTGAAGTTGTGTTTCTCTTTTGTTTTTTAATTTTTTTTACCAAACACCGTTTCTGATAATCTAAACTTCCACTAACCTGTTATCATAAGGAAATTAGAGATAGAATTTCAATAGATTACTAACCATGTTAGTAAGGCAGGTAATACAATAAATGTTAAATTATTTCATATCTCTTGCCTTACATGTACCCTCAGCGTTCCTCCTGCAGTTTTCTTCATTATCCTTATGTGTTTCTTTCTTGATTGCTTCCCAGAATCTGGCACTTCATGGCACCTTGCTCTCCTTCTGTCCGCTTTTTGACTACCACCAATAGTAGGCAGACCCCCATTATCCCCCTGGAAAAACAACATTTATATTCTTGCAAATACTTCCATGTTTGAAGACGACTCTCAACATTCCATCCTCGGTATCCTCGTGGGTCAGCCTCCCTTGACCAGCACTTCCTGCCTCAAAGATATTTGACCAAACAACCAAAGCAAAACTGACCAATCAGACCAAAGCCAAACTGACCAATAAGATTTCTTGGAGTGTCTGCAGGCACACAGACAGTAGCATTCTCACATTAACTCAAACTTGTATTGTCTTAACTCAGAAGTTAAATTCACACATAACACTTGACTATGTGTAGAATCTTACAAGAGACTTTCATTAAATTTAAAGTTTGCTTACAAATTAAAAGAAATATAGAAAAATCACACTTTAAAGGAATATTCCACTCAAAAATAAAATGATCTGTTACATCCCCCGTGTTTTTTTTTAATGATTGCTCAGAAAACCTGTTTTTATGAAAAACCGAGATAACAGCATATTTGATAAAATGGCTTCAGTATTAAAATATCCATGAAAAAAATCTTGAATTACTTTCTGTGCCTAATCCACATATCAGTTATCCAGCTGTGTACTCACGTCATCAAAACACGTATATTCTTTTTTTTTTGTTTGTTAGAATATCTATATATATATATATATATATATATATATATATATATATATATATGGTTGAAATAGTTTACTTTCAAATAAATGCAAATTGTACACGACACGTGTTTTGCCCTCATTCTGGGCTCATCAGGTGTACACACTCCACTGCACTCCCTCTCGGGAATCGAACCTCGGACGTCAGCGTCAGTGGCGATGCCCCTAACGTTGCGCCACAGCGTGTGGTTCGTTTATTTGACAGCATGTCGATCGGGGTAATTACATTCACGGCATTCGAAGTCTGTGTCACAATCTGATAGTCTGGCCAACCACAAAGCGTTACCTGGTAGGTAACCACCCACACTATCAGATTGTGACACAGACTTCGAATGCCGTGAATATATATATATATATATATATATATATATATATATATATATATATAATCCCTGTGTGCGTCCAGATGTCCGTGTGTGGGTGTCTTCTGGTGAAGTGCGCATGTGCGCGGGCACGGTGCGATGCACGATATTACTGTTAGAGAAAGTTTGAGGCGTTTTGCGGAAATACAAACCAGTATTACTGCGAGAGGAAATTAAAGGTACACAACACAGTGACGCATATTACAGCCACATACAAGCCAGTATTACTGTCAGAGGAGATTAAAGGCATATTACCGACGCGCACACCTGTATTACCGCCAGAGAAAATTAAAGGTATATTACGGACGTACAAGCCAGCGGACGTACAAGACGGTATCCTTCAATAAGGGCGCGCACAAAAAGGCGAGCCTCAAAAGGGCGACCTCAACTGGGCGCAGCGAATAAAGGCGCTCGTAAATAAAGATCTGCACCTTTGTTGCTCTTCACATATTCCAGAGCCATTTGAACTAAATTATCTACGAATGCCTTTATTTGCCGCGCTTAATTCAGGTCGCCCTTTTGAAGCTCGTCTTTTTGTGCACGCCCTTATTGAACAGAGCCGTACAAGACAGTATTACTGTCACAGAAAATTAAAGACACACAATACACGGCGGCAGCCCACGAAGAACGGTCAGCTCAGCAAGTAAACATCAAGAAAAGAAAGGCTGAAAGAAAGAAAAATACGACCAACAAAAAGAATGAGGTCAAAGTCCCTTGCCATTTAATATAGACTGTTCCTACTAATGTTTATGCACTACTGTTCTAGCGCCCTTTATTGTAACGGGCTAAATGACTAGTTGTTAAATAAATGCCCCTAGAAAATGTGAATGTTCAGATGGGGTCAGTCTTTTGAATTGAAGACGTGACTCTTGACCAATGAATGAGAGGGTAAGGCTGGCAATCAGTTCAAAAGCTGAAGCTTTCTGATGAGCCTGAAGTACTAGTGACTGCACCAGTGTGACACTTTCATCACAGTTTACTTTGGTTTTCTTCTCTATTCTTGTGGATTTTCTGTGTGTTAGTGGCCGTGTGTTAATTGAAGACCACATTTGTTGGATATGAGTGTGTGCTTTTGGACAGGCTGCTCTGTTTACAAGAGGTGAACGACCAGTTAACAATCGGCTAGAAGTATGCTTACGACCCTGTTGTCCACAACCAAGCTAAGCTGGTCTTCTGCAAGTTTTACAACATTTCCTTTACAACAACCACAGGTAGCTGTCTCAAGAGCCATTACTTGGTTGTTTGATTAGGTTTGTGTGATGCACCAATTCTCATTCCAATATAATTTGCTTTCTTTGATTGCACAATAGGACATTTAGGATGATGCTGTTAACTCTTGAGTTCCATTTACGCCCACTTAAGCCTTTTGTTCTGACTCAAAGAGAGACAGAAGGATTTTTAATGAAAAAAACCAGGAGATCAGCCTTGGTCGATAGACGTGCAGAGTTTGTTATCAAAGAGTCAAAACATTCAGACACCAAAACTTAACGTTCCTTGTAACAAAAGCTATGATCTGATGCCGCTTCTTGTCAAAGGAAAACAATTGTAAACCAACACGTGAAGTTCTCCAATCTCGGATGATCCGGAAATGCACGTGCACACCTTTACACGGTCACTCAGGTGTGTTGTGGTTGTGGTGACCTTTTGTTGGTTTACCCTGAATAAATATTAAAAATGCTACATCTTTTTGGAGGGCTTTGGACTCAAGGAATTCAAAAATAGTGTTGTTTTTTTGTTTTATAACAATCTGAATATATTTACGAGGGACATTCAAAACGTTTTCGCACTTGTATGTTTTTCATTGGAAACGGTGAAGGTGAGAAGAGTAGTAATTGGGCATTAAAAACGTTTTACGCTGAGAACATTGCATCGCAAAGGATGGTGACTATGTAGAAAAGTGATGTCATTTGTTTTTGAAATCTCTAAATATATAAAATCCAACATCTGTCTGTCCGATTTTCACGAGAGAATTACTTAACGGATTTAGATTTGGGTTTTTTTCTATAATTTGCTTGAACATTCTGGTTGATTTTTCGACTTCTCTCATTGCACTATGTATCATTGTTCGCTTGCAGTACTGATTTATTTGCGCGAATCAGAGAGACATGCAGTGGGGTGAGGCCCTCCTCACTCACACGCCGGCCTCGGAGCGTACCTTACCTCCACTTTGCTAGCAAACAAGAGAACTACTTAATGGATTTAGATCAGGCTTTTTTCTATACTTTGCTTGAACATTGCAGTTGATTTTGCAACTTCTCTCATCACGCTAAGAATCATAGTTTGCTTGCAGGAGCGATATATTCACGCTAATTTGATAGAGAGGCTGAGAGGAGGGGGAAGCATGACGTCAGGAGTGGGGAGCCGGGCAGGGCCCTCCTCACTGTCCTGTTTCACTACTATGTGGGCGGAAGCCACGGGGGATGGCTAGTTCTTAATAAATAGAGTTTAAAAAATAAGTGCAGAAACTTTTTGAACGTCCATCGAAATGTTATACTGTGTCATCATTTTAGAAGTTAGGCATCTGATGTTTCCAAGGCGATCGTTCCCAGAATTTCCTGGAATGCGTGACGTGTGTGATGTCATCAAAGCAAGGGGATCGTAGGTTGCTGCAATCCAGGATTGATGGACATCCCCTGAGTAGTGTGCAAACTAAAAATCCTTAATCACTGACTTCCTGGTAAAAGAGTTCCAGCCACTGTTGTAGGTCTTTGAGTGTTGGTTTATGACTTTCAGTACTCAACTTGACTTGTTTCTCCCAGTCGTTATCACTTAAAAGTATACCGTGTCAACCGGGGTCCGTACACAGTGACATCACGCGTGGCGCGTTCCCAGATATTCCTGGGTAAACATTGCTATGGCAACAGCCTAAAATGGTGGTACCAATATCAAAATAAAATGGTGTTGTGAGGTATTGCCAAAAATATGTCATCTTTTAAACAACAAGTTTGAGAAAAACAACAAATGCCAAGATTAACCTCTTTGGGTTCAGAATAGTTTGCCAGAAATGAAAGGAAAACTGCTGACCCTATCACCTTGCTCTTCAGAACTCCGGTCCTTATCCACTGTGGCACCCTGCTTCTAAAATATATAAAAGTGAAATCACGTGGTCAGCCAGCGTAAAAGCTGTTGCAGTACAATGTTGAAGAAGCAGGCCGAGGAGCAGAGTATTTAAACAGACGCCCTTAAGGGGCCGCATTGTGTCACTTTTTAACTTGAAGCAGCAGTTTCTGCTCTTACGTTATTTCCCGAAGCACGGCCTCTGATGGGATTGTAATTAATACGCGGTTGTTTTGCAGAACTCCAAAACCGATGTTGTACTGAGGCTTCATCTGTCTTGTCGCTTAGCTTTGACAAGTTTCCATCTTCCAGCGGCCAGAATAAATGAGATGTCATGCTGATCAATGTTGTGGTTGTTTTCATTTTAATTTTCAATTCTGTTTATTTACTTCTTTCTCAGTCCATTTTGAAAATTCCACTAACGGGAAACTTAACACATTTGGGTGTACTTCAAGTACATTAGTGACTTAAATTGTGAAAAATTCACAAGTAACAGGCCAACCTTGGATTTTTTTTTTTTTTTAGAAACTCCTTTAGGAATGCTAACTGTTATACATTAAATTAATATGATATGTATACATCCTGCAACTATAGCATATAAAAACATTTTTCCTAATTTTTAAAAAAAAAATTTCTGCTCTAATGCAGGTTGATATGGAACAATATAGAAAAGCGTTGGCAGATGCTGGATGCAATCTTTCTCCTTTAAACTACATCCGACAATGGAAGTAAGACTTTTCTAAAGTTATCTTTGATTTTTTATTTAACACCTTTATGCTCTGTGTACTGTTAACCGCTGTGTCTTGACCCACACTAATGGCTGCTTGTCTGCCAGACTCCATTTTACTCCTCTCTGGATATCCCTTGCACTTGTCGGGGAAGCTTACTGGTTATACGCATTCAAAGAGGGTAAGTCAGTAATTTTCCACAATCTGTTTCTAAACTTTATTAAAACTACAGTAGAGACCATAGAAACACACACACAGTCCCCTTGCTTTTCAATGCACTTGGTCCAGCATTCCACACATTTCCTTATGTCCTCAGAAAAAAACATTTTTTGTTGACCTGTCAGCCATGTATGTGTAGCTGCTTTCACATGTTGGTATGTGAGAACTCGACGAGCTCTTTAAGTGGACCAGAGAGAAGCTAATCTAGAGGGAGCAACGTCAGGGCCATGCGGATTGCTGTTTACTTTCCAGTTTGAACTGATGAATCCATGTTTCATCTGTAGTGATGATTATCTTCAGAAAATGCCTCACCGTTATTACCGTAACTGTACATTAAGTGTTGAGTGGTGGTTAGGCAGTTGTGCTTATGCTCTTCTGCAACGCCAATCTTGGGAGTTTTTTGTTTTCCTCTCCTCCGTGTCAGCTGGTCAGCTCACCACATTCTGGAATCAAGAACTCCATCTGCATCCTTAGTCTACTGAAACTACTATGGACTGTGCTATTTGCTTTTGTGTCTTCTCATTAGATTTAATAACATCAAACTCTCTCTACTTAGTGTGCTGCCATGTACACCTGCCTAAGTCAAATGCAGATATACTGTATATGGTATACACAGCGGGGAAAATAAATACTGAACACATCAACGTTTTTTTCTCAGTAAATAGATTTCTAATGGGGCTATTGACATGAAATATTCACTAGATGTCAGTAACAACAACAACATTTATTTCTGTAGCACATTTTCATACAAATTATGGAGCTCAAAGTGCTTTACATGATGAAGAAAGAGAAAAAAAAATAAGAGAAAACAAAATAAGGGAACACTAATTAACAATAAAAGTAAGGTCCAATGGCCAGGGAGGACAGAAAAAACAAATAAAAAACTCCAGACGGCTGGAGAAAAAAATAAAATCTGCAGGCGTTCAGCCCAAGTAATCCACACTTACAAAGAAATCAAAACAAATAAACCCATAAGTTATATGTAATAAAGTGGAATGACACAGGGAATAAGTATCGAACACACTTAGTGAAATGTATTTAATGCTTAGTAGAAAAGCCTTTGTTGGTAATGACAGCTTCAAGACACCTCCTGTGTGAAGAAACGAGTCACATGTATTGCTCAGGTGTGATGTGGGCCTATTCTTCCACACAAATGGTCTTCAAATCTTGAATGTTCCGGGGTCCCCTTCTATGAACTCTGACCTTCAGTTCTTTCCATTGATTTTCCAACTGGCTCTTGGGGAAAAAAATATAAAATTGTAATAGATCTGTATGCCATTAGAAAAATGTGACAAGAGGAGGCCATTCAGCCCAACAAAGTTCACCGATCCTACCCATCTAAGGTCTCTACGAGAACATCAAGTTGAGATTTGAAGGTCCTTCACCACACTACTTGGTAACTTATTCTACATTATCTGTGATTTTCTGTCTGAAGAGAAACTTTAATAATAATACATTTTATTTATATAGCGCCTTTCTCTTGCTCAAGGTGCTTCACAGAGTCTCAGAAGGAACAGCAGGCTTGTTTGTGATATTGGATACAAATATTTTCTGCCTAGAACACTAAAACGGATAATTTCAGGATATACAAAGCATTAAATAGAAATAAAGACAATAAACCAGAATAAAATTCTAATAGCAGTACTAGAAGAAAAGCCTGAACAAATCACATCATTTGTGATGTTTGCACACACACACACACAAATTATCCTGAGCATCTGGACAGAGAGAGAAACTGAATGAAGGGGCGGAATGTCAGGTTTAGTTAGATGCCTTCCTGAACAGATGAGTTTGAAGTCATGGAGTCAGCTGACCTCATTGATGTTGGGAGGTCATTCCAAAGTCTGGGTGCTATACAGCTGAAGGCCCTGTCACCCACAGAGTGCAGGTTAGTGTGGGGTACATGAAGATGGCCAGAATCACAGGACCGTAGTGGGCGAATAGGAGCTGAGCGATGGAGAAGAGCACTGATGTAGTCCAGTGTGAGGCCATTTAAAGCTCTGTAGTTTATTCATTGAATTTTAAACTTCATCCTGTAAGACACGGGGAGCCAGTGGAGGTGGAGCAGGATGCGTGTGATGTGCTCGCTGTTGATGGCCCATGTAAGGACTCTTGCAGCAGAGTTTTGAATCAACTGGAGCTGTGATATAAGATTAAAAGCAGCACCTGCCAGTAGGGAGTTACAATAATCGATGTGGGATGTGATAAAAGCAGGGACAAGTGTCTCAGCAATTGAAAAGGAGAGGATTGCGCGAACACGGGATATGAGACAGAGGTGGAAGTAAGAGAGTTGCTTAATGTGGTTTATGTGGGCGGAATTAGAAAGTTTCCTTGCATCAGAGAATGGTCAAGGGTGACTGAGAAGGAGCTCATTTTTTAAAGTTTTGCTTTAGTGCCAATTTGCAGGAGTGTTGAAGTTTAATTTTAAAGAGTTCTGGTCCATCCAGCCTTTAATTTCACTGAGGCAAGGTGTGAGTTGAGAAAGCCCTGATGAAGTTTTTGCTTTTAACAATGAAATAGAGTCGAGTATCATTAGCATTAAATTGATAACCCAGTCCATAGCTACAAATTATACGGCCAAGGGCAAGCATATCGATATAGAAGAGCAGCAGGCCAAGGACAGAGCCTTGAGGAACTCCTTGTGTGACTGGCACCGAGCTGGACCTGCTGTGCCCAAGACTAACAAACTCCTGCCAATCAGTCAGATAGGACTTAAACCAATGGAGGGCAGTGCCAGAGATACCTAGAATGTTCTCCATTCCAGATGAGGCCTCACCAGTATGTTATAAAGCTTCAGCATCACCTCCTTGGACTTGTACTGCACACGTCAGGGCGCTATATAACATGACATTCGGTACACTGTCTGGGTGTTGACAGTGATGAGTCCACTATTGACTACTGCCCCAATTTACTTCATCCTGTAAGACACGGGGAGCCAGTGGAGGTGGAGCAGGATGCGTGTGATGTGCTCGCTGTTGATGGCCCGTGTAAGGACTCTTGCAGCAGAGTTTTGAATCAACTGGAGCTGTGATATAAGATTAAAAGCAGCACCTGCCAGTAGGGAGTTACAATAATCGATGTGGGATGTGATAAAAGCAGGGACAAGTGTCTCAGCAATTGAAAAGGAGAGGATTGCGCGAACACGGGATATGTGACAGAGGTGGAAGTAAGAGAGTTGCTTAATGTGGTTTATGTGGGCGGAATTAAAGAAGAGGATTAAAAGGAAGAGTGTGTAACACCTGGGGTAAAGTTCAGTGGGATATTTGGAGCGTTAAGAAGATATTTAACAAACAGGTGAGGACCATTCAGTCCAGTCATTGTTGATTTGTTTAGCTGATATTTATGCTGTCCTAATGTCTCATCCAGATATTTTAACAGGTTGTCAAGCTTCATGCTTCAATTCCATGTCCCGATAGTTTGTTCCAAATTCCCACAACACTTGGAGTAAAGTAGTGTTTCCTATCATCAGCCCTAAATGCACTTCCCATACTCTTTCAAGATGGACTGGAACTTGTAGTGATTCTCATTTTTTAGTAGAGTATATCATGGGTTAGGCTTAGAGTTAAAGTTAGGACAATTATACAGGTATTGTTAAAGTATTCATTATGTGATTTATTCTTTTATCATGGTGCATAGGTGAAAATATGGTGTTTAATCATACACTAGTTACTGTTAGAATTGAAGGGGTGATCTGGTGGTGTGTTTGGCTATGGTGGCCTTGAAATACAGACAGGCCTTGGAATTTCTATTGGTTATTATTTCATCCCAGTTCAAAAATGGACTGGAATTGTTTCACCTCTCCTGGTTGGATGCTGAGTGGGTGACGTCATAGGCAGGGCCGGATTTTCCTATAGGCTAACTAGGCTTCAGCCTAGGGCCTCAAGATCAAGAGGGGCCTACATTCAAATTGTTAGCAAAATTTTATTATCTCTCATGTAATTTACAAACTTAAAAATGGAAGGTGAAAGGGCCTCATAAGTGGAATAGCCTAGGGCCTCTTCTCATATAAATCCGGCCCTGGTCATAGGTCAACCCTTGCAATTTCAATGATTTATGGTTAACGGATTTGCCTATTCGCAGGTTTTCCATGAATGATTAAATGGAAATTAGTAGTTTTGTGATAGTTTTACAACCTACTGTGGAAAACCTCAGACGACACAGTAGCAGCACTACTTAAATGAACTGCAAATCCCAGTAGTCCCGAGAGTACTGGGTAGCTTTGGCGGTTGCCGTAACGGCTGCTGGGCTAAACAAGATGAAGTGCAACTTTTAGAAGGGAGTCTTAAGATTGTCGGGTGTCTGTTTGTTTCAACGCTTCACTGCGTAACTGAATTACAATCACACTCATCGGATTACAGTTTTCTCTGGATTTGTGTTCTTTTGTGTGATTTTGTCAGGGTTGGAGAAAACATCTTCGCCTAGGGAGCACTCCCAGCTTCTACAAATCTTCAATTACATCAGCATGATGGTAGGACAGAACTTCAGGAGGCTTTTCACAGTGGAATTCATTTCATAACCACACCACCATCATCTGCATCTGTGAAACTGGACTATGACGTGTGTCAGGGTTTTGTTGGATTTCTTTTGTATTTGTAGTGTTAATAATATCATATATATACAAACAAATTTATTGTAAGTTCAATTTTGTAAAAGGTTACAGTTCACCAAAGAGCTACAAAACTATACACTTAGTCTGGGGGACGCCATGGATCTTTGTCTAAAACAGCCAGCCTGCCCAGTGATTGTTCTCTCGTTTCTTGCAAGTTTTGCATCCTGTTTAGTGCAATAATATTAGAATACTGTATAATCATGGACCCAAAACGTAGTCACAGGTTCTCACCCCCCTAACCACCACAAATCACAAGGGATAACTGTATATATTTGTAAACTGGAGCGTATCATCTAAAACAAAAATCTGGACAAGTGGGATGCTGTTGGGTTTTTCCGTATTCTTTATTACCAATGATAAGATGTAATTGCAATGCTTGATTCTACAGAAGAAAAGTCCGTTATTCAAGCTTCTTGGCGATAAGCAGTGAATGTTCATTTTTTTCTATTGCAGAGCATTTGCCAAGATGGCTGCAGCACCAGCAAACTATGGAGGAAGTGGAGCTAAAGCCATGGGGTAAGAAAGTGATTATCAGTTTGCATTGAATAAATGACTCGAGTAAGTCTGTGTAGCTGCTAGTTTGTTACACGCAGGAGGTGGTCAACAAGTTCTTCATGTAGGTAAAAATGTGTGTGATTTGGACTGATGGAGATGAAAATGCTCTCATGAACCTAGAAAAATACACAGAAAACAGTGGCATACACATCATACCACTATGTGAGCCCTCTCTTGGAGGACAGGAAAGAAATACCTCAATATGGGATGAAGGTGACCCGTCAGAATCACAAAGCAGTGATCGGCATTGACTTCCCCTTCTAAAGAGATGAGCACACCTGGGACATGTCAGGAAAAACGTAGCCTTCATGATTATAGGGCTACCTGAACATTTCACTGTTACATTCAAGAACCTCCAGCCTGTAAATTTATGTTAATGTGTGGATTTATACCGTGGATATGAAAAGTCTACACACGCATTAAAATGGTCGGTTTTTGTGATATAAAAAAAATGAAAACAGGATAAATCGGGTCACACCAATTTCCACTCTTATTGTGACATTACAATCTGTATAAAGACAGTGAAAAGAAATGAGAAACAATTTAGGGAAAAAAGTAAAAGTCAAAAACATGATCGGACGATTGCCTGTAGTGATAGCTGTGTGGCCTGCTCTGTCAGGTATGGCCTGATCTTACAGATGAGATACAAGAGCAAATCTGCACGAGGGAGTTACAATGCAGTTACTGTGGGGGCAAATGGAACTTGACTCTTCGTACCTCATCGCTGGCTTGTGCTGCACGGCCTCAGGTGAGGAAACAAACTGAGCCTGAAGTGGAAATGCACTTAAAATTAAAAACAACAACAACAACAGGAGGTCCTCATGTTAATTGTGGCAGCAGCCTTCACCCACCATTGCTAAACTGAACAGTCCAGGCTGCACAAGCGAACACACAGCCATTTGTAAAGAAACGTCCAGCCCCTTGGTTAGAAGCAGCCTGACAGCACCTGGCAGAAAGACAATGTCACCGACTACAGGAAGCTGTGTTTTTATAGATAAACAATTACATTTAGCATCTACAGTGGGGGAAAATAATTATTTGATCCCCTGGTTAATGGAGAGAGACAGAATATCAACCAAAAATCCAGAAAGAACACATTAAATAAAAGTTATAAATTGATTTGCATGTCATTGAGTGAAATAAGGATTTGATACCCAAGCAAAACAGGACCAGTAAATGCAAAGACAAAGAACAAAATCACAAGACATATTGCATCCTTAGGCTCCACATACAGGATACAGGGCACATGATGGACAAAACTAATGCATATAATTGTAACATAATTATTAATCATAAATATAATTATTAATCGGTATGCTGGGACAGCACGGTGGCGCACTGGGTAGCACTGCTGCCTCACAGTTAGGAGCATCGGGTTCGCTTCCCGGGTCCTGACCTGCGTGGAGTTTGCATGTTCTCCCCTTGTCTGCGTGGGTTTCCTCCCACAGTCCAAAGACGTGCAGGTTAGGTGGATTGGTGATTCTAAATTGGCCCTAGTGTGTGTGCTTGGTGTGTGGGTGTCCTGCGGTGGGCTGGCGCCCTGCCCGGGGTTTGTTTCCTGCCTGGCACCCTGTGTTGGCTGGGATTGGCTCCAGCAGACTCCCGTGACCCTGTAGTTAGGATATAGCGGGTTGAATGATGGATAGATCAGTATGCTGCTGCTGGAGTATGTGAATTTCCCCTTGGGATTAATAAAGTATCTGTCTGTCTATCTATCTATCTATCTATCTATCTATCTATCTATCTATCTATCTATCTATCTATCTATCTATCTATCTGTCTATCATAATAAAACATGGAAAGATCAGTGTTGTCATCAGTCCATCATTTTCTGGTATTTTGTATGAAAACGAGTGCATTGATTTACGCTGTGATTTTTCAAAGTGCCAACAAGTACTTTTCACTATTAAAAAAAAATGGAAATATTTAACTGTTGTCCTTCGTACCTTGTTGTTTGTTTCAGATGATGCATTTTCAGTTGAATGTGTATGGCCCAGTTTGAAAAGTTTGATTTTTGTTGATTTCATAAGCATGTTTTGTGTCTTTAACAGGCTCTTTTCAAGAGTAATGAACACAGGCTCGCAGTTTGTGATGGAAGGAGTAAAGAATTTAGTACTGAAGCAGCATGTGAGTATAACATTTATGTTTTAACCAGTGGATTTACACCTAAGTTATTTAGCAGAGAAAAGAAGAGAGAGAGAGAGAGAGAGGATGGGGTTAATAAGCAGGAACAACAACAATATTTATTTCTGTTGCACGTTTTCATACAACTGCTGTAGCTCAAAGTACTTTACGAGATGAAGAAAGAAAAATATAAAAATAAGCTTAGGCAATACTAAGTAACAAGGAATAAAGTAAGGTCCGCTGGCCAGGGAGGACAGAAAAAAAACAAAAAAAAAACTCCAGAGGGCTTTAGAAAAAAAAAAAAAACAAAATCTGCAGGGGTTCCAAGGCCACGAGACCACCCAGCGCCCAGCTGCAAGACATGGAACGAAGAGCCTGCTGTGGATGTTGAGCAGAGGAGCACATGTAGACGCACAGTCACAGCGTGTATTGTTAGCTAGAGATTTTCTAGATGATTCCCAGTAGATTACTAGCCTTGAGAGGAGCAGACCAGTCTGAATGTCTGGGACTTAGCAGGAGACTGCTGGATACTGGTGATTACGCCATTTTAGGTAAGGTCACCCTCTGCCAGTGATGATGGGGTGTGTGGAGGTGTTGTCTGGCAGGTTTGATGAAGTATCCAGAGTGAAGAAGAGTGTGTGTGTGAAGATGAGAAGTTTGGGATGCAGATCTGTTGCTCCTATCCGTATTAAGGATATTTCATGCCAAAATTAGATATAATCCAGCACGTCATATGCAAGTGGGCTGTTTGATTTTGGCACAGCTTTATTGTGTCATAATTAACATAGTAGCAGAAATGATTGTTTTTCACTATAGCATGCAATTTTCATTTCATTTTAAAATGCAATACCAGAGCACATTGCATTTTAATGTATGTTCCTGGATCGTGTGTCATAACTGAAAACAAAACACACAAATCGCATGCTTAGCCTTAATTCCGAGTGTATTGCATTTTAATTAGAGACCACACTTTAATCTGAACTAAAACTAAAAGAAATCAAATGACCAACCCACATCAAAATGTAGGGCAAAGGATGTCCGCAGTTAGGGAAAGGGGCGTTCAATCACAATTGTGTTGTGCTTGGAAAGAAGGTGAACATGAAGTTGAAGGCCAGGGATCTGCTGTGTCGTTGAACCAGTGGAAGCTGTCGATCTAAATGACAAGTTCATACTCATGTGTCGAAAAAAGGAAAAACTGTATAATACTTGGTTATCTCATAAAAGGTATGAATATACAGCTACGAAGAAACCAAGCTTCGTGACGCTAAGAAATGTTGTGCTATATTTAGTTAAAATCATTAAGAGCCCACACCTTGAAAATGTAACCCGTTCTGCTTAATTTAACATGTATGAAAAGAAAAACAACTTTAGACAACTTAACATAAGCGAGACTTTAAACAGATTTCTCACCATTTCAGTTGACTAAACTCATTCCCACCGCCAGAAGAATACAGAAACGTGTAGAAGTGCATCGCCTCTTTCCCCAGCTGTTGGCGCCCCTTGCCCCACCTTTAACATGTCGATTGGTCATTTGATTTCTTTTACTTTTGTCTGATTAAAGCACAAATTAAAGTGTAGTACACACAGAGCTACGTTTAGGTGAAATGCAGTACGTCTGCTTTGCTTTTAGTTCTGACATGCGGTCTATGAACTTGAATCAAAATGTAATGCGCTTTTGGGTTATATTTTTTTAAATATAGACCCAGGGGAGACCTTGTTCACCAGAACATAAAGCAAAGTTTCACAGCCAGGAAGTCAAACTGATCTTTTGTTATGTCATAAACACAACCCTATTGTGGATTCATAAAGCACTGAGACCTCTTCACTATTGTGCTGTAGATTTAATTTTAAATGATAAATGTACCCCCATCAGTCTACACTCAGTGGCCCACAATGACAAAGTGAGAACGTGTTTTGAGAAAGGTTTGCAAATTCATGAAGAATCAAAAACTGTAATCTGTCATTCATAGACGTATTCAAACCCTTTATTCAGGACAATGCAGAAGCCCCTTTGGCAACAACTACAGCTTTATGTCTTCTTGGGTAAGTCTCTACACACCTGGATTTGGGCAGTTTATCCCATTGTTCCTGGCAGATCCTCTCAAGCCCCATTAGATTGAATGGGAAGTGTGTGTAAGCTGCCATCTTCAGGTCTCTCCATACATGTTCTGTCTGGGTCACTCAAGGACAGTCAGAGGCTTTTCCTGAAGCTACTTCAGTTACGTCTTGAATGTATGCTTCAGGTCATTGTTGTGCTGAAATGTGAACTGTCACCCCACTCGGAGTGGCATGCATTCTGGAGCAGCAGGTTTTCTTCCTGGACCTTTATGCATTTGTCTGCATTCATCTTTCCCTCAATTCTGACCAGTTTCTCTGTCCCAGCAACCCCACAGCATGATGTTGCCACCACTGCATGGATGGTATTAGGCAGGTGATGAGCCATGCCTGGTCTTCATCAAACATAGTACTTGGAGTACCCTTTCTTTCCTCTTGCTCTCAGGATTCATTTAAATTTGGTTTGGCAAACTCCAAGTGGGCTTTCATGTGCTTTTAACTTAAAAGTGGCTTCTGCCTAGTCAGTGGAGTGCTGCCAAGATGGTTGACGGACCTCTGAGGCTCTGTCAGAGTGACCTTTTGGGTACGTGATCACCTCCCGGACCAAGGCCTTTCTTGCACTGTTGCTCAGTTTGGCCAGATAGCCAACTCTTTGAAGATTCCCGGCGATGAGCAGTGCCTGGTCTTCACTGGACATAGTGCTTGGAGTTTGCCCAAAAAGTTCAATTTTTGCCTTATCAGAGCAGAGAATCTTTTTTCCTCATGTTCTCAGAGTCCTTTAAATGCCATGCTTTTTTCACTCAGGAGTGGCTTCCATGTTGTCACTCTGCTATAAACTCCTGATTGATCGAGTGCTGCTGAGATGGTCATCCTTCCAGGATGTTATCCCATGTCAGCATAGAACTTCTGATGCTCTGTTTGTGTGACCATTAGGTTCTTTGTCATTTACTTGACCCAAGACCCTTCTTGTCCACTTACCCAGTTTGGACAGATGGCTAACTCTTGAACGAGTCCTGATGGTTCCAAACGTTTTCCATTTCAGAACTATTGAGGCCACTGTGCTCCTGGGACCACTCACAGCCTTAGAAATGGTTTTATCCTCTTGTCCTGCTCAAGTCCTCGCCACAAGTTGATTATGGAGGACTCCAGAGAGCTCCTTGGACTTCATGGCTTGGTTTGTGACCTAACATGCAGTGTGAATTGTTGGATCTTCTAAACAGAAGTACATATGTGTGCCTTTCTAAACCAGTCAATTCAGTTTGCCAAGCAGAATTAAAGCAAATACAATACACCTGAGCACAATGTGGAGTGGCCACAGCCAAAGGTCTGAATACTTCCAGGAAAGACACAAAGCTGTAATTGCTGCTTCTGCAGTGTGCTGAATAAAGGGACTGAATACGTCTTATGAACGAGAGGTTTCAGTTTTTGATTTTTAATGAATTTGTAAACCTTTCTGAAAACATGTCTTTACATTGTCATTATGGATTATTGTATGGAGATTGATGGGCAAAAATGGCAAATGAAATGTACATCATAATAAAGTAAAGGGGTCTGAATACTTTCTGAATCCACCGTAGGTAGAAAGACCTTGCTCTAAGTTCATTTGTCAGGAGGTTACTAACTAGAAAATAGTTCAGAAAATCTTTTTGTTTTCTCTGTAAACGTCTGGTGATTTTCTTTAGCAATGCGATAGCAGCATCGGCACAAAATGAGAGCACTGGGAAGATAAAAATGTCATAAAGGAAAGATGCCAGAATTATTGAACTACATTAAATATCGTTTTGATGCTAAAATGTTTTGAAAATTGAAATCTACATTTTCCAAATCCTTCAATGGGACTGGAAAATGTCAGAAAACACCCAAAAAAAAGACAATTTTTTTTTTATCTGCTTCATTTCAAGTACAGCTGAATGTAGCTGCTGGTAGATAAGGCAGGATCAAGTAGTCGAGTCCAACACATACCGAAAGACATCTCTCAGTCCAAAAGTTTGCTTTAAAAGGTTTAGTGAAAATTCAAAGCAAAGAGTCCATACAAAAATAAAGAAAGAAGAATAAAAAGCAAAAAAATGGGAAAAAATGTCTATTCTCTAAACTTAGTAGTTTCTTCTAAACTTAAAAATGCTTTACGTCACCTTCAGTACGCTCTAAACATACGCCGTTGCACGTTCAATAGGGCAAGTTGCAGTACATACTATTGGGCATACTAAGGCTCGGTTTGAAACCGTGTGCCCCCCATGCCTTACTTATGGCAAGGCAGGTCACTAACTGAGACTACTCTGTAGTCAGAGGGACAAGAAACAGTTAGAATACACCAATTCAATTCAGCTGGTGGGGTTTTAAGAACCTCTCTTAGATTATACACTAATATATAGGCAAACACTTCTACCTACTGTACTTGACATAACCTAAATAACTAGCAGAAGGCGCTTACACTGAGCATTCTGGGAGAAAAAAAAAAAGAAACGCTCTTTTTATATGACTATTTAGAGTAGGGGTTCTCAATGTCGGTACTGGGGACCCCCTGTGGCTGCAGGTTTTTGTTCCAACCAGCTTCTATTTTTAATTGGACTCCTGGGCTAATTAAGTGAACTTTTATTTGCCAGATTCTGTGTTTTGGGAAAAATTTACAAATTAGAAAACTAAGTTTGGTAAAAATTGTGTGTGTATATATATATATATATATATATATATAGTAACAAATTGACTCCAGACAGTCACAAAGGTTTGGGGCGGCTACCTGTATAATATGATCCTGGCTGCAAAAGGTTTGACAAAACAGTACTGCTTAAGTGGAGGTAAGATGGCGGTTTTTAAAGGCTAGAAGAGGAAATGATGTCATGCATTTTGAAACTGGAAGTGACGTCATCAGTGGCCCCGGAACCTGGCGGGATTTCCCAGGAATGGTCTGCAAGAGACTGAGAGAGACAGTCAGCACACTCCACAACCCCCTGGTCTGACGTAGTAATTACAGTTACTCAAGCCCTTTAGCTGCCTCCTAATCGAAATGTGTGTGACAATATATATATATTGTAAGTTAATGGACGCTAGGTGGCACTATTGCCCACCTTTTCCCCAACAGACGCTTCGAACACAGGTTTAAAAGCACTAAGAAGTATTTTTAATTTTCTTCTTTTAAATAGTGCCTCTAAAGCACCACAGCCACAATAAACACACAATAAAAAATCACAATAAATTTCCTCCTCTCCTCCCAGCAGCTCTGTCACACTCCCTACCAACTCCGGCTCTCCTGCTGGGTCTCCACCAGTCCTTTATATAGTCCTTGACCCGGAAGTGCTTCTCCTCTGCTGTTCACGTGACTTGTCAGCACTTCCGGGTCAGATGGAGAATTGCATTTTTCTTCAGCCCGGAAGTACTTGTGTTTTTCCATCCCCGTGACTTGGTAAGTACTTCCAAGCCCTATGGGAAACAAAAATCCCCGCATCTCCCTGCAGCGTTACACGGTGGCACCCACGGTATCCAGCAGGGTTGTGAAGCCGAACTCCATCTCCCATGATGCCCTGCGGGAATCTGGAGCACCTCTGAGCTACAGGGAAGACATCATCTAGCGTCCTGGGTGTGTCGGCCAGGATGAGCTGCCGGCCGTCCATCACTATATATATATATTTTTTTTTTTTTAAATGTACCAAGCAGTTATATGGGAATAATGTATTTTTTTTTTCTTTTTAACAATATTTTCATCTAGATTTACATTCCATTTTTGCCAGGTGTTCTAATTGTTTAATTAATTAATTATTTTCTAATTAGTGAGTCTTTTGCTAAAGTGGTTGCAGCCTTTGATTATTCCGTGTTGTTTGCCTGGCTGTCTGCTCCGCTGGTTGTCATTGTTAAGATACAATGAAGGGACCAAACTGCACAGAGAAAGGGCAAAATATAATAAAATCAATAAAAAAGTGTTAAGCATTTAAATCTCTAGCAAAAATGGAAATATTCCTAAATGTGTTATAAATATAAAAATCCTGCTGCGGTGCTGTCTTAATGTAGAATAAGAGAAGAGAAAGATAAATACCAGCTAATTAATTGAGATCTGCGTTATCAGGTATTTTCACTGATTATCAATCTGGTTGGAACAAAAACCTGCAGCCACAGTGGGCCCCCCAGGACTGACTTTGAGAACCCCTGATTTAGAGTATCATGTGGCAGAACAGCAAGAGTAACACAGCGGCGTAGCTCGAGTTCATGCCGCTGGGGGTGAGCTGGTGCTTCAATTTGCCGCCCTCCAACATATCTGAATATGTTAACCTATTTAAATAGAAAATTAAAATGACGTCTAGGGAAAAATTAAGATACATTTTGCATAGATCTATTCATATATAGAGAAACAGCAATAATTTTCACATATAATTATTTATAAGCATCAGCTAGACAAGAATATCATATAGACGCCCAGATAAGCCGTGTTCTAATTACTAATTATCTAATTATTAGTTTAATATAATTACGCTGCGAAAACCAGAACCAGTATAGTGTACAAGTGATAGGTGGGGATGTTTGAATGCATTCGGATGGATAACAAAAAGAAATTATAAATTGTAAATTAGTTGTTTATCTTCCTAGAAATTCTTATCGGTGTAATGTTTCTGTTTATTTTTGTTATTGCCTCCTAAATTTCAACTGTTTAGTGTGATGCCGTCACAGAAGGACAGTCTGAAAATTCTTTTTGAAGCATTTGTGTATAAAAATCAGAGAATTTTCCTTTTTTTCAGCCAATCCTGCTGCTTACACACAAATTGTACTGAGACTTTTGGCCAATAATGCCGCCCCCAAAAATGTGCCACCCGGCCCACCCCTAGCTACGCCACTGGAGTAACATGAAGTTTGTGTGGCTCGACGGCCTGAGGAGTTTGTGAACTTGCGAGTCAGCACACAGAGTTTAATGGCCGCCCTCACACTGACTGAGCTGCCTGGCCGTCTTCACAGCAACTACGACGACATTTATTTCTATAGCAGATTGGCATACACAGGATGGCGCTCAAATTGCTTTACATGATGTCACAGAAGTAGTTACAAAGATAAAGAAAAACAAATTAAATTTAGATAAGAGAAATAATGCAGAAATAGTATACAGCAAATAGATAATGCACATTTACATAAGACAGATGCTGTATATAATTAAGAGAAATAGAGTCGTTAAATATAAAAGTCTCTAAATGTTGGTCCGATTATACGGGTAGTTGGCGATTTTCATAAGGGAAAGAATCAGAGGGTGGAAGCAGGAGAGCATTGCTTGGTCGTGTTTGTGGTACAATCCAGGGGTCCATGGGTAACAATTTGAAAAGCCGCTGTGTCTGGGATGGCCTGCGCAGCATTGGATTTTCTTTTATTTTGTTTATGTTCTTTTCTCTTTAATCCCCTTGTGTGTGAATAATAAAAGGCTCAGATTTTGTATTTCCTGTGGTCTGTCTGGTTTAATATTTTCTGGGTCAGAATGACACTCAAGCGTGTCCTATTTTAGAGTGCATGAGTCTCAAATGATAAAAGATTTCATTTTTGTTCACGTCAAATACCCATCACTGACTGTCTTTTATTATTTCACTTAATTGTATTTTACAGAGCAGAGTTAATCAGATTTGTATAATATTATTCTGTTTCCAGAGTTCTTATAAAAGACGCCGTTGTTTTTATTATGATGTAAAATCAGATACAGTATATTAACAGAAGGGAGATACATTCGGGTACATTTCGTTTGCAGAGAAGCTCTTTTAATAAAACATGATTGGGTTTGTTTGTTTTGTAGAATTTACCAGTGACCCGCATCCTGGATAACCTTATGGAGATGAAATCCAACCCTGTGAGTTATTTTTCTAATTTTGTTCTTGATAATAGTTTTTATCCGGTACAAGCCGTTGTATTCCTTTGAGGTTAAGCCGCTGTTCTCTTGGCTTCGGAGTGAACTTCTTGAGGTTTGTGTGTCTCGCTTGGTTCCTGTGACTACACGGCTTCCTTTGTGTGCTCAGTGCTACTGCAGCTTGCATCTCACATTCAGCTTTTGTTGAGTTTTGGATCAGACTTAGCTCTTTGGAGTAGTGCCATTTTAAAGACACAGATGATGAAGCACGCTCTTTCTTGTGAACAGTCATGTGCACCTCGGTATGCTTAAAACACAAAAGACTAAGGGTTAATACAGACTTTCTGTTTCTATTTTTTACTTTGTTCAAATGAAGATTTAACTTGTGCCATCCATTCTCACAATACTATTAGTGAACCCATGTGCTATAATATTGAACACTAAGATATGTGTGTTCAGTCTCTCGTGAGCAATCTGATTGGTCAATTTGGCTTTGGCACGAAGTAAGAGGAAGTGTGAGACAGACAAGGAGGAGTAAAGGTGCACACTGAGAGAGTCACCCGCTAAGACAGAAAATATAAAACTCTGAAATAACGGCTCAGTCGGAGAAGTAGGTTTTACACTAACATGCTTGAGAAAGGGAGCTCCAGTGAAGAGTTTCATACACACACGAATCCAAATTGTGTTTTGTGATTTCATCTACTGTTGAATTCTGCTCTGTACTTGTAATATTACTATTGCATTTCTATTATATTGTACTAATTGTACCCCATGGCGGCACGCACATAGTAATGAAACAGGACAAGCTTTAAAAATCAATAGACGTTGGCACTGTATCTGATCGTGTTCATCTCTGATGGGACAGTGTTGCCTGCGTGGGGAGAAAAGCAGATGGCCGTGATATTCCTGGCAATCAGCAGCTACCCTCTAAAACACACATAGCTCTGATCTCCCTCTCAAAAACGTCAAACATCACTCCTTGACAATCTGTAGATGATAATGTCTGTTGAACAGACAGGTATGGGTAGCGGGGCGAGAGGTAGAGCGACTCGAACAGAGACTGGTGCGTGAATGAGGAAGGCCCCGCCCCCCTGCTCTCAGCCCCCAGACACTCTGTTGAATTTCTATAAATACATCGGTACCACAAGCGAACTATCGTACTTAGTGCGATGAGAGAAATTGCAAAATCAACTGGAACGTTCAAGCAAATTATAGAAAACAACCTGATCTAACTCCGTTACGTAATTCTCTCGTGAAAAACAGACAGACAGACATACAGACAGAATGTGCTTGTACCACAAAATTTTTAAAACAGTTTCTTAGTGAGCACCTATGGGCCAAGGGTAACCTACATTCCAAATTTCAAGTCCCAAGTCCTCGTGGTTCGGGAGAGTTCGTGATGAGTTAATTACATCTTACATCAATTACATTCCATCTCGCCTGAAGAAGGGCCCTGAGTTGCCTCGAAAGCTTGCATCATGTAATATTTTTAGTTAGCCAATAACTGGTGTCATTTTGCTTGACTTCTCATTATGTTTCTTATATAACTGAAGACTGGACTCCTTCATGTGTGTCTCTTAGGAGAATCCTTGGGTCCCGCTGGTTTGACTTTGTGTTGCTCACAGAGTCCCGAATAAGGCACATGACCTGCATTGTGAGGGAGCGTCAGTTACGGCACTACAGCCATGTGGCGCGATTCCCCAAAGGTGATCTGGCTCGTAAGATCCTCATTGTTGGGGACTCGAGTGGCTGGACCAGGCAAGGGGAAGCCCATGTAACACCTGGTTGTGACCGAGAGATGGTCATCTCCTGAGGGTGGAACTGGGCTGCATGTCTACCTGGGGAGTTGCTAACCAGGATCCCAAGCTGTTTCGTTGTGTGGTGGGTGCAGCAATGTGCTATACCAGTGCATGCTCCCCAACTTGACTAACCTGACCTGATCTTATGTAACAGATTATTGCATTACGTGTATTTGCCAGGTACTGTGGCTAGTTGCTCATGAAAAGTGAGAAAACTGCCCCATAAAAGTGTACTTTTTGGCTTGTAAACTGAAAAATGTGACTGTTCCCCTTAAAAATAAATTATTTCACAAAACACGGGCACTCGGTTGGTAAATTAAAAGTAAATTTTACGCACGTTAGAAAGTAGTTCTTTCTGTAAAGAGCCACAGACACATAGAATAAGTGATCAGATAGTGTGGTAGAGAGTAGAACTTCAGGGACCTTTTCAGCGGCCTGGGATTGGGAGCTTGTGCTCGTCAGAATTGTTTTAATGTACTTAATCTATCACTGCGGCTTCACGTAACCAGCACCTTGTGTTTGAATCTTCTCGTGTCTGCATGGGTTTCCCTCTGAATATTCCCAATATCCTCCCACATCTCTAAAATCATGAAGATTATTAGGTCACTTGTCAATTCTAAACTGACCCAGTTGAATGTGGACTTGTGTGAGCAGATCCGGTGCTTCCAGGACAGGCTTTGTCACCAAAAGTTTAAGAATATTGTGTAAGACTTTATGAGCATTAAGGCGCTGACCTTCGTGGTTTTTGCCTGTGAATTCTCTGTTCTGTATATCATATAATTCCAAAAAAGAATTCAAATGTATCATATGGAGACGATACTGTGCCCTGGGGTATTCCGATATTCTTGTAGAGTCTGCTCTTTTCTTCTTTCTGTCTCACTCACACATCCATACGCCTTTTCTGCTGTGATTTTAGACTTCGTTGGTAACCTTGTATGTCTGTATACATTTGGTAGCAGTGTGAATTTCCTATCCTGGAATGAATGAAGTGTATTGTATTCTCTTGTAAAGAACTAAGAGGGGAAGCAAGCCACTCAGGTCATTTTTGTGTCGTATCAAACACAGTTGCTGAAGTTTCATTTTTCATTCTTACACCACCACAGCAATTTGCATTAACATCTGTGGTCTTAGGTTTTTATTTTGCACGTCCCCAATATCTTTGCAGAAGGGCAAAGGTCCAGGTCTTTAGAGTCCTGGTGCTTCCTGTTTTAATATATGGTGGCGAGACATGGAGGCTATCCAGTGACCTGAGATGAAGACTGGACTCCTTCATGTGTGTCTCTTCATGGAATCCTTAGGCACTGCTGGTTTGACTTTGTGTTGCTCATGGAGTCCCGAATGAGGCACATTCGATTCCCAGCGGGTGATCTAGCTCACAGGACCCAAGTTACTGGACCAGGCAAGGGGACGCCCACGTAACACCTGGTTGTGATAGATAGATGGTCATCTCCGGAGGGTGGAACTGGGCTGCATGTCTACCTGGGGAGTTGCTAACCAGGATCCTGTGCTGTTTTCGTTGTGTGGTGGGTGCAGGAACACGCTGTACCAGTGCATGCTCCCCAACCTGACCTGACCTCCCCTGACATAAGTAGTGTAATTAAGCACACTGTAAGGGTACCCCGTAGTAACCAAGACACTCAGGCTGCTAACCACACAGTCACCAATTTACAAAATTGTGTCACTTAACTCAGATGTCAAGTATCCAGTTGTATGTTGACAGTGTCCCAAACACATGCATTTTAGATAAAATATTGTTTGTTAAACCACTTTAAGAAAATTCCCATGTGTACAACAGAGAAGCAAATGAGATGCCATACACAGATGACAGAGCCCTGGCAGACTATGTGGACAGTGACAATGCCTTAAGTTCATACTATTAGTATGTGGTCACCTTGGCCACTCCTCGGAATTCAACATCTCTAAAATTACGATGTACCATCTTTTTGAACCCCTGAGGCTGAATAGACAAGCGGTGGTGTGATGTTTTTACATACTTGGGCAAACAGACACAATACCTTATTCTTTCTTCCACATGCTGGTTTTGTGTAAAAGAAATCCCAGCAGCACTTAAAAGTGTTGTGAAAAAGATTTCACTCCCTGCATAATATCCTGTTCTTGCATATTATAGACAGTGAAGGGCCTTTACACACAATGTAAGTAAACCTGAGTGAACACACAATACAGAGTTATGTTATTACTTCCTTCATTCTATGAATAAAGTTACCCAGCACACCCCTGTGAAAGAGTAATATCCCCATGGTCTCAATACATGGTTGCAGCAATAATCCCAACTAAACAGTTGCTGTAATTTGATATTGGTCTGTTACATCACTGATGAGGAACTGTAGCCCAGAACTGTTTTAATTCAGACACATTGGTGGGTTTGTGAATGTCAGCTGCTCGTTCCAGCGTCTGTAGTGGGTGAAAGTCACCTGAATTTCAGCCATTTAATTATACAGTCGCTTTTGTAGTGTTGGTCTTTGCTGTACCTCAGTTATACCCGGTTATCCTTCAGCTTCAGGTCACAGGCAGACGACCCGACATTTGCCTTAAGAGCATTCTGGTAAACAAGTAAGCCCGCGATTCTCTAGAGAATTATAAATCCAAGAATGGCAATCAGTTTGTATTCCGTCCGCTATATGGATGGATGACATATCATGGAGGGTGGGTGCATCTGGGGAAATGTCATTTAATCAAATAAGCATATCTGTACTAAAGTGGTTTCGTTTTGTGGAGACGTGATTCCGTTGCCTTTGCTAACACCGACTGCTGGCAGAGTGGAGCACAGCAAGTTTAGTTTACAGGTTGTGGTGTTCGTGTGCCGGCCACTGAGTCTGGGGAGCCGCTGGGTTTGAGTCTGTGACCGTTATGTGATCTATATTACTGGCACAGTGGATTAGAGCAAGTGGTGATGACATATCATGGAGTGTGAGTGCGTCCTGGGACAGTTCATTTCAACACGCTTCTGTTATTGTTTTTCTTCATGCAGTCTCGTTTTTGTTTTTTTATGGCTGTGTCTTCGTATATGCGGTGGCGTGGGCGGTCGCGTCCGGGCAGCTGTACATCCTGGCGTGCACGCTTTACCTCCGGTTTAGTTCACAGGTCGTAGGCATGGTAAAGTTTCCATTTAATTCAATAACCCCATTTGAACTGAAGCGGTTTCTTTGTGTGGGCTCCTTCGTTCATTGTTTTTATCCATGTTGTTTGGGCGCCACCTACTGACTCTGGGAAGCCACTGCGTTTGACTCTGGGGCGCCACGCCGCAGTGCGCATGCGCTTCGGTGCGTCCGCCGTGCATAAATTAACTGTGGTTTAGTAATATAGATTGCAGAATTTCTGTTTCATTCAAGAATGGCAAGTCTTCCACATCATCCCCTCATCATCAAACACCTCCGTGTTTTATTGCTGATCTAAAGTTGGCGCAGTGGTTAAAGAATTTGGATTTCAAACTCTGAGGTTGTGGGTACAAATCCTGCTGGTGACACCGTGTGACCATAAGCAAGTCCCTGTGACAGTCTGTGTTCCAACTGAAAAAGCAAAAAGAATTGTAACCAATTGTATCTCAAATGTTGTTGTAAGCTGCCCTGGATAAAGGAATCGGCCAAAAAAGTAATAATAATAGCATTAATATTCTTATTGTTGAACACCAGACATGGTGAGTCCTGTGTCTTCCAGAGAGTTCTATTCTGCATTCTTCTGTCGTTAGTCCAGAAGGCTTTGGGATCAGCCGGGTGTTTCGTTACAAATGCGAGACCAGCAATGACGTTACCTTTGGTAAGCAGAGGTCCCTGCCTTGCTGCTCTCTTACGAGTCACAGGCCCTTTCTGACGAGCACTGACATCGGCTGAGGCTCCAGAGGCCTGCAGTGATCTGAATCTTCTTCTAGGATCATCTACAGGCTTGGTCAGCTATTTGAATGGGTGATTTTCTAAGGGGGCAATACAGGTGTTTGGGTAACTTTATATTACTTAAAAACATTAAGTAGCAATTTAGAAATGGTGTTGTGTGTTTGTTCTGGTTTCCTTTATCTGATATTACATTTTGTCTAAAGGTCTGAAGCCATTCATTATTCAAAAATAGAGGATATCAGGAAGGGGGCAAACATTTTATTCATATTACTGTATCTTTCCTATGAAAACTTAAAGGTTTTGGCATTGTGAATGATATTTTAACAATGATACTGTATATAAATCACTTTATGAGTCAGTGCTCACTTTTAAAGTTACATCACGGCCCAGTATTCTTCCATGAAGAACAAAGTACAATTTACCCCTATTATTAATCAAGCATGTAAAATAATTATCATTAAACTAGCCAATCCGTGGCGTAGCATACGCCGCATAATTATGTATTGATGGGTGAACACTTCCTGAAAGATACAGTTGTCCAAATGGGGTTGGTTTTGAGGATACATTTTAAGTTTTTAAGCACAAATATAGTTAACTAGTCATTTAGCCCGTTACAATAACGGGCGCTAGAACAGTAGTGCATAAACATTAGTAGGAACAGTCTATATTAAATGGCAAGGGACTTTGACCTCATTCTTTTTGTTGGTCGTATTTTTCTTTCTTTCAGCCTTTCTTTTGTTGATGTTTACTTGCTGAGCTGACCGTTCTTCGTGGGCTGCCGCCGTGTATTGTGTGTCTTTAATTTTCTGTGACAGTAAAACTGTCTTGTACGGCTCTATTCAATAAGGGCGCGTAGATAATTTAGTTCAAATGGCTCTGGAATATGTGAAGAGCAACAGGTGCAGATCTTTATTTACGCGTGCCTTTATTCGCTGCGCCCAATTGAGGTCGTCCTTTTGAGGCTCACCTTTTTGTGCGCGCCCTTATTGAAGGATACCGTCTTGTATGTCCGCTGGCTTGTACGTCCGTAATATACCTTTAATTTTCTCTGGCGGTAATACAGGCGTGCGCGTCGGTAACATGCCTTTAATCTCCTCTGACAGTAATACTGGCTTGTATGTGGCTGTAATATGCGTCACTGTATTGTGTACCTTTAATTTCCTTTCGCAGTAATACTGGTTTGTATTTCCGTAAAACGCCTCTAACTTTCTCTGACAGTAATATCGCGCATCGCACCGTGCCCCGCGCACATGCGCACTTCACCAGAAGACACACACACACGGACACCTGAACGCACATAGGGATTTTATATATATATAGATTAAACCATAGAATGCACAGCGTAATAGTAAACTAAATGTAAAAACATTGAATAACACTGAGAAAACCATGAACAACAGAGAAAACTAACACTGCAATAGTTCACTCTATAGCGCTACCAGCTGCTGGCTAAAAACACTTTTTTTTTAATGAGTTTTAAGCACAGGGAAATGAACATTTGAAAAAATCCGTAATTTAATAAACCACCAAGAAAAGTAACATTACAACAATGCACGCTACGAACCGAGCACTGTAAACAGAAGTGAAAACAAAATCAAGCCCAGTGCATTCTTTAACTGCCTTCCTACCTTATGTGTCCAGCTCTCTCTCTCACGCACCTATGTGTGTGTGTGTGTCTCTCTCTGGTGCTGCCTGTGTGTGTGTGCGGCTCTCTCTCTCGCACTGGACGCGGTCGGGTGTCGTAACCGAAAAGAATAATGAAAAGTCAACGTGGCTCAGAGGTGCATGTGGACTCCTAGCACAGACGAAAGCGACTTACAGGGTGGTCGGTGAGTTGTTGCGTCCGCGCACATGAGCAGGCAGTGGGAATGCCTAGAGAGCGAGGGTGGACGCGGGCCGGGGAATAAGGAGTGTTGGTGGGCGGGGAAACTTTTTCCGTGTTCCTGCAGGACCATCTAAGAAGACGCATGTTTGTCGCGGATGCGAATTGCTGTATGTAGCGTGTAAAACAGTTTGAGATGTTGCACGTGGTCGTGCGTCGTAACCGAAAAGTCAACGTGGCTCAGAGGTGCATGTGCACTGTAGCACAGACAAACAGAAATGACGGCATGTTTTCCGAGGCGTCGCGTCCGAGTTGGTGGGCGTGGCTGTGCGAGTTTTCGTCGTATCCAATGGTCTTAGGGTTGGTGGGCGTGGCTCCTTCCTGCGTGCTTTCATAGGTGTCTTGCCTGCTCTGGCAGCGGCTTAGAGAATTATATATATAGATGATTAAAACTATCATATACAGGTCATTAGAAGTGGCACTATTTATATTATACAGAAATCTGTCCACCTCCTTAACCATTTGTTCCAATTACTCCCATCAGGCCATCGTTATAACGTTCTGTTAGCTACGACAAACATTTATTTAAAACAAATCCTGTATTCCTCCAGATATTAACCTCATAAACACAAAGAGAGTGAATATGTATATTGTTATTTTAATATTTTAACATTTTAGTTATTTACTTATTTATGTGTTATTATCTGTGATTCTTTTTTGGTTTTTAACTTATGTTTGCTTGGTGTGCTGAACATCTTTGAGTCATTTCAAAGACAAACTTCTGTCATGTTGCGATCAACAAGTTTCTGATTCTGCTTTGGAGAAGCAGCCAAAGCCGTGTTAACAAGTATGCCAAGCTTGGATTTACTGTACCTTTGGTACCTCTATATCCTTAACCCACTGATCCAGTTTTAGGTCTCACAATGGAGAGCCTGTCCCACCCTGCCAACCCTGTAGGAGAGAAGAGACCCTAGCAGGGCACACTTGCTGTAACCCCCCCCCACTGGGTCAGTTGTGACTGCATAGCATTGGACTTATGCATTCACTGGAGGACCCCGATGGGTGAATTGCCATGGCCTCACACCAAGTGGATTTGAATTTTGGAAATTGTCAGTGGTCAGCCATGAACCTGCGACGTCTTGCTCAGCAGCAGTCGTCTTAGAGTGCGAGTTCACGAGAGCTCCTTGCATCTACCCAATAGAGACTGCAAATGTTGCTTCGGAATAGTTCAGGTATTACTGTGTGGTCACGTAGGCACAATACATTGTGAATTTCCCCTTGGGATTAATAAAGTATCTATCTATCTATCTATCTATCTATCTATCTATCTATCTATCTATCTATCTATCTATCTATCTATCTATCTATCTATCTATCTATCTTATATAGTGCCTTTCATATCTATCTATCTATCTTATATAGTGCCTTTCATATCTATCTATCTATCTATCTATCTATCTATCTATCTATCTATCTATCTATCTATCTATCTATCTTATATAGTGCCTTTCATATCTATCTATCTATCTATCTTATATAGTGCCTTTCATATCTATCTATCTATCTTATATAGTGCCTTTCATATCTATCTATCTATCTTATATAGTGCCTTTCATATCTATCTATCTATCTTATATAGTGCCTTTCATATCTATCTATCTATCTGTCTGTCTATCTACCTATCTAATAAAAGGCTGTGTGCTCCGTGGTTACTGTCTCAGGTGGGAGTTAGCATATCGTAATCTCTGCATTCGACTTCTACGACCGACATTATAAAATACCACAAATTATACAGTAAAATCAAGTCCCGACTTATCTGAACTTATCCATGAGTATATACTGTATGGTGCACATTTGCCATGCAGAATCTCCACAGAAAGTTCTTCAGCTAAGGAAGCAACCCAGGGTTTAAGAAGTACAGGAGGACCTATCATCCAGTGGCCTCAAATTACAACGTCTTCTTCATTTCTTCTATTTTGATGCCGTCTCCTACAAAAGCTATTTTCTTAGAGCAGTTCCCTATGTAAGGACAAAGTTTATTCAGTGAAAAACTAGAAGAAAGTTTGTAGATCATGTGTCCAGCCCTCCTGTGTCCCTCTACAGTACTTTACACACATGCTGTTCACGACGCATTCTGCAAATGGGTTCATGCACTTGAATTGACAAAGGCCTTTGCGGACTTTCTGTACTAATTAAGCAGCATTGGTATTGTGTGCCATGTCCCATTTTATTAGGCTGTGTAACCTGATAAGTTCACTGAGTGTCAGCTGATTTTGATCAGCGGTGGAAGAATCACATGTAGTTCATTGCATTTTTCTGAGGTAACAGTAGGCGACTTCCTGCGAAGCTGGTTTTTTCACTAGCAGCAGCCTTTCTCGTCTTTGTTCCATAAATAAAGTCATTATTTCTGAAATCTTGGCAAGGGTGTTTTGCTGTACCTCTCAAGCATTTTTTTGTTTTTTTTTTTGTTTATTGAAATTCTTCCCTGCATCGCCCCCACGACGGCAACTCACAAAGACTTTCTTGGAAGCAAATTGTACTTCCAGCAGCACAAAGTCCTTCAGGCTGGCAAAGTTAGGAAGGAATAAATTGCAAACATTTTTCAGACATGGTGTCCTTGGAGTTAATTCCTTGATTTCTATCTCATAATGGTTTTCCCCATAATGGTTTTCCCAGTACAACTCGTTTATGTTACTTGTTGTGCAGGATCATTTTTAGCAATCTGAGCAAAGAATGAGTTTCAGTGCATAAATCAGAACAAGAACCCTGATGTTTATGGGATTCAGGATTTATATTTACTTCTTTACCTGACATTTTCATCTACTGGCAGGAGGAGAGCCAATCTGAGGAGCATGCAGCGAGTAACTGATGGAGTTTGAACTTCCACCCTTGTGCTCTTGAGGTCCACACAGCCTCTGTTATATCGCTGCCAAGATAACCGGTAGCTCCTAGCAACCCTGCAGCGGAAACAGTGGCTTCATAAAATGACTGAATTCATAATTCTGTAATTTGATATCGTAATCTTTAAGGGGCACTTCAGACACGGGAATGTCCAAGGAGACTGAAGAAACACAAAAAAGAGATTTGTTTATGTAAATAATAATATAAGGGTAGGATTAAAGTCACAGAGAACACAGACCAATAAATTAACAAAAAGGAAACAATAAACCTAAAGGTCCTAAAGGAAGTCATCTCTGAAAAAGATTTAGGGGCTTAGTGTTGACACAACGTTCCCATCATCTATGCATTGTGCAGAAGCAATTAAAGAGGCAAATAAAATATCAGGTCATATCGTAAAAAGTGTTAAATATAATTTGAAGGAAGTTATTGTCCAGACTATATAAATCATACTAGTGAGACCACATCTGGAGTATTGTGAGTAGTTCTGGTCAACACTCCATAATAAAAAAGACATGGCAGCACTTAAACCTGTTTAGTCTGATCAGAGGAGACTATGTGGGGACCTCTATCCAGCTCTTCAAAATCCCCAAAGGCGCTGATCAAGTAGATCCAGCAGAATTAGCAGTGAATCGCCTGCTCAAGGACACCAGTAGAAATTAACGGAAACTGCCTTTAGGAAATTAGCTAGAAAGCACCTTGTTACATGAAGAGTTGTGGGAATTAGGAACAAACTACAGGGCCATAGAGTTGAAGCAGAAATTTTGACAATGCCCCAGGTGAGATATTGGGACAGCTTAGCTGACATGAGCGACAAATGTGCTGAATGGCTTCCTGTCGTCTGTCAAGTTTCTTATGTTCTAATCCTGTTGCCTGTTGGGCCTGCCTGCACAGAATATTGACCCAACACTCGTTTCCCACCTCCTTTATTCTTCTTAGACCCTTGGCCTCAGTTTCTCTGTGCCAGGTGATCCCCTGACACCTGCCTGCTGCCAACCATATGCTCATCTGGACTGTGAAAATGAAGGTACTTTTAAGGGCTGTGCAAGGGTGACCCTCTGATGTGCATGCATGACACTATAATATACATATTGTGAGAATTGCCCGGACACCACCAGTCGGAAACCACATCTTTATAAAAAGACACACGTTTATTTACTCCACCAAATACAGAATTTAAGTCCCGATCACCACACAATGCACTCAGCAATTAAATCACCACAATTCAGTCCCTTTCTCTCAGTCCTTTACCGCCTTTCTCCTCCTGAGAGCTTCGTCCTGCTCCCACTCCCGACTCTAGCTCCCAGATTGTATTAAGGCGGCGCCTTTTATTCCCGCCCGGATGTGCTCCAGGTGGCTGATGACGACCTTCTGGCAGCACTTCCCGAAGTGGCGGAAGTGCTGCCCTTTGCAGCGGAAGCACTCCGGGCGTCCCTGGCAGGTTCATCCGCCATCTTGCCTGGTGTGGTGGAAGTGACAGTTCTCCATGTCCCACGAGGCTTGAGGCACCCCCTTGCGGTGGCCACAGGTCCAAACAGGCCAAAACCTCTTTGTTCCTCTCCCGTGGTCCTCCCCTAATCCAGGGCAGTTGGCCCCTCATGACCCGGACACTATTCCAGGCATCCCGGCCAGGTAAGAACCCCAGCAGTCTGCCACAGTGTATATATATATGTGTGTGTGTGTGTGTGTGTATGTATGTATGTGTATGCATATATGTGCGTGTATGTATATGTGTGTATATATATATAATGTGTATATTTATATGTATATGTGTATATGTGTGTGTGTGTATGTGTATATATATATATATATATATGTGTGTGTGTGTTTGTATATGTATATATATATATATATATAGAAAGAAAGAGAACAATGGTTAAAGGATATATACTGTACATGCTGAAGAGGAAAAAACAAATGTACAGCCTACATCGAGAGTGGCAGTAACTCTTTCTATCTATTATAATGAACATATTTTTTCTTCACTTTTTCTATTGTGCCAACTGTGAGAATATTAACTCCATGTTATTGATATTATTATTAATAATAAATAATAGTACATTTTATTTATATAGAGCCTTCCCCATGCTCGGCGCAGTGTTATTGATCCGTACCTAACAAAGTGCATTGCTTCTACATTCTCACTGACATCACAGCACACCATGAGCATTGCTAGTGCTGCAATGATTCCAATACAATTTTCTCTTTCCTCGTTTAAACTGGGAGTTTAAGACAAGTATTGTGATTTTTGTTATTGCACTATTTATGGAAATGTAGACAAAGTGCATTTTATTGAGACCTGCTTAATAAAATGCATTGTGTCAGCATTCTTGTATATGACACACTGGTAAGAGTCCACCCCAGTACCTCATACCCCGAAACCGGATTA
This sequence comes from Erpetoichthys calabaricus, assembly GCF_900747795.2. Lineage (NCBI taxonomy): Eukaryota > Metazoa > Chordata > Cladistia > Polypteriformes > Polypteridae > Erpetoichthys > Erpetoichthys calabaricus. Next base: position 100,494,055 of record NC_041409.2, on the reverse strand, counting down.
AGCAGGTTTGAGAATGTTCGTATGCGTGTTATAGATGATGTGTATTTGCTCCAACATGTTGGTAGTGGTGGCTGAATTAAAAGTGTTACAAAAATAGGAAAAGTGTTTTACAGATCAATAATAATAGAACCAGATGTGAAGTCAGGTTAACATGTTAAAGCCTCGTCAAATAATAAAGAGTTTCTTCTCTAACCTTGGTTTGGTATTATGATTTCTCTAGCAGCTGGGTGGCTATCTCGTCCAAAAAAGAGAAAGCTGAGAATGGCTGCTGGTGGGTGCCAAGCCCAACACAATCAAATTCCCCCTAGAAAACTGTGACTTGATTATGCCAGCTAAAAACATAGCTAAATTCCTGTGCTTTTGTAGGGGTTCTGATTAGCAGCGTATAATGACTACTAAAAGATCAGGTTACAGACTGAAAATCAGCTGAATAGCTGAGCTACATACATGAATGCTATCTTTTTCTCGGCTCCTCTAGTTTCTTTACTACCGGATAATGTACAGCCATTTCTCAGGGGGTGAAATTCTGCAGCTCGCTGGTCCAGACAGCTCAGTATCAATTGTTAATCTATACCTGATTGTATTTAGGGACCCGCTGGTTCTGAGACTTGTTGTGTCCCGCATTTACAAGTACATAATGAACTTCAAAAATAACACATTGTTACAGAGTGCTGTGAATAGCTTTTCTTTGTGCATAATGCAGTCAGTTCAGATAATTATGAAGGGATTGAGAGATGCATTTTTCGTATCCTTAAAGAAACAGATTAATTAGCAGAATCTCAGCCCTGTGGAATCTGTCAAAGTGTGCGGCCCCTGTGGCTTTGGGTGCGAGACCCCTCAGGGGGATGTCCGAGTCACAGGTTAATCACAAGGCCACACAAACAATGTACACAAGAAATGTATCGTGATTGTAGAAAGTGTCCGTTGCACTGGGCCCACTGTATACTACAAAGTTTACCATTTAGATGGTTCCCTTCAAAATGCAAAAGATGAAGAACTTTTATGAGAGAGTTCAGCATGAGGCAAAGGAATCTGAAGATGTTCTTTTTGTTGTGAGGGTTTACAGACACAAGTGAGGTATACTGACTTGCTAGAGACTTCTTCTTTCGGCTGCTCCCATTAGGGGTTACCACAACAGATCATCTTCTTCCATATCTTTCTGTCCTCTGTATCTTGCTCTGTCACACTCATCACCTGCATGTCCTCTCTCATCACATCCATAAACCTTCTTTTAGGCCTTCCTCTTCTTTTCTTCCCCGGCAGCTCTATCCTTAACATCCTTTTCCCAATATACCCAGCATCTCTCCTCTGCACATGACCAAACCAACACAATCTCAGCTCTCTGACTTTGTCTCCCAACCGTTCCAACTGAGCTGACCCTCTAATGTCCTCATTTCTAATCCTGTCCATCCTCGTCACACCCAATGCAAATCTTTGCATCTTTAACTCTGCCACCTCCAGCTCTGTCTCCTGTGCCACCGTCTCCAACCCATATGACATAGCTGGTCTCACTACTGTCTTGTAGACTTCCACTGTCACTCTTGCTGATACCCGTCTGTCACAAATCACTCCTGACACTCTTCTCCAGCCACTCCACCTTGCCTGTACTCTCTTCTTCATCTCTCTTCCACAAACCCCATTACTCCCAAGAATTTAAACTCCTCCACCTTCACCAACTCTACTCCCTGCATCCTGGTAGGTCAATGAAGACCTCCACTACTAATGACAGAAGAATCCTCTACCTGGTAAAGAAAAAGCCCCAAACAACTGTCTGACAGATCAGAAACCGTCTTCAGGGGGCAGACGTTGATGTGTCAGAGACGACTATCTAAAGAAGACTTCATGAACAGAACACTAACCACTAGTTAGCCAGAAAACAGGATTGTGAAAAAGGACTCAAAAAGATGAAGAGAAACACAGAAACGTTAAATAAAGACCCTGCACATAACAAAAAGGAGCAGTGTGGTGTAGTGGTTAACACAAGAATTACCAGAGCCTACAAAAAAACTCCTAGATCCATCCCACCTTAAATCACTTCGCACCTCTCCATCAGTGTCTTTTGTCCTGTAAATGTGTTGATAAGCAGCAAGCAGCCTGCTATCATATCTCCCACCGCTTCCCAGTTTTCTCAGCTCAAGTCTGTTTACCTGCGTGTCAGTTGTATAGAGTGAGAAGTCAAGCAAAATGACACCTTTTATAAATACTATATCGTTATTTGGAACACATGCATTTCATGTGTGTTCCGTGTCTACAACAGTCTATGTACAGTAAACACATCGTTAAAACAGAAACGTTTTTCATGTTTTAGTAATAATTGACAAAATGTAGTCTTGAAGTGTATAATGTGTTAAGCCTGAATTCCAAATATCAAATAAACACTTTCACAAAAGGTACAAATATAACAGAACAAGTATGCTTCTATTCAAGCATGTAACTACAGATAAAGAACCCGCGTTAGGGTGCGACATTGACGTGCATTTGCTACGAGCACTTCGGTGGCGCAACGGTATCAATTGTTGACTGGTAATCAAAATTTCACGGGTTCAATCCCGGATAAGTCCGTTTTGAGAAGTGAGCTGCTCTTATTCGTACTATTTTAGAATAAAAACATACATTTGATTTCAGTCTGTAACAGCCAGTGTAAATGTATGATACTTGTAAAGGTTAGCTTTGTTTTTTTATTCAGTTTTATTCTCTCAGTCGCGTTCACGATCTAACCCCCCGCCCCATCTGACACTGCTGTTTTCACATAAAGACGCGCTATAACAGAGGTGAACTCAGATCATGACGACGGTTCTACATCAGAGCAAGAGTGCACACCACACTTTTACCATCGCTGTACTTTGTATATGTACACGGGAAGCTCTGCAGTCAACTTGTGACTTTACGCTGTAGGAAGTAAGTAAATAAATAAAGGTAAATAAGTAAATAACATTCGATCTGGCTCTTATATACAAAGTACAGTGACGGCAGCTTCCACCTTCAGCTATAGACTCTCCACTCTAGTGTTTAGATCTGGACAGCCGGTGTTAAGGTGGGACGGATCTGCGAGTTTTTTCGTAGGCTCTGGTAATTCTAGTGTTAAGGCTTTGGACTTCAAACACTGAGCTTGTGGCTTCACTTCACCTGTCTGTGCTCCAATGGGAAATACAAAAGAGCTGGAACAACCTGTATCTCTGATGTTGTTTGGATAAAAGCGTCCGCCAAATAAGTAAACAATAATAATAATAATTGAATGTAACCTCCAGCTGATCTTGCCTGGTATGAGTGATTGTTCCCTGTGATAAACTGGCGTACATTCCAAAGCAGATTCTGGCCCTCTGCAGCCCTGTAGTTGGTAAAGTGAACAGCTAAGTAAAAATATAACTACTTTGGTTTTTTTTTCAGCTAATAAACCCAACTTGAAGTTTTTACATTTACTAATGCACAGCACTGCACCAAATATGCAGATTGCAAGGCTTTAGAGAGAAATCCGCACACACCTGCCCTTGCTGTTACAGCTTGTCCTCGCCTCAGGACACATTCTGTCCTTTTCAACTTGTCGCTTTTCCCAGTGCCACACTATCTTGCACTCAGTGCTCTCTTAGGTCATTTTTTTGGCCACTTTTCTATCAGCAGGGAGTTCTTACAACTCTGAATTCAATCAGTCCTGGTAGGAATCAGCCAAGTCGTGTCTTTTACTTCCGGGCTTTTTCCAGAGTCGCTGGGTCAACTCACCCAAGTGCCAGTGGCCTCTGTGTCCTCTCTTTCCCAAGAATGCAGATTTCTAGTTACCAGAACCAACAGCACAGATACTGAGACGTGCCCCTCTGTTACGTTCACTAAGTACGACCCCAGTTCTGCGCTTTATTGGCCTCTTACAATGCGTCTTTCATTGTTTAGTCTCCCATGCTTTCACAGTTCTTGGGACTAAATGTGCAGGAATGAGGTAACGGAATTGGGCAAATGGTATGCTGCTAGTAATGTGGAGAAAGCAAAAGAGCTGATGGTGGACTTTTAGTGAGGCAGAAGATCTGTTAGTAAGTATCTGGTGATTTTTAGTAATAATTCTGAAGCCATTTGATTAAAGGTCAGTCAGTCATTTTCTAACCCGCTTATTCCTGAACAGGGTTGTGTGTGGGTGGAGCCAATCCCAGCTAGCATAGGGCACAAGGCAGGAACAACATCCTGGACAGGTCGCGCACCAGTCCATCACAAGGCGAACACACACACAACACACATCAACCACTTACTAGGGCCAATTTAGTATCGCCAATGCCCCTAAACTGCATGTCTTTGGACTGTGGAAGGAAACCGGAGCGCTCACCTCACAGACACTGGGAGAACATGCAAACTCCACACAGTGACGGAGGACCGGGGACGTGAACCCAGGTCTCTTTACTGCAAGTCAGTAGAGTTACAGCTGCGCCACCGTGCCACCCTTTTTTAAAGGTATACATCCAGTTGGGGGGCTTCTTACCAAATGAATTTGATGGAAATGTTGTATTTTGTTGTACAAGATCTCTGTAAAGTTAGAGAGCGTTTAAACAAATATTTAATGAAAGGCGGAAAATGAGCCAAAAAGATTTTCTCAGTGCCTAAATAGTAAACGAACAGTCAAGGAGAAGGTGAAGAGTAAAAATATGCAAACGGTGAAATGGCAAATACTATAAGCTTGCAATTTTTTGAAGTAGCTTTCAAATGTGAAGAAGTGGAAAACCTCCAGCAGTAACAGAGACTACCAAGGAGGTACTGAGTGATTTGGAAATCGTAGAGAGCGAGAGAAGTGCTGCGAAGATTAAATAGGCTGAAATCAAACCAATCACCTGTACCATCCATCCATCCATTATCCACCGCTTATCCGAGGTCGGGTCGCAGGGGCAGCAGCCTAAGCAGAGAAGCCCAGACTTCCCTCTCCCCGGCCACCTCCTCCAGCTCCTCTGGGAGGACCCCGAGGCATTCCAGGGCCAGCCAGGAGATATAATCCCTCCAGCGTGTCCTGGGTATGCCCCATGGCCTTCTCCCAGTGGGACATGCCCGGAACACCCCCCCAGGGAGGTGTCCAGGGGGCATCCTAACCAGATGCCCCAACCTCCTCAACTGACTCCTCTGAATGCGGAGGAGCAGCGACTCTGCTCCGAGTCTCTCCCGGATAACTGAACTCCTCACCCAATCTCTAAGGGAAAGTCCAGCCACCCTCCGGAGAAAACTCATTTTGGCCACTTGTATCTGCAATCTTGCTCTTTCGGTCACTACCCAAAGTTTGTGGCCATAGGTGAGGGTAGGAACGTAGATCAACTGGTAAATCGACAGCCTCACCTTTTGGCTCAGCTCTGTCATCACCACGACGGACCGTTGCAGAGCCCACATTACTGCGGATGCCGCACCGATCCGTCGGTCAACCTCCCGCTCCATTCTTCCCTCACTCGTGAACAAGACCCAGAGATACTTGAACTCCTGCACTTGAGGCAGCACTGTGTTCCCAACCCAGAGAGAGCATTCCACCCTTTTCCGGCTGAGAACCATGGCCTCGGATTTAGAGGTGCTGACTCTCATCCCCGCTGCTTCGCACTCGGCTGCAAACCACTCCAGTGAGAGCTGGAGGTCACTGTCCGATTAAGCCAACAGAACCACGTCATCCGCAAATAGCAGAGACGAGATTCTGAGGTCACTGAACAAGACCCCCTCCGCTCCTTGGCTGCGCCTAGAAATTCTGTCCATATAACTTATGAACAGAATGCGTGACAAAGGGCAGCCCTGGCGGAGTCCAACCTCAACAGGAAACGAGTCCGACTTATTACCGGCAATGCGGACCAAGCTCCTGCTCCTCCTGTACAGGGACTGGATGGCTCGTAACAACGAGACTTTTACCCCGTATTCTTGGAGCACACCCCACAGGATGCTTCGAGGGACACGGTCGAATGCCTTCTCCAAATCCACAAAACACATGTGGTTCAGTTAGCCAATAACAGGTGTGATTTGGCTTGACTTCTTATTGAAGCCATAATAGCTAACGTGGTACAACACCCTACTACTGAGGGAGAATCAAAAAGTAAAGACAACTTACCCTTTATTACCGGTAACTTTGACATTAACTTAACAGTTTTGTCACTTCTCCACATCATCTCTCTGCAGGTCAATGCGCAACCTGTATCGTGCCACTAAATTCCCCAATCCTTGGGAGACGTTTTTTGTCTGCTCCCGATTCCAGGTCTGCACCGCTCCCATACCTTTATCATCAGAGGTGAACTTGTGACCGTGTAGAGCCTCTTTATGTGGACTGAAGATGTGAAAGTCGCATGTTGCTAGATCAGGGCTGCGAGGGGGATGTTGGAGACTTTCAAGCCACAGCTGTTGTATTGTCTAGATTGTTGTGATGCTGTGATGGAACAGCAGGACTGTTTTTGATGGCACTCCTCTTCTTTTGCTGCAAATTGCAGGTTTCAGTTTCTCTCTAAGCATAGCACATTACAATCGCACTGGTCACTGATTGTCCCTGTTCCAGAAAATGCGCCAGAATAGGACCCTTCAGGTCCCAAAAGAAGGTCATCATGATTTTCTTGGCGAGTGCTGTCATTTGAATTTCTTCTTATTGGAGAAGACGAGGGTTTCCACTGCAGGCTTTGTCCCTTGCCTTCTAGCTCCCAGTGATGAACCTATGTCTCTTCTCCAGTGACACTCCAAAACATCTGGATTTTCTTCATAACTTTTCAGGAATTGGATCACAACCTCCGCTTGCTGTTGCTGGTGCCTATCAGTAAGCTGTTTGGGTACGCATTTTGTGCAAACTTTACAGTGCCCCAAGTCATCATGTGCTATGGCGTGTGCAGATCCACAGCTGATATCCAAATGTGCACGAACAGCAGATAGCGTAATACATAGGTCTTTTCTGGAGAAGCAATTGCCTGGTCAGTGTGGACTTGTGTGTGCGACATTCATAGAAATCTCACTACAGTGCGTTGTTTAGCAGTGGTGCAATCCCGGACCTAAGCGTCCATGTTCATTTGACCATGGCTTCAACAATACTAAAGTCAGAGTGCTGCATTGTGTGTGTTCACACTACCCATAAGACATTGCAAATGTGTTGTATTGCATCAGCGTCTATCCTTTGCAATTACTGTGTCATTTTCACATTTTTGATTTACCCTTATACTAATATGCTGGAATCCTTTGAGGATGCAACAAAAGAGAGGTGCATATGGCATTATTTATCTTGATCGTCATTTGATAAAGTCCTACGTGAGAGGTCAGTAGTCAAACTAAAAGAAGTGGACGTTCAGAGCATAGTGGGCAGATGGGAGCAAAATTGGTTAAAATTAGGAAGCAAAGGGTTTTGGTGTTAGAAACTATATTAGAATTAGGTGATGTTATAAGTGACGTCCCTCACGGGTCAAAGCTGGAGCAGCTGATCAGGGTTATTATAGTTAACGAAAACTAAAATCAAAGCTGAAATTATTATTACAAAAACATTTTCGTAAACTGAAATAAAATAATTAACAAAACCAAAATGAGAAACTAAAACTAAACGAAACAGTTAAAGTAGCTAGAAAAACTAACTGAAATAAAATGATAATTTACTAAAAATATTTTTAGTTTTCACTTTTGAATGAGTATTCTTGCCGTTAGTCTTTTAACCCTTATAACTTTTAACTCATCCACCATGAGCCACCTGCATGTATTCATCCAGTGAAGGAGGGTGGGTGTGCACACAGCATTTGCAGTGACAGAGCAATCTGAATATGGGTGTGTAAAGCATGCGAGATAAAAAGCGATTTACTATGACGTCTTCCCTTGCGCTTGTTGTATATCAAGATGTAATTCAAACGCCTGAAATCGGAATGTGCTGGTCAACAAAACCTTTACCACATGGACAGAAAAATCACGAGTGAGTAACGTTTCAGTTTATTTCTCAGGTGCAATAATTCACCTGCCACTTCGCACAGGATAAATCCTTTTTGAAAATAAAACAGCACTGATCGAGAGACTGACGGTCATCATACAAGATCAGCATATTCTTACGGACTAATCACTTTTGCTTTAAAAAAGTCGTTTAACAATGAAGTGATACAGACCTTGTAAAACTCCTGAGTTGGTAACGTCTCTACTGAACTACAGGTAGGTAGGAGAAGAGAGTCTGCTAACTGGTGAAAAACAAAACATAGTAATGTGTTTTTATATTTATTCTATATTTATTCATTTATCTTTTTTTTAGTTTATATTCAAAGCTCAAAATACCTGATATTGTGAAAATAATCCAGTAGCAGAATTATGTCTTAAAATATTTGTCCCTCTTTTTCAATTTTTCTGTCTCTCTCAAAATATAGTTGAAATGTCATATTCTTTTTGTTCTTAACATCAGCCATATCATACATATTGCATACCTGGGATTTTTCCTGCCTTGCATCCAAGCCTGCTGGGATAGGCTCCAGGTTTCCTCTAATTCTAAACTGGATAAACAGGTTTAGATAATGTATATATTATTCTTACTCTCGGATGCTGTCTCTGTCATTTTGTGCCCGTCCATACACCTATTACCTGCTCTTACTCTGCTCATTAAGGGTTTACTGTTCTTATGGTGGGCTACTCAAGTCTCACCGCCTCTCCTAACTTTGACGCTATGTTCTTTTTTTCTTTGTTTTCCTTAATATAGTTAGGTGGGGTCTGCACACTAATTCAAGCCTAAGAGCCCTATTCTTCCAAAGCCCCCATGATTTTCATGATCACACCTGTCAGAACACAGTAGAATCTATTTTCTGATTTTTTGATATCTTTTCAGGCCTGCAGGTGGCAAAATTCTGTCTATAAATTGTTTGTGCCTGAGATGGAGCCAGAGATCAATATGGCTGGTAGAAAATAACAAAACACAGTATGGGAGATATTTCAATGCAGTATTGAAGGCATTCATTATAAGCACATTGTCTTGGAGCAGGATATGTTGTGTGCAGTGGACATTTAGAGTAAAAAACCCTCAGACCTAAATTTCATTACAAATTGGTCCATTCTGGGCAATAAAAGGAAAAGATAAAAAGTGGCAACTGTCCACACACATTTGTTCAGCACAAATGACATAGAACATTTTTAAAAACTTAAAAATAAAATTGTTCATATTTGGTATCTGCTTTTGATTATGCTTGTTTTTATCAGACAAAAACAAAATTAGATAGTAAATCATGTAACTTAGTAAGCTTCCAGTAACATTAAATTCATATTATATCCAAATCCTACAAAACTAAACTCCATAGTAGCTCTTTAACCACACCTTAATTACTAAAACTAAAACTGAAACTAATAGATATAAAATAGAAATGTCTTTGTGAAATAAAAACTAAATTAAAATTAAAGGTACACGATGAAGGAAAACTAAAACTAAACTGAATTTCAAAGTAAGATCAGAAAAAAATATTGAAATAAAAACTAATATAAAAAGGCAAAACTATAATAATCTTGCAGCTAATCTTTTTATTATATAAGTAATCTGAATAAGAATATGAAGAACAAGCTGGTTAAGTTTTGGCAGCTAATCTAGAAACCGCCGAATCATTACAGACGGACATGGACAACATGCAGGCCTAAGCAGATTTGTGACAGGTGAAATTTGATATACAGTTAGGAATGTTAGATCTGAATACATAATGGGAGGTCTAAAACTTGAAAGTACCCCTGGTGGACTGGTCACTATCCACATCCACACAGTGTGCAGATCAAGAAGGCCATCAGAATGTGCACTTATATAGCGCCCTGATGTGTAGAGTACAACTCAAGGAGGAGGACAGCGGTCTGAATCAGGTAACACACTGGTGAGGCCTCACCTGCAGTAATGTGTTCAGTTTTCATCTCAGGAAAGATTAAAAGAGTGGAGCCTTTTCAGAGGTTAAGAGGAGACCTGACTGAAATGTTGAAATTATGAAGGGAATTAATCCAGCGGGTCAAGACTGTGACAGCTGGAAATCTGTCAAGGATGAATTTCACATAAACATTACAACGTTTTTCATCACACAGAGAGCCACAGACTTGACTCAGATCCGTTCTTTTTGGAGGAGTGTGAAGAGCAAAAAATCACATGAAATCAGTCCTTTCCCAATCAGATTTAGACCACCTTTATATGCTGTACAGTACTAAATTCAATACAGTCATACGTGACATGAATGGGAAGTACATTTGAATCCGTAAATTGGAAATGTCTGGCTATTTCCACTCTCCACCTAATGTTGTGTTATAATTTACACAACTTTTGTTTTCTGTCTGCGTTGAATATCAGGGTGGATTACAATACAGACACGGCACACCAGTGGCAGACGTAATAAGCCTGTGATTACTTTTGTTGTCATGTTGTATGTTTGAATTGATTTTTGTTTTGGTGTGTGACTTACAGCCCAATCAAGCTCCATTCACCTAACGTTATTAATGTCAGCCTTTCGTCTTTGAGTATTTCTTAGAGACCAGAAACTAAGGACTCTTCTTCTTTACTCTGACAGACAACTTTTTGGAGTGTGACACCCCTTGAGTCACAACGGTCACTACCGTGATCTTCAGTGCTCAAGCAGACACTGTGCAGCCATGATAGTTTGCACTGTGTAGTGTTTGTAAGCAATTCTGCTCCAGCCATTGCATTTTTTGAATAACTGGCTTCAAACTCCGTAGGTATTTTCTTGTTTTTTTGAATAAATGGTGTGTAACGGAGCCCATTGTTGTCCCTTCAGAGAGTCACTTCTGATCATTTCCAGGCATGCCAGTTGATACAGTTGAGGTATTGTTTGACTTCCAAGCCAGCATGATCTTGCACGTCTGCCCCAGCGTTATTACAAGGTAATATTTCATCCTATCTGAAAAGCCCAGCGCACACTTTCCAGAGTGGACACATTCACCAGTTCCTGTGGAGTCATAACCAATACTAGAAATCAAAATTGGAGGTCATCTGGTTTTCTAGCTTGTCTGAATTTATGGTTTATGTAGTCAATGAAGAAGAAGAAGGCATTGCATTTTTATAGCGCTTTACATAGCAAGGGGGGAGCCATTTCAACCACCACCAATGTGCAGAATCCACCTGGATGAGGCAATGGCAGCCATTTTTGCACCAGTATGCTCACTGCACTTTAGCTAATCAGAAGGTTGCCGGTTCGAATCCCGTAAATGCCAATAGGGACTCTGCTCTGTTGGGCCGTTAACCTGCAATTGCTGAGCGCTTTGAGTAGTGAGAAAAGCGCTATATAAATGCAAAGAATTATTATTATTAGGTGGTGGGAGAGATGATTAACCAGTTAGAGATGGGAGATTATTAGGAGGCCAGAATGACCAACTTGTGGTGGGAGAGTCAGGCTCTTCTGAAGGACGGCGCCATTTTTGCAGCAGTGTTCCCGTCACTGCACTGGAGCATTGGACAGAGCACTTTGCCTTGTTCAAGTTGCATCAGAAGGACATTGTAGGTACTTCTTACTTCATGAGAAATTTTGCGTTATCAGGTGTTTTAGCCAAGATTTATTTTGTATGTTTGTCTTAATGTTTCATTTATATTGGACTCAAGAATATATTCAGACTTCACTTTCTCTATATTTTATTGTAGATAAATTCAATTTTAAATGGATACATTTGTCATTTTTGCCAGTTGTCATTAACCCATAATGAGAAAGTGAAAACAATTTTCAGAAAGGTTTGCAAATGTGTTAAAAATCAAAAACTGTAATCTCTCATTCGTGTAAGTAAGCATTCAATCACTCGACATTGTCCTCAGATGCCTCCTGTTTGCTTTAATTCTTCATGAGATGCTTTTAGAACTTGACTGGAGTCCACCTGTGGCAGAGTGAACTGATTTATTTAGAAAGGCCCATGTGTACCTTTGTATAGAAGGTCCCTCGATTCACACTGCATGTCAGAACTAAAACTAAACCATGAAGTCCAAGGAACTCTCAGTAAACCTCCATGATCAAATTGTGGTGAGGCACAGATTGGGACATGGGCATCAAACCAATTTCTAAAGCATTAATTGTTCCCAGGAGCCTAGTGGCCTCAAGAATTGTGCAATGGAAGAAGTTTGGAACCTCCAGGAGTCTTCTGAGAGTTGGCTGTCTGGCCAAACAAGGTAGTCCATTCAAGAAGGGCCTTGGTCAGGGAGGTGATTGTGTACCCACTGGTCACTTTAACAGAACCTCAGAAGTCCTCCAACCATCTCAGCAGGACTTCACCGATCAGACAGAACCCACTTTTAAGTAAAAACCGTATGAAAACTCACCTCGAAATTTCCAAAATAAATTTAACCCTTAAACCACCGGAACCAGTGCAGTTTGCCAGCACGCCGGAGCCGAGTATATTTGGCGACGTACATTCATTGAACTCCACAACTGGCTAAAGCTGGTTCCCAGTGCAATTTGCCAGCACACTGGAGCTGATCAGTCCGTGCCATACATTCATTGAGCAGCCAGCTCGTGACCACTGGCGCCCCCTAGCGAATCGGTATCACTGTCCCTGGGATTGATCCTCTGCACTAGACTGGCTAGCGAGCGTCACTGTTGGCCACTGTGTGCTTTTCGTGCAGCCAGTTCAAGCGCAGTTGGCATGGTGATTGACTGAATTTCATCAATGGCATCACTTGCACCTTGTACATGTCATAATAGATTGTTGCAGTAGATTTTTTTTATATCATTTTACACACTGCCAATGAACTGTAAAAACTAAGTTTTGCAGTAATTGTGATGCTCTTTGCATGAAAAAAAATGTGTTCCATTAAAATTTCAGTTTTTCTTGTTGAATTGTGACGTTTACTTAAAAAGTGCAGCAAAAAAGTATTTGGCGTCTCGGGGTGCTTTAACACTCAAGTATGTGGCAGTTTAAGGGTTAAAGGACTCTGAGCACCTGAGTGAGAAGGTTCTCTGGTCTGGTGAGACAAAAATTGAACTCTTTGGGCAGAACTTCAAGCACCACATCTGGCTAAAACCAGGCACTCTCATCACTTGTCTAATGCCATCCCACCGGTAAAGCGTGGTGGTGGCCGCGTCATGCTATGGGGACATGAAGACTGGACAAAATGGAGGGATGGATGAATGCAGCCAAGTACAGAGAGGTCCTTGCTCCAGAGTGCACCCCACCTCACTTTTCAAGACAACAATGACCCCAAGTATACAAGACAACCCTGGACAAGTCTCTTGAGTGTCTTTGAGTGGTCCAGCCAAAGCCCAGACTTAAACCTCATAGAACAAGTATGGAGAGACCTGGAGATGGCAGTTAAAGACGCTGCCCATTCAATCTAAAAGTGATTGAAAGGATCTGCCAGGGAGAATGGGATCAGCTGCCCAAATCCAGGTGTGCAGAACTTGTAGGGACTTACCCAAGAAGACTTGAAGCTGGACTTGCTGCAGAGGGGGCCTCTACGAAGTACCGAATTAAGGGTCTAAATCAGCGGTTTTTAAACTGGGGTCCATGGTCCCCTAACGGTTTCAGTGGGACCGTGAGAAATGATTGCATATTTATACTATTTATATTTTTATAATTATTAACCTTTACCATCCGAGGGGAAGTAAGAGACTGAGCTCCGTCATTACCCTCACCACCTAGACCCGACCACTAATCCGCTGTTCCGTTATTCGCTGCCACTGCATTGTTTTCCCACCATTATCGCTCGGCACAAACCAGCCCTTATTATTTTTATCGTAATCAAAAATTATCGATTCTTTCGTAGAATCAAAACACTCACGTACAGTTTTCGTATAGTTTAGAAACAAATAAGAGCGCAAAAGGTGGATACAGATATTCAACAAACAACATATTTTACATTTTTTGTGTTTTGGTGAAAATGCGCGCTCAGCACAAATGGTTAAGGCAAAGCAGATGCATCCATCCCATTCAAATTTTAACTTAAATTTAATAACTAAGATGTACCTAATATTTTCTGAATAAGTAATTGTTTGTCAAAAAATGTTTTATTCACAGCAGCCTGTACCTATGCAGTGCCACGCAGTGGGTATGTGGCACCCTTGTGCAAAGTATTTGGCGCCCCCAATTTTCTTGAAATAATATTGATTTTTTAAATTTTTAATAAAAGGGTCCACAAGCCATCGAACAATTTTTAAAGGGACCACCACACAAGAAATTCTAAAGAAGTTTGAGAACCGTTGGTCTAAATACTTCTATAAATGAGAGATTTCAGTTTTTTTTTTTTTTAATAAATTTACAGTTTATTTCCACTGTATTTCCATCATTTTTAGGGGTGGAAAAAGTTATACTGTGAGAAGTGGTTGTAAAAAAGTCAGTGTTGCTTCTGCAAACACAACATACAGCTTGACGTCTTATAGCATGAACCACCACCACCACCCCCCATGTACTTCATCAGTGCTTGTGGATGACACCTGCTGGCTCAGTGAAGCACTTACCTCGATTAGGCAATCACCTTACATTCCTGTCTTTTCAGCTTCCCTAATTCCTCGGCATGTTCGGAATTCCTCAGTGCTCAGAAAACAAAGTAACCTCTGTGGAAACATAAATGTGTTTGTGTATGTCAGCGTGTGGCCCGTGATGAGGGGGGGCGGCTCTCATTTCTCCTCATGTTTTTTTCTTTTTGGTTCATTTATCCCTGCAGTCCGTCTGCTGCTTGTATAAGAACTTCCATGGGGAACACAAACCCCCCCTCCCCACCATAAGGCAACTCACAAAATAAACAAAAACCTATTCTTGATTTGAGAACACCTCGAGAATCTTATAGTCACCTTTCCAAATGTGATATATACGGACCCTCTACTGTGCAGAGTCCTGGCTGTGCTGGGGTGAGGACTGGTACCAGTCCGGAGGAAACAGTCATGCCAAGAACTGCACTGCCATAGGGACAGTGGGCAAGCGAAATGTACAAGTCAATTAAGCAGCTTAAGTCTGTTTTTTTTTTTTTTTTTTTTGACAAATAAAATCCTTGTGAGTTTCCTCATTTTGAATCTAATAGCCGTCCCAGGGCATTTTATCATCTTGTCAGACCACCTGTGGCTTGCATCTGCGAATTTCCCCTTGGGATTATTAAAGTATCTATCTATCTATCTATCTATCTATCTATCTATCTATCTATCTATCTATCTATCTATCTATCTATCTAATTTAATCCTGCCAACTACGCTATCTATCTAAGTGTAGTTGGCAGGATTAGATAGATAGATCGATGGATAGATAGATAGATCAATCTTTATTTGGAGTTTGGAGAAATTTGTTTTTATTTTACAGAAGCTCCTTAAATAAACAGATATACACGCACAGTATGATCTGAACTCAGAACAGAATGAAAAATAAAGAAGAAAATGTGTAAGTTAGCAGTCCCAGTCCCTGTAAGGCACCATACAGACATATTGTTGTTGGTGTAAAGGATCCCCAGTTGTGTTTCTTGACACACTTCTGCTGAATAATCTGTTGGCTGAAAGTCCCCAGTCATACAGGTGATGTGCTGCATTGTTCATAATGGCACTGAGTTTTGTCTTCATTCTCTTTTCCACTACAACCTCCAGGGGATCCAGAGTGTGTCCCATAACTGAGAATGAGGTTTTGATTAGCTTGTTGGTTCTGTGGTCCCCTCTTGAAGTGTTGTTACCAGCCCAGTACATTCCATTAAGAACACATCATCAGCCTGTTAAAGGTTGTGATTAAAAATTCAAAAGTAAAGCTTCTGGTGATTCTTTAAGACCATAGAAAATCCTATCAATTAAAAATAAAATCCCAAGTTGAAAACCATGGATGTGGAAAGAAATCAGAGCTGGTCAGTTCACTGGTTTAATTAGACACAGATGACATTTGTTCCTTGTTTTTGCCTTTATTTTCTACAAAAAAAGTTTTGTTCTTTTTTATGTTTTGGGCTAATTTTTATAAATGTTTACTGTAGTCTGGATACAAAAAGAATGTCTTTTATAGTTATTTTGATAAGAAAAGGAACAAGGAGACATTTCTCTGTTTTTATTTAAGTCTGCTTGACTGTGCCACAGATCCTCTCATATTCACAAAATCGACCATTCTTCGACATCCTCAGGTGAAACATATTTGAGCTGATGCTTTTACAGTTGGGCCAAAAGTTTCCACCCACATCAGCTAAAGACTTTAAACACTCCATGTTTCCCGAATCAAATACATGTCAGCTGTTACTTTATTTCCGTAAGTGGCAAAGTCACAATAACAGCTAAGTGAAAGATTGGTTTCAGCCTTTATTTACCAGATCAGATGTTCAGTGGGTCTAAACCTAGTTGAACGTCTCTTTAAACAGCCTGGAAGATTCCAGACATTGATGTCATGACTTTTACGAGAGCCGATTGTCTTAACTGAGTTAATTGGGAGTTGCACCTGTGGCTTTATATAAGGGTCTGTGCTTTCTTTCCTTTGGGGAGAATTCTAGCAACTCAGCCAAAGATCTCCAAAAAAAAAAAAAAAAAAACTGCAAATCTCCACAAATTCAATTCCTTTTTATTAGAAACTTGCCGTCCCCCGCGGCTCTGCCCGCGTAGTAGTGAAACAGGACAAACTTTAAAAATCAATAAACAAACAGGCATCGCTAGCTAAGCGGAGGCAAGGAACACTCCAAAACGCAGAGGTCAGACCGACTGGAACGGAGGCTGGAGTGTGAGTGAGGAGGGTCCTGCCCGGCTCCCTACTCCTGACGTCACGCTTCTCCCTCCCCTCCACCTGCAGCCTCTGTCTCGGATTAGCACGAATATATATATATGGAAATAAAGGAGAGACCATAATTGACTTAACACAGGGAATGTAGGGCAGCATGACACGGCTGGAATTGGGAAATATGGAGTTTGAAAGAATTTATCCGAGTTGGATGGAAAATTTTGGCTTCAACTGCATCTAAAACACCTTAAATGCCAAAAGTGAGACACTTAGCACAATGTGTCTGTTGCTGTGGGCCTGAGTGAGATGATGGATGGTTCTGAAGTGATGACAATTCCAGTTCTTAACCACTAGAGGGCCACACTGACTACAATGTCCATGAAACTGTTAGTTGCTGATGAAAGCTGAGTGGATCCACTTACAGAATACAAATGCGCTGTAAATTAGACAAATACTCCACACAAAATGATCGTTTTTGTATTTATTACCCCACATTGTTTGTAGTAATAGCCAAGAAAACATTTAATCTCAGTTTTCCACAGAGAACAAAGAAAGAAAAGTCCAAATACAGTGGACTTCCGTCATGGACGCAAGCCGAACAACAGGAATCAAATATCTATTACAACTGTAGATCACCCGTATCACGTCAGGTTTCCAGTTGTGTGCTTATGCTACCGGCAAACCCCGATTTTAGGACCAACTAGTTTAGACCAGGCCAAGCTAGTTTGCCCGAGGTACGACACAATGAATCGGTTTGGCCTAGGAAAGTGCAATTGCAGGCCAAGTTAGTTTAGACTAGAACAAATCGGTTTGAGCTCTACATTGATTTCTGGATGATCTAAATCGGACTAGGTTCGTTCTTTCCGCTTCGGCAAACTGGTTTAGCCTAGCTTTAACTAGTTTTTCCTAAAACCAGGTTTGGCCTATAACACTTATAATGTCCCAGACACGTTGATTTTGGCTCAAATATTGTTAAATGAAACATTTCCAGACAATTCTCTGGCTCACAATAGTAAAGTATACTCGAGATTATGAATCAGTTTGTTATGACCCTTCTTGCTGTCCTACTTTCCGTCATGTTTTTCTGGTCTCTTCCTTTCCTCTTATGGGTTTTGAGGCTTTCTGACGGCAGTGGTATTTGAAGTTTTTTGGTTCAAGATGTATTTAATTGAAAGTATTTTCGAGTCTCTTTTTGATGCCATTTTATTTTTCACGGGTGTCATAGTGTCGCTAAGGAAGTGGCCCAGGAGTGTACAACTTCTGATGTCATCGCTGCAATGAGATAACAGATCAGCATTGGGCATTTCCTGGCCATCTGAGATTGGGTTACTCCTTAAAATCTCTTTGATTCTGAACTAGGTGATAGACGTTTGGCTCTGACATTTTATTTTTCTTCTCTTCATTATGTAAAGCACTTTGAGCTACTTTTTGTATGAAAATGTGCTATATAAATAAATGTTGTTGTTGTTGTTGTTGACATTTGACTTCGATTTCAGTTTTGTTTCTGATTTTTGATGCCTGTGTTTGGCTCTCTCGGTTTTCACCTTTGCATGTATTTTTTTTGACTCTGTTCATCTCCCAATCCTTTTATGCGAGTTTTTTTTTTTTTTTGAATTGAAGATAAGACTTGACCAATGAGCAAGGTGGAAAGGCGGATCTTCAATTCAAACAGTTAATCCCATGTGACTTGCATTTCCTGTTTCTGATATGCACTGATGTTTCTGAAAGTATCTATTCAACAATATCTAAGCAAAAAATACATGCGTTTTGCTTGTTTTTGTTGTGAACTAGAGAGTTCCTAAGGACAAAGTCCCAAAAATGACTCAAAATGCCCACTAGAGGGGGATACAATCAAGAAACAAAAAGGGCAAATGTAGAATTTTTATAAATAAAAGTAATTGCTCTATTAACAGTAAAGTTCTAAAGAGCACAAAAAGCAAAAGGAGCTGCCTGAAATAGACAGCAAAAACAATGTCCTGAACTACCAAGCCAAAGAATGATCATAAGAGCAGACCAAAAGGTCAAAATCCAGAAAAGGTACAAAAAGCACTGAAAAAAATGACAAAAGACACTCAGCAGGCATTCAATGAACCGTAGGGGACTGTTGTTTTTTTTGTTTGTTTGTTTTTTTCCTCAGTGTTTTTAGGGCTAAGGGCAGGCCTTTGACTGTGATGAGCAGGTGGGAGATCAATCACAAAACACATGGCACATAAAAAAAATATATTGGCATATAGAATCTAAATAATCAACAGTAGCAACATAAAAATGAACAAAATAGACAGAAATCAGAACACTGGCTTGAAACATGAGAGTTTTGAGCGTACGACTGGATAACTGACTTGTGGAATACGTGACATGAGCAACGTGAATTTATTTTTTTTTTTTCCTGTGGTCATTTTTCACATCGTTTTCCGTTGTACAGCATTGGTCACCACTGGATTACATTCTGTCATAAACATTTTTATCTCCATTCCGCATGAAAGCATAAGGTTCAAAATTTTTCTTAGCCATCACTACAAATTACATGAGGTAAGTAACTTACTGTGCATAAAGAATATCATTTTTAGGTGGGGTATCCCTTTAAGACGGCTTGTGTCTTAAGGCCATTACCATTTTGGACTGCCTGGCTGCATGTTCTCACTGTGGTGTGTGTTTATATATTTTCATGTTTTTTCATATGTATGTGAATCCCACCAGGGCGAGCGATGAGGGCCACTGACTGAGAGGGTTTGTCCAGCTTAAAAAAGGAATGTGACTTTGTAAAAAATAAATAAATAAACAAGTAACTATTGTGCATTTTGTTTAAATGTTGTTGTTTTTCTTCCACCTTCTCTAGGAAACGGATGATTACAGATACTTTGATCCCAAAATGCTCCGTGGCAGTGAAAGGTAAGTGAAATTTTGTCTAGCTTAATTTTTTTTATTGGTTATTAAAGCTTTATTTGAAATTTTCTAAACAGTCAGTCTCTCTATATATAAAATCCAATGTCTGCCTGTATGTCTGTCCGCTTTTCACGAGAGAACTACTTAACGGATTTAGATCGGGTTTTTTTCTAGAATTTGCTTGAACATTCCAGTTGATTTTGTGACTTCTCTCATTACGCTATGTAAGTATCGTAGTTTGGTTGCGGTACCGATTTATTTACGCGAATCCCAGAGAGACGCAGTGGACCAAGGGGAAGGAGGGGTCCTCCTTACTCATGCACCCGCCTCGGGGCGTACCTTACCTCCGAACGAGAGAACTACTTAACGGATTTAGATTGGGCTTTTTTCTATAATTTGCTTGAACATTGCGGTTGATTTTTGTGACTTCTCTCATCGCTCTAAGAATCAGAGTTCACTTGCCGGAGTGATATATTCACGCTAATCCGAGAGACAGAGGCTGTGGGCTGAGAGGAGGGGGAAGCATGACACGGCCCTCCTCACTGTCCTGTTTCACTTGTACAATATTCACAAATAAAGGCAAATATTCAAGTGGAATACATTATATTTTTATTTTTTTATGTCTGCATTTTTTGTACACGTTTCCTCCCATGTTATTTGTAGTGATGGCTGATAAACATTTTTAATCTTATTTTAATGGAAAACAGAGTTTATGATACAACACACATCAACAGGTACTGGTAGGGCGATACTGAACAGCAGCAAAAAATGTTAAGGCAATGACTGCACTCCAGTGTTTTTGTTAAAAAATCGCCGACATTAGCCTCCGTTTTCACCTTTCTTCCACACTACCCCAGTGTTTTTAACCCCTGAAAATGGAGACTTCTGAAAGTGCCGTCCAGAGGCGTATATTCCTAAAAATGTAGACTCAGCATTATGGTGCAGATTGGTGAAAACGTACAGTTTTGAAAGCACTGACTGTAATCGTTTTCTGATTGATTTGGACTTCCTACATGGTCGTCTCCTAAACTGAGTCCTTCTCATTACAACATCTCATTCCCTGATTGGTAATCCTTCACAAAAGAAAGCCATATTCCAACATGGCGGACATGGAGCAGCTGCTTTCTATGACGCTTATTGTGTGGCATCTAAACTTTTGTTTTTTCATATTCACCCCTGCTGTTTTTCATGCCTCTCAAATGAACGTCAAGCATGGAGGACTCTTCCTCTTCCTGTTTCCAGTGATGCATGCAAGCTCAATGTACACAAATGGTTGCGCCATATGCGTTTTCAGCCATTTTAGTGTTAACAGAGATACGAAAACACTGTTTTTATAAGAAAACATAGTAGAGTGGGCGTGGTCTAAAATATCCATGAATAAAATCAGTTTTCCCATGTTGTTTGCAATATTTCACCGGTCAGTTATCCTGTTGTATGCTCACAACACATACAGTCATTTTTGCTGAAATATTGTTAAACAAATACTTCAGGAAAATCAGAGCAGTGCTCGAGCATGAAGTACGTTCAACAGGAATCGAGCCATTTCACCAAAGTCAAAGTATGGCATGAACAGAGAATGTCTATCAGGGTCATGCTGATCATCAACCGCCTGGCCACATGGTGCCGGGGCAGCCCCCGGGTCTTGTGTTTAAGTTGTTCATTATGTGTCATCTGCATGTTGTGTCCACGTTATTCTGGCTTGTCCTTTTACACCTCAAAGCGTTTCATTCTAAATTTGAGGTGTGACAGTTTAGAACCAATAGATTTTCCTGGGCAGCAGGTGTTTGCAAGTCTCTCAATTTACTTAATGCATTAATTCCTATCGCTGTGTTTTGTCAAATAATGACTTTGTCTAAGGGTATCTCCATGATCTGAGGCCAACTCAGACAGACATGAGTGGCGCATGAGCTCTTTCTGGTCATTAGAGAAGCAGAAGTGGTATTAATTAGGTAAGTTAATGTTAAGATTAGAGAAGTCTGAGCAAAGAAAGGAAAATTCTGGAATGGCTTTCTTGCTTTCCCCGTATTGGTCGTCAGTGATCAGTGCTGATTTCTAACCCTAACCCTACTTTGTGATGCCTACTCAATCCTTAATAAAATCACTTCTCATTTTGAAAATTTTTGGAATTCATTCTTTTTAACTCTTCTTCAACTTGCTCTTCAGAGTTGTAGAAATGTTGTGACAGTCGAGCTCTTTTGTACATTGCTTTGGATAGGAAATAAATGTAAATGACAAAAATATGAACATTTCCTTAAACAAGTATAAAAAATACAAAATAAGTACAGAATCATAACAGAGCAAGGTTTCTGGGAATACTTATATGGTCATCATGAAATGCTCTGTTCTTTTAATAATTTTAGAAAAAAAGAAAAAATCATTTTAGAGTTCCATTGTTTTTGGCCACTGGCTGTTTTGATTTAGTTCGTCTGACATAACTATTTTTAAAATAAATATAATTCAGCTTATTTCTGGACAACAGCAAGCCTATTAAAGACATTTTTATCTACTTCTTGTGACCATCTGGTTTTTTGAATCCGCTTTTTCCAGTAAAGCAGCAGAGGGTTGACATTGGAAGCCCTCTCTGACCGGAGGAGGCACTGCCACATTCAAGGACACACTTGTTGGGCTCTGGTAGGTGACAGGTCTCCCCCAAGGAGCCGACCTTGGAATTCTGCAAACACAAAATGGCAGCACCCAAAAATAGAAATAGAGAATCAAAGTGGCATCAACCATAAGGTTAAAAAATATCATTACAAATTATCATAAAGGGTCAAAACCAAAGTGAAAGTAAAAATAAGAACAGAAACAAACAAAAAAGCGTATCATAAAACACCTACATACGTAATGTATATTAGAAAAACAAGTAAACTCTATGGGGGTTTGAAAATGTTAATGCAAAATTATTATTCTAGAGAGAAATTTGCCTTTTTTACAGAAGCTCTTTAAATAAATAAATAATAAATGGGTAGATAAATAAATATACACACACCACAATGATTATAAAGAAAGAAAAGAAAAGTTCTGACTTGGCCATCCCAGTCCCAGTGAGGTGCTATACAGGCGTATTGTTGCTGGTATAAAGGAGCCCCCCATCGTGTTTCTTGATAAACGTCTGCTGAATAATTGACTAGATGAAAGTCCTCAGTGTTGGGGTGCCATGGAGAGGATGTGGAGCATTGTTCATAATGGCACTCAGGTTTGTCTTCATTCTCTACTATTCTCCACTACTTCCAGGGGGTCCAGAGTGTGTACCATAACTGAGTCTGCCCTTTTAGTCAACTTGTTGATTCAGTTGGCCTCTCCTGAAGTGATGTAACCAGCCTGGCACACCACACAGGCCATCACAAAATTGTAGAAGATGTGAAGAAGGTCACTTCCCACATTAAAGGAACACTGTCTCCTAAGGAAGAAGAGTCTGCTTTGCCTCCTCTTGTTTAGTTCCTCTGTGTTCCAAGACCAGTCCAACCCATCATTAATGTGGACCCCCAAGTACCTGTAGGAGTGGACCACCTCTACATCCATTCTTTGAATAGTAACCGGACATAGAGGCTCTTTGGTGTGGTGAAAGTCAATGACGAGTTCCTTAGTTTTGCTGATATTAATCTGTAGACAATTCTCTTTGCACCAAGAAACCGTGTTCTCCCCCTGACTCCTCGCCTTTGTCTCATCCCTTTTATCGACACTCCCCATAAGTGCAGAATCATCTGAGAATTTCTGCAAGTGACCTGACCTGCTGTTAGTCGAAGATGTACAGAGTGAAGAGAAGAGCAGACCAGCCTGTTCCTTGTGGCGCTCCAGTGGTACTCACACAGTCCTCGAGTCTCACAAAGTGCCAACTGTCTGACAGATAGTCCGTCATCTTGGACACCGCCTGCACATCTCGGAGTTTACCCCTTGTAAGAGCCATTTCCTAGTTATATAAATATTTTACTAGATGACAATGCATAATCTATGGGAGGTTCCTATAACCCCCATAAGTAGAACTGAATTGGTATATTCTTGCCATTTCTAACAGCTCTGACTAAACATTATTCTCAGTTAGTGACCAGCCTTGCCATGTGTAAGGTATAGAGGGCACAAGGTTTTAAATTGTGCCTACGGGCCTTTTGAGTATGTGAAGTAACTCGTAAGAAAACGCGCTTATTTAAGTGCAAAGCCGTACGCTTAAGGCATACAGAAGAAGAAATTAAGAACTTTTAAGTACTGAAATAACTAAAGTTCCTCAAGAAAAGCTACATTTAGAGAAGATACATTTTTCCTTTTTTTTTTTTTTTCCTTTTATTCTAAATGTGTAACTACTTTTTTCTTTATTCTTGTGTAGATTATTTGCTTTTAACTTTCACTAAATATTTTTAAACCAAACTTTTGGACTGAGAGATTTCTTTCTGCATGCGTTTTACCCGTCCTTGAACTCGCCTTTTACTTAACATGGATGGCTGTTACTATTATTAATATTATTATTGTATTCTATTTAATACTGATAGTATAAAATTAAATTGAAAAGCACAGCACTACCATATTTGGCAGAGAATTGAAAAAAATAAAATTGCCACCCAAGAGGTGAAAAAAGTGGCATTTGGTGCCCGTATTCTTCTCTGTTAGCCTGCATGTGAAGAGTCCTTGTGGGTGTTTGGAGATTCAAAGCTTCTGGAAAAAAAATCACTTCATTCTGCTAGGATTGATTGCTCTTCTAATGTGTTGCTTGGCTTCATGGCGTGGTAAGGACTACTGACAGACATAACAGAGTGGACTGCATAGAAATCCTTTCATCTTCATGCAGTCAAATTCCAAGAGTAGAAGAACTTGGCACACAATGCCGGCATCTTTCAGAGCTCCCTGTGCTGTTACAGCGGCACATCTGTTTTTTGCTGTCCATCTTTTATATAAAAGAATTTTCTCATAACCCGTTACACAGGAGTCATTAGAATTTCCAAAACCCGGCAACAGAGTCCAGTTCTGCAACATAAATTCGCTTAACATGTCATTTTAAGATTTTTGCAAGGAACGGGATTGAAGCTTTTCAGCCGCCTCCTTTTCTATCTCTCTTACCAGTAGCCTTCACTCACCAACGTTTACTCTGCTTTTTCATCGGCTGGAGTGTCTGTCCTTTTTCTACTCCAATTGTCCTGGAGTCTTTGATTGGAGTTTACAATCCATTGTGGATGGCTCAGTCAAAATGTGCTGTTTGACTCAGCAAGTCGCTTAACCTGCCTGAGCTCCAGCTGTTAACAACAACAACAACCTTATTTCTATAGCACATTTTTATACAAACAATGGAGCTCAAAGTGCTTTACATGATGAAGAAAAGGAAAGTAAAAGATAAAGTAAGAATTAAAATAAGACAACATTAATTAACATAGAGTAAGAGTAAGGTCCGATGGCCAGGGAGGACAGAAAAAACAAACAAAAAAAAACTCTAGTTGGCTGAAGAGAAAAAAATAAAATCTGCAGGGGTCCCAGGCCACGAGACCACCCAGCCAGCCCCCTCTGGGCATTCTACCTAACATAAATGATCAGTCTTCTTTGTATTTAGGGTTCTCATGGAGGGACTTGATGATGATGGTCATGTAGACTTCTGGCTTTTAATCCCTCAATGTGGGAACATCACGGTGCTTTGATTAGGTGGTGGTGGTGCAGGTCGCCACCACAGAAAACCGGGAAAAGAAACAGAAGAGAGAGTAGGGGTTAGTACAGATTTTAGAGCCACCATGAATAGTTATTATAATGAATTGAATATACAGAGTATCAGGATTAAATTACAGTGAAGTTATAAGAAGGCCATGTTACAGTAATGTGTTTTCAGCAGTTTTTTTTGAAGTGCTCCACTGTATCAGCCTGGCGAATTCCTACTGGCAGGCTATTCCAGATTTGAGGTGCATAACAGCAGAAGGGCGCCCGCCTCACCACTTCTTTTAAGTTTTGCTCTTGGAATTCTAAGCAGACACTCATTTGAAGATCTAAGGTTACGATTTGGAATATAAGACATCAGACATTCCGATATATAAGGTGGAGCAGATTATTTAAGGCTTTATAAACCATAAGCAGGATTTTAAAGTCAATTCTAAATGACACAGGTAACCAGTGTAGTGACATCAAAACTGGAGAGATGTGCTCGGATTTTCTTTTCCTAGTTAGGATTCTAGCAGCTCCATTCTGCACTCGTTGCAAACGATTGATGTCTTTTTTGGGTGGTCCTGAGAGGAGTGCGTTACAGTAATCTAGTCGACTGAAAACAAAAGCGTGAACTCATTTCTCAGCATCTTTCAATGATATAAGAGGTCTAACTTTTGCTATGTTTCTTCAGTGAAAAAATCCTGTCCTAGGGATCTGATTAATATGCGATTTAAAATTTAGATTACAGTCAACAGTTACCCCTAAGCTTTTTACCTCCGTCTTGACTTTTAATCCTAATGCATCGAGTTTGTTTCTAATAACCTCATTGAAGAAATGGCTTGGGACTCATTGAACTCTTATCTGCACTATGTAATTGTCAAAGGGTGCTTTTTAAAATGCAGATTATTGGTTTCTATATCAAAGTAGCATGGTGCTTAGTCATGTAGCCTAATAGATTGTAGATTGAGGATCAAAAATGACAAATTTAAAATAAAGTGTGCAGAAAGCCAAGGGGTCCAAATGCTTTCTGAATCCACTGTAGATGAAGATCAAGCCAAGGCCTTGAATCTGTAAGTCAGCAGCGCTAACTACATCAACCCTTAAATACACAAGAAGTAAAAAAGAAAACAAATTTTTTATAGCACCCTTTCTTTCTTTATTTAACTATAACTTTATTTAACTATTCTTTAACTATAATCCCAGAGCTCAAGCTATTTCGCGGGTGGCTCTGGAACACAACCCCCGCGATGGAGGAGGGATTACTGTAGTTATTTTTATTTGATTTCTTGAACAGAAAACAAAAATATAATTAGGATGTTTTCCATCATGTCACATTCAAGTAAAAAACTGAAGAGAAATTTAATTAAAAAATACCAACTTACACAGCTCCAAATCAATTTAATAGGAAAATATTTGGTAAGTGTAATATTTTTAACATATATGTACAGAAAACAATACATATTCATTGACTTCTCTCAATTTTGTCACTTCTTAGCTTTACCGTTTGGTGGCCCATCATTTGTCCCTTTTTTCTTATTACATGAATCATCCAGTAATAGTCTGACATCTTAATAACATCCCAATGTCTCTGGTACCTTCTGTCCATGTCTTTCATATCTTGATGGAATCTTTTGCCCTGCTCTTTACTCACCGCTCCAAGATTTTGACAGAAACGTTCTAAATGAAGTCCGAGACTGATGTTGCAACCCAAAGTTGAATTCCTTGGATCAACAACCTCCCAAGAAGACATACTGCATCTGTTACAGAAAACCCAAGAAACAATAAATAACACTTGCTAATCACAAGAGACAGCCTGTCTAGTGTTGATGTCTGCTTTGTGCTTCTTGCAGTTCTAATTGGATTCATTATTTAATGTTTTGTATGATTTTTTTCGTTTGAGTTGTAATATTCAAATTGGTATTTTTCTTACCTCTAGAATACACTTTTAACACCATTTTTTCAATTTGAGGTTTACTTTTATTGGTATCAAATATTTTGTCCCGTTTTCGCTGTCATCTTGGTTGTTTACAGTCGCATCATTAGGGCAGAGGTTGTGACCTTTGACTTACAACATGACGGTTGAAAGGTTGTCCTTGGGATTACTTCCCTATCCGAGTTGACAGGTTTAAAATCCTTTTGCAAACATTCCTTTTCAAAACCCTTTTTCTCTCAGAATCTTGTGGTTTTTGGTCATGCTTCATCTGATTCTTACCTTGTGTTTTTATTTTATTTTTTTGGTTTATAGGGCAGTAGATTTCTTGGTTTTGACCTCATTTCTGTCTTTGACTTCACTTTACCTCCCAGTCGTCTCATTGAAAAACTTTCTGCTTGCTCATTAGCACAACACTGTTGAGTTTGACATCATGTTTGAAAAATGAATGATTGCCCCTCTCTACTCTGTCGTCTTCTTCTTCTTCTAAACTAAAGCTTTTCCCACTTTCATGTGAGACTGCTATATTGCACTGATGTGTTCATTTCTTGTCTGTTGAACTCTTCTTTTCCTGATATCCCTGTCTCCACTCCACTTCACACACACACATCCACTTTCTCTTTGGTCGTCAACTTCTCTTCCATATCTGTGATTCTTCTCCCCACACTGTTAACCGCTCTTCTCATTTCATGCCCCCTACCAGTGGTAGTGCTGCTGCTTTGCAGTAAGGAGACTGTGGAAGATTGTGGGTTCGCTTCCCGGTTCCTCCCTGTGTGGATAGCGCTTTGAGTACTGAGAAAAGTGGTATATAAATGTAATGAATTATTATTATTATTATTATTATTGAACCTTCTTTCCTGTTTTTTCCTTTGAGAGTTCCTCAGCTCTCCTTTAACTGTACTTCTCATTCTCTCATTCCTGATCTTATCAAGCTTTCTTATTCTACACATCCATCTCAACATCCTCATTTCTGTAGCGTCCAGATTCCTTTCATGCACCTGTGGACGCTGAAAGTCGAGAACGTCCAATTTCTTTATTCTTGGTGAGAGGAGGCTGCAGACCCTGTCACGTTCCAGTGTGCTACAAACCGTCAGCCTGCTAGTAGGAAGCCGAGACTTCCTTTAACACTCAAGTTCTTTAAGAAGAACAAAAGAAAAAACGCAGCAGTTCATTTTGAGGTCATACGTAGATCGTTATAGCTTGCGGTCACACCCTTGATTAGAACATGCAGAAGCACACAGTGCTTTTTACAGATAAAAAGTGGTCAGTATTTTCACAATTTTAAGAAATACACTTCTGCTAACTTACACGTACATAAGACAAGTTATAGCAAGTTTTGTCCTAACGGTTATAGGGTGTATGCAACTCAGCGGTTTTAGACAATGCTGACTTCCTCATTCTTTTTTTTCACGCACATTGCTCGTAAAATATCAAGGGTTACATAAAGGTTAGTTCAGTACATTACATTAGTTATAAAGAAATGATATTCTTATAGCTTTAGTATCTACATTAGGTTACATTTGTTCAGTTAGCTTTAGCACATTCTTATTTAATACATAAGTGTCACGTTTCTTATAGTTCTATTAGCATCATACTTTTATTATTTGGAAAGACTGATGCACCTTAATTCTAAATTTTCTTTCTCACACCCTTTTTAACTGCCCAGGTTTGTGGACCATACAGCAGTGCCGCTCTGACCACTCACCCTTTCATACGCCTTAGACCTTCACTCTTACTCTGATTCTTTGGTCACCTAACACCCCTGATGCCCTTTTTGCAATTTTTCCACCCTGATTACATTTGATGGTTTATTTTTTGATCTTAGTCCTGTCTGCTCTACCTCATGTTCTAATATTATTTTAGGGTCATACTGACTGTTTTTGTCTCTTTATTTTTTGAACAGCTCTGTTCCAAGAAACAAGAATCCATTCCAAGAGGTGAGTTGTGTAAAGACATTTTAACTTAAGCTTTGCTTGCTACTTGTTATGGCATTTTGATCCTGCACTCGGTGAAGAACTCTATTCAAAAATAAATTGACTTGATTTGGCTTGTGGGTAGTGCTGGGAGGTATACCGGTTCATACCGAAAACCGTTTTTTATTTTTGTTATGAGATGGATTTTTCTTATACCGCAATACCGGTTTAAATAGCCTAAACAACGTTCAGAATGTGGCGCAGCTGGAAACTGTTTAAGGGAAGGGGACCTTTTTCACTGCTACACCACTAAACACGCATGCAACGGAGTACATGTGTTAGTGGAGGTACTGAGCGGTGAAAATTGACAGAGAACATTCTGAAACTGAAGCTGTAGCAGACGATAAAGTTAAACATGATGACACAGAAGAACTTTTGTCGAAAAAAGGAGCCACGTCTGTTGTCTGGAGATTTTGGTTTTAAAAGGTCGGATGTGGACCAAACAACTATTCACTGCAAATGCTGTTGAGCTAAAGTTGTCACTGGAAGTGGTAACACGAGCAATTTGCTTCACCACCTTAGCCGCAAACATGCTTTGGTGTACCATGAATGTATGGAACTAAGATTGGGACCCTCCACGTCCTCAGGTAAAACTGAAAAAGTGAGAGGACACTCGAGTCGGGCGTCACTTGTAGACACATTTACTAGAGGTACTGCTTACGACAAAAAAAGCAAGAGGTGGATCAAGATAACCAACGCCATTACAATCCATATAGCTAACGTGTCAGTGGACAGAGATTGTTAACATTAACAGAAAGTGTAGTTGGTTTACAAAAAATATTTACTCTTCATTCCTTTTCTAAGACATGTTCAGTGCAATACGACTTTTGACAAGCACCTCTGGATATTTTACTAAGTCTAAATGCCTCTTTGGATGGTTGAAAATATGTTGTCAAAACTATAGTTTTAAGTTGTTTGCAAAATTTGTTCAATAAAAAGGCTCTATATTTTGACTGCAACTGTCATGCAATGTGATTCCTTCTCTTCATCAGTGCCACCCCCTTGAAACTATCAGTTTATGGGGTCATGCAAACCAGGATTAATACGTGTGTGCACATTAAAATGTTTTTTTTGTACAATGTACAATTCTCATGACACTGGCACAGGTTATTCTTAGCAAGTGTACTGCAGTAATTGCAGTGGAAAATGTGGTTAACATCCACTCATGCATGGGGGAAAAAATACCGTTGAATACCGTGAAACCGGGATAATTTTGAAAAATACCGTGATACAGAATTTTGGTCATACCGCCCAGCCCTACTTGTGAGTAAACATTTTGAAATTCTAAACATAGATTAACACTTCACACTTCTATTGGGACACGTTGGATTCTGTCCTCACCGGACGGAGTAACATTCTGTGTTTTGTGGTGGAATCACACCAGAGTCCATCCCAATTCAGACATTTGCACTGTGGTAACTGCCAGTGGCCAGCTGTGAACCTGCAACATCTTCATTAGGGAGGACCTCAGGAGCTCCTTTTATACCACAAGAATTAGGAGAACTTCTCTTTCTCTCCCTCTCACATTCTCACTCACTCTGTCCCCTTTTTATATGAGGTGTCACCATTATATTCCACTCATCCATAGTGCAAGTCCTACTGACTACGCCAAGTGTTTTTATAGTGGAAAAGCGAATTCCTATTGCTCACGGCATAAGAAGCTTCTAAAAGCCAACATTGCAGGTTTGTGGTTGACCACCAGCAAATATCTGAATTAGGATAGATCCTGGTGTGAGTCCATGACAAAACATACTGGTGTTTCATCTGTTTGGCCCTGGGCTGCTGGGGCACTACAGAAAGTGGTGACAGAATATCATTACCCCAAAATCGCCTTCTAGCCAGGACATGTGTAACATGCACAACCTTTTATAAAAATGAACCTAATTATTAAGTACCTCAGCCCTTTTGCATAGTCACGTATCTTACTCCTCTCTTTTAGATCATTGACATATGCAGCACCAGATTCTGCAGCAGTCTTTATCCTCCGATCATAAGGCTACTCAGTGTGTTGTTCTTATATTTTTGTCTGATGTTTTGTTCATTGTTTGTTGTTGGTATTGTACGACCTTTTCAAATCTGGGAGAGAGAGCATACATCTCATTGTACTGGAGACATATTTGAATTTGAACTTGAGATTTACAGGAATACACGACCCAAAAGTAACACACACATACAGTGGGTTGAAAAAGTATTCGACCTCCTAGACAAAGTTTAAATTTCCTGTAATATTTTTCTTTGAAAATGCATCTTTAGTTTCCTACTGTTACATATAAATGAGGGCCTCTTGGACAATACATTTTCACTAAAAAATTAGGCTGCAGCGATAAAGAACATATCAGTGAAATCTGCTGTTGAAGAAGTAATCGAGCCCTAATAGCTTGGAGACGGTGTGATTGTTAACAATGAACACAGGCGTCAACAATCAAGCCATTAATCCTCTAGCACAGGGGTGGGCAAAGTCATTCCTGGAGGGCCGCAGTGGCTGCAGGTTTTTGTTCCAACCCAATTGCTTAATAAGAAGCACTTATTGCTCTAGAAACACTTCTGCTTCATTTTAATTATCTCCCTTATTAAGATTTTGAACCCTTGTTGTTTATTTAAGTCTTAAACAGCTGCATTCTCAGTTTTTAATTGCTCCTTGTTAGCAATAAGAAGCAAATGACAAAAGAAACCAGCAGTTATCCATTTTGCTTGTTACCCTTTACACCTGTGTGTATTTATCGTGCACTATTTGGTTTAATTAAATACTTGGAAGGAAAGAGAAGAGAAAAAAAGTGAAGGACTGAGAATTTCTCATCCGTTTTACACTTCAAAGTATTTGGATGATATCCTTAGAATGGAAAAAAAATCTAGGATAGGAGAATGACCTGACATAGCAGAGTTAAAGCACTAACAAGCCATGAAATGTAATTATTGGCAAGGATTGTTTTCTAATTAAGCAACTGGGTTGGAACAAAAACCTGCGACCACTGCGGCCCTCCAGGAATGACTTTGCCCACCCCTGGTCTAGCGTGTTGAGTGGTCTTTACGTGATTATTCAGACCAATTCTTAGGAACATACGACTGAGAAATCAGTACAAGCGACTTATTTGGTGAAACCTCAAAAACTGACAAACATGAAGACGATGGGACCTTTTAATGACTTGAAAAACTCTGGGATTGAGACATTTAAAGATGGCAAAGGTGCCAAGAAGACTGCCAAGCTCCTTAGCCTCAGTGTGTCCACTGTGAAGGCCATCGCAGAGAAGTGGAAGACAACTGGAAGCATAGTGAAGTGGCCGAGGTCAGGCCACCCTGTTGAAATAACAAAGAAAATGTCAAGAAAAAGAGAAGTCGGAGCAAATCCTAAGGTGACTCTCAGTGAGCTGCAGCTGGAGACTACAATATCGAAGGGGCTGAATGGCAGAGTTGCCAGAAAAAAGCCACTACTAAAAAAAAATGTCATCTGAAAGCTCGATTAGAATTCACTAACGGACATCTTGACAAGAGTCCTGCATTCTGGAGTCTGATGAGACCACAGTTGAACTTTTTGGCCTCAACACAAAGGCATTTGTCTGGCAGATGGAAGGGACTGCCAATGATCTGGCAAACGCCATACCTATCATCAAGCATGATGGGGGGAGCATCGTGCTTTTGGGCTGCTTCTCTAGGACAGGCACTAGGTCCCTTGTCTGTACTGAAGGAAGAATGGATAGTAAGAAGTATATCCAGATTTTGGAAGAAAACCTTCAAACGTCAGCCATAAAATTGGGACTCGGACGACGCTTCCACTTTCAGCAGGTCAATGACCCGAAACACTGTGCCAAAGTAACCCAAGCATGGTCTGACAAAACACAGATCCTGGTTTTGCGGAGTCCGGATCTGAATCCAATTGAAAATTTGTGGTGTGATCTCAAAATTGCAGTTCACAAATGAACATCTTCAACCTTTGCCCAGTTGGAGCAGTTCTGCAAGGAAGAATGGGAAAAAAATGGGCTCCATCCAGATGTGCTGAGATTGTAGATGGCTATCCAAAGCGATTTGCAAACAGTTATTGGTGCTGCTACCAAGTATTGACTGGGTGTCATGTGAAAGGGTCCGTTAGTTTTTCAACAGCATTTTTCACAACATTGTTTAGTTCGCCAAGCTCTAAATGTGTTAAAATATATACACGGAGAAATAAAAGTTCACTCTGATACTCTGCATTTGTGATTTTTATAGGTTGTAATGATGTAAGATGGAAATATGGTGGCTTTCCAGAGGGGGTTGAATACTTTTACAACCCACCGTATATATATATGTATATGTGTGTGTGTATATTGTTGTGGCCACCCAGCTAGGATGCCTATATAGCGCCTCTGCCAGGAGAGGACAGTCGCCCTGGTTGCTATGGGGGTCACGGGAACCAAGCTGGGAAGCTCAACCCTATAGGGGCCCGTGGCCATCGCCAGGAAGTGGGTTCTGGATGTTGAAGTCCTGGAAGCGAGCACTTCCACCACACCAGGAAGTGCCGGTGGAAGTTCATCAAGGGGCATCTGGAGCATATCCGGGGCAGCTTAAAAGGGGCCACCTTCCAACAGTCGGGGAGCTGGTGTCAGGTGGCTTCGGAGAGTGGGAAAAGGCGCCCTGGAGAGGACCAGTGAGATGAAGAGAGAGAGGGAGGGGTGTTTGGTGCTGGACTTTATTTTGTAGATACTTGTAAGTAAATCGTGTGTGATGGACTTTCGATGTCTGTCTGTGGTCGGGCTGGCTTTCACAATATATATATGTGTATAATTTTGTTTTTTAATAAATTACTTAGGATATAGCGGGTTGAACAATGACTGACTGACCAACCTACTTCATATAATTTTTAGTGATGGCAGAGAAAAACTTTTCACCTCATATTTTCATGTAGAACAGAGATAACAAGTTTTTAATGCCGAAAACTATCAAAATGTCCATGGGAAAAAAATTCCATATTAAGTCATCCAGTAGTTTGTTCACAGCATCCCAAACCATGGCTAGGTGTTTATTGGAAGACCAAGCATTGCTCAGAAGAACTTTACATGATGTCATTATGAGTTGACATCAACGTGACTGGCACTTTACTAACTAACTGTCTTGATTCGGAGACCTAAAGCACTAGTGAGAAGTGTCTACAGTCTCTTCAAAACCAGCAGGTACCTCATCGTAAGCCATAAAGCTAATAATATTTTAACTTGCAGGCAAACTATTTATTTGTAAGCATCCACTAAATAAAATTACTGCAGGTTTATCCACAGTAACTATCCGAGATTGAAAGAGCAGCCCACTGGCTGCCCGCATTTGTCAGCTGATGTTTGTCAGTGTAATTTTTGTTCAGTGTGTCTGTTCAGTTTTATCCCATTGAAATTGTACTTTTTGCCTTTATATGTAATATAATAATATAATTTGCATGTGTGTTTTTTATTTTTTTAATTTCAGGCAATTATATTTGTGGTTGGTGGAGGAAACTACATTGAATACCAAAATCTTGTGGACTATGTTAAGGTAATGTCTGGAAGTGTTTGATGTTCAACCAAATATTTGAAAATAGTTATTTTAAGGGAAAAATAGCTGAAAGTACTGTGTGTCTTTACATTTGTGTGCGGCTGTGCTGTCTGTGTTTAATTATGAAAGGATGAAAATAAGATCCATTTTTAATAACAGGAAATATGAACTCACTCTTTTCATCATAATCCTTTTCAAAGCCCTTAATTCT
The DNA here is from genome assembly GCF_900747795.2 of Erpetoichthys calabaricus. NCBI lineage: Eukaryota > Metazoa > Chordata > Cladistia > Polypteriformes > Polypteridae > Erpetoichthys > Erpetoichthys calabaricus. Next base: position 100,459,410 of record NC_041409.2, on the reverse strand, counting down.
GAAGAAGTCCAACATCAAACATTAAAAGAACATCCAAAGATTTATGAACTGTCAATAAAGGTGGGGGGCTGGCCATGAGATCAGAGGTGGCCGGGTCCTGTCTAGGAGGAAGCCCTCATAGGGTCCTGTAATGTGTTTGGAGGAGACCAAAGAAAAGCTTTTAATGCCGGTTGCTCAACTGGGACTTAGAGTTGCTGGTCTGCACCTCTGTATTGTGACTTAAGCAAATAAAAGCGTCATATATCCCATACATCTGGACAAAGAACATTACCAGTGTGTGGTCCTATGACATACCCTAGATGAGTTCTTTGTGCTTCTTCAACACTCACACTCAAGTGGGGTGTGCTGGATACATTTATGGATTCCTCCTTACCTCACTGACTACAGAGTCTGGGCTGCCAGGGGACAACCAGAGAGCTAGCAGTACAGATAGTGATTATGGTGGCTTGAGGTTACAGTTGTGGCCAAAACTTTCCATCCACCTCAGCTATAGACGTTCACACTCCTTATTTCCCATCTCCACATGTGTCATGTTGCCATACATTCCCTGTAAAGTCATATTAGTAGCTTGGTGACAGATTTATTTCACTGTTTATCGCTGTTAGTATTTGTTGGCATGGCCTTTTAACTGCTTACCTTGAATCAAAGTCTAAGGGTCACCTTCCATAAGTTTCTCAAAGTATGCGGTGGGGCATAAAGATCTCCCACATTTCTAGGGAGAACTGTGCAGGCTTTAGTGGGGGTAGAGGAGTGGGGTATTTGGTCTCATTCGGTAGGTTAGCCTCTACCGTTTTCAGTACCCATCAAGAGTTGGACCGGTGAACATCAGGGCTTTGTTGTCTAAGTGTGTTATGAGAACAACCATTCTGTGATAGCAACGCAGAGAGAGTTCCATACATGCTTCACGCTCAGTTGAAATGCATCTGTGCCAGATCGGAAAACAATTTTGCTGTGGATTTGTAATCTTCGGGCAGCAGGGTCCACACTGAAAAGAAAGTCACATGGCAGATCTAGGACAGAACATGTGTCATTTCAAGAGGATGGGGCCACCGCTCACACGGCACGACGTTCGCTCGGAGTGTTGAGGGGAATGTTCCCTGGGCATTTGATCTCTTTAAGGGGAGACATGGAGTGGCCGGCCACCAGATTTAAGCCCATGTGACTTTTTCCTTTGGGGATACCTAAAGGAAAAGGTTTTCCAACATCGTCCTCAATCTCTTGAGGATTTGAAAGAAAGGATCAGACATGAAATCGACACCATTCCGCCTGAGATGACTTCTGGGAATGTCATCAGCAATGTATTGCCAACAATGGCCTCCATTTGTCTGATATGATTTTTAAAACCCATTAAAACAAAACCGTTTTTTATTTGCTTTTCAGAAGTATATACAATTTGTTTTAGATAGCTTCATTCATTTTTTATGCCCCTTCAAAATGTGGGAGATCTTTATACCCCACCCTGTACATGGCAGGAGATTTTGTCCATTCTGGTGTAAAGCCCTTTTTGGATGGGACTAGCTTTACACAAGAAGGTGCAGTAAAGTATTTATCAATGGAGGACCTCTTTAATTTTAGCCTCAAATGACAGAATTTTACTGACATGTTGATTCGCATGGTACTTGTTTCACCTGGGCATTTTTTTATGGACTTTTTATAGAATCTTCACTGAGACATGAACATGCCATCCATAAAGATGGACAAGAAAAATGTTTAATCTCGTGTTTTCTGAACGAATTCCTGATCCCTGAGACCCAGCTTGAACAACAGCAGGCAATAACAAACCGTCCTTGAAAAAAATCTCAAATTGCTTGTGTCGCCTAAAGTTTCTGGAAAATCCTCTCACTCATCAGACGAGGGACGAGCCTTCAAACAAGACTGAGCGTTTGAAGACTTGACTCCCATCTTGAGGGGTGAATTTAGAAAAAAATCAGTCTGGTCTGGTCCATCTAGCACTCCCGTGTAAATTCCACTTTAGTGATACCACATGAAATCAGACAATGGAAGATTTTACAATACAATAAAAATGATTGTACTGTATAATACTATAACATTCTAGCTGTATAAGCCTGCCCGGGCTCCTATAAACTTGAAATCGTCAGGAAAAAAATTGAAATGCAGAGATGTCATATATTTGAAAGGAACAACTCTGGGCAAGGGATGAGAGTCTGTCTCTGATGTTGTGCCACTGGCCTAGTTAAGTAGGCACTCATGATATTATTTTCATTGTCCCCACAAGCTTTACATTCAATGCCATACACCTTACAAAAACTTCACGGTAAACGACATTCTGTATAAAAACCTTGTCACAGTCTTTGATCAGCTTGCCCTGAATTGAGGATTCTTCTTCTTTTACTTTGACACTTTGCATTTGTGTCACTGTGGAGAATGCCACATATAAACGTCCATGCCCAAAAACTGGTTCTGGCAAATAAATTCCAACGCGATCTAATGTTTGACCTTATTAATAGTCATTGCAAAGGATGGCTTTATGGGAAACTGTCGCCATTTCAATCTGGAAGGCAATCCAGTTTCAGATGGACATAAATCGATTTGAGGAATCAACACTATATCACCTTCAGCTGATCGAGTAAGAACTTCCACTTGCAATACATTTTGCTTCAAATCTGTAACAACCAAGCGAGTTCCGTTACACAGTCCACGCTTTGTATTTAGGTTTCAATAGAGCATGATAATACATCCTGCTTTCAATGTAAGACTATGATTTGACATTCCAGACGGTGTAATGCTGTTGAAAAACTCCAAAGGAAAGTTGTGTCTTTCCTGGTCGGCATCAGTTACAATGGAGACATCACTTAGATAAGTAACATCCTCACCATCAATGATGTCAATTACTTGATTGTTAAGTTGTTCAATGACATTATTCTTTGGGCACAGAATGGCTCGCTTGGCAAAGGACTGTGCCATGTCCTTAGAGATTCTGTCTCCAAGTATTTCATTAACAGTGGAACCATGGCATATCATGGATTCTGGCACTTCAATCAATCAATCTCATTGCTTCTGTATTGGTGGCTAAGCGAGTTTCTCTGTTCCTTGGAGGTTTCGTGTTGCCGACGTGCTCGCCTCGCTTGTCTATCAGCGGCTAAGGGAGTTTCTCTCTTCCTCGGGTGTTTTGTTTTCCTGACGTGCTCGTCTCACTTGTCTATCAGCGGCTAAGTGAGTTTCTCTCTTCCTCGGAGGTTTCGTGTTGCCGACGTTGCGGTGGGTTGGCACCCTGCCCGGGATTGGTTCCTGCCTTGTGCCCTGTGTTGGTTGGGATTGGCTCCAGCAGACCCCCGTGACCCTGTGTTCGGATTCAGCAGGTTGGAAAATGGATGGATGGATGATTATTTGGCTTGTCAAGTAAATTTTGCTTACCACATTGGCAGATTTTTTTGCTAAATAAAATCAAAACAGCTCCCATTTAACGTTTTCTTTGTCTAGTTTTTGTATATGCATTTTTTTGCATTCGGATGAATGATTTGGCCCTTGAGACCTCTGCCTACATCATCTGTCTTTACGTCTCTCCGTGTATTTTTCAGCTTCTCTTCGATCTTCATACCCGTCACCTCCATCACAGTTCTTCATTTCCTCAGTCAAGGTTGGCATCCACTTGACCATTCATGTCAGTAGTCCACATATATCTGTACAAGCATGAACCAGGGTGCCAAGGAAAAGGAGGACATAAAAAAATACAAACCATGTGGAGTAAAGAAGAGCTTACAGTGGTGATAAGGCGCCTTCTCCAGATGCCAGTTTGAGGCAGTATGCCCTATAGATCTGCCAAACACCCTGAAAGCGTAGACGGTAGGAGTTTTGGCACACATAAGAGAGAGTTGTGGCCTCCACGGAGCTTTGAAGTGCACCCTCAGGATGGTACAGGGCAACTGGCCCACTGGTAAGACTGAGGGAGTAAATGAGTGGAACCTTTAGAAGTCAGAATGGGAATTTAAATTCTGCATCATTGCTCTCATCGTCAGGGTTATGAATGCTTAGCAGAGCGCGCGTGCCACACACTCATGAGGGACTGAACAAAGACACCATTGCCTGTTCATTAAAGCATCTTTTGTGTGTCTCTTCACAGGGGAAGCCGGGTAAACACGTGCTGTATGGCTGCAGTGAGCTTTTTAACGCCTCCCAGTTTCTTAAACAGGTAATTATGCACAAGTGTCACTAGTTGAGGTAATGTGTTTGCACGTCATTTACTGCTCTGAATGAGATCATCTTTAAGAGCTGCAGGTGTCTTTTGGGAGTTTTTCATAAAAGGCACATCTCATGATAAGCTGCTTACTACTGTAGGGCAGACTATGCTCAGGATCAACTAGAATCACGTATCACGTCTCCTATGTCGGCTAAGCCGCCTGGAAGCTTTTCAAATATAGCAGGTTTTCAATCAGGCCAAGGATTCTAATGTGTTTGATCAGCCTGGAAGACTAAAATCAGGACATATGGTTTCTAGTGTCAGCTTTTCTCTCTCCTGTTCACAGTCCTTTCATTACTTCTGTTTATTCAGCTATAGCCTTTATCTTAATCAAGTTGAAATCACAAATGCATAAGCAGAATTGTTTCCATATGGACTGAAGGCCTCAAGTATGTCAGCTCCATAGGAGTAGTTACTTAGTGTGTCTGTCGTGAGGACTGAGCTTCATCCTCCGAGGGGCCACAGCATCCTAGTAATTAACTTAGTTGGACATTCAAATAAAAACAGAGGTGAGAGGCTATCACTGTCCACAGCTGGCCTCCATTTGAGAAGCTTATCATATTTTATAGCTTGTGTGGTCTTCTCACCATTTGAGGACCTATCACAGTTCATGGCCATCCAGCCCACTCACCCAATGAACGGTCAATTACAGTCCATGGCCGTCCAGCCCACCCACCAAACGAAGGACCAATCTTGGTCCATGGCCCTTCAGCCCACCAAGTAGTTGAAGGGGCTATCATAGTCTTTCACTACTCAGAGGCTGTCACAGTACACAACAGACCAGTTTCCCTCCATTTAAGGAGATATTACAGTTCATGGCGTCCCAGTCCAGCCATCAGTTCAGGACCTGTGATGGTCCATGCCTGCATATTACAGGCTCTGGGTGAGCGACTATCATAATCCATGGCTATTCCAGTCTGGCCTCAGTTTTAAAAAGCTATCATAGTTCACAGCCCACCCAGTCTGGTCTCCATTTGTGGACCTATCACAGACCATGGACGTCCAGCTCACCCATCATTTGAGGGGCTGTTACAGTTGATGGCTATCCAGCCCATAAACCAGTTGAGGAGCTGTCACAGTCTACGACTGCTCACTCCAACCTCCAGTTGAGATGTTATCACAGTCCATGACCACTTAGTCCAAACCCTGGTTGAGGGGCTACCACAGTCCACAGATAGCCCAGTCTGGCCGCCAGAGTCCATAGCTGCACAGTCTAGCCACCAGTTGAGAGGCTATCACAGTCCACATCTGCCTCTGTCTGGCCTCCATCTGAGAAGCTGTTACAGTGTACAGCCCACCAAGTCTTGCTTCATTGTGAGGACCTGTCACAGTTTGTTCCCATCCACCAAATGAGGGGCGGTTACAGGCCATGGCGGTCCAATCCACCAAACAGTTGAGGGTTTATCATAGTCTCAAGACTGCTCGGTCCAACCTGAAGTTGAGAGGCAATCACAGTCCATGGCAGCCTAGGCCAGAATCTGGTTGAGATTCTATCAGAGTACACAACAGCCCAGTCTGCCCTCCATTTGAAGAGCTATGACTGTCCATAGCCACCCTGTCCAGCCTCCAGCTGAAGGGACTATTACACTCCACAGTCACCAGTCTGCCCACCAGTTCATGGATTATTACTGTCCACAGCCAACCAGGTAGCCAACAAGTTCAAGAACTGTTGCAATCCATGGCTGCCCAGTCTGGGCATCGGTTGTGTTCCTGTTAACAGTTCACAACTACCCTGCCCAAGCTGACCTCCAGCTGAGGGTCCCTTCCCGACCTGCGGATGCCTAATTTGATGTCCCGCCGCTGAGACTTGTCTTTAGTTGACAGCATGTTACAGGTGGCCAGCAGGTGCCTCATTCTGATCTCCACTTGTGGTCTCATGGCCACTTTGCTGACCTCCAGTCCAGGAGCTGTCACAGTCCGACTCTTGTTAAGGACAGTTTCATTCCGTTTGCACTTATTTCCTTACAGGTGTGTACATCCCAAGGTCTTAGCACCATTGACGTGTGCCCTGGTAAGTTAGCGGTGCTGTAAATGGCGAAGCAGGGAGCTTGTGGTTTGATAATAGTGGCCGCTATTTGAAGGTGAAGAGCTTTACGTGTGCCCTGCAGTCATGCCCGCGTGCAGGCCAGCATTCACATTACAGACACAGCAGCTCCTTTAAGGTCACACGGCCAGTCAGAGGAGAGGCTTGATCTTGGAGGTTCCATACCATGAATTAATTAATTTCATTTTATTTTTGTTTCTTAGTTGTCTCAGCTGGGTCAGAAGTAAAGTCTGTTGGTGAGCCGTCGTATTCAGGCATTTCCTGTGTCTTTCCTATGATGTCTCCATCATAAATTCCACTTGTGTAATATTTTTTATTGTATTAAAAACTGCATTTTGGAGTAAAAGTAAAAAAGTAATAAAGCATGCTAACTTAATGCAGACTGTGATGTTCATTATTGCTTTTCAATTTGTTTTATGCTGTCAATGTCCTTTACCTTCAAACAGTTTCTAATTACCAATTCCTTACGGTTATGGTGGTGTGGAGGCCCTGGAGACGATCAGGGACCTTAAGGTGTACAGACAGGGGCAGATCTGAAGGGGGCGTTAGTCCATCACAGGGCACACTCACAGTTACGTCCACATCAGTCACAATCACCAGCAATGTCCTCCCTAAGGTGTATGTGTGTGTGTGTGTGTGCAGGGACAACATTTTCAGCTTTAGCACAGCACACAGTGTCTTCTAGTAAGCACACTAGGAATGGAGTCAAGAAATCCACTAAACGCCAACACCCTGCCAAGGTTTTTTAATAAAGGGTGGGTGGCACAATGGGCCATTGGCAAATCCTTTGAAAACTGACATTAAACCAATGAGTTGTGCCACTTCCTCGTCTCAGCCTTTCATGCACAGTATGAGAATCTGTAGGTGGGCGGAGCCACGCATGCCACCAGCACTCCAATTTGTGAAGTAGCAGGCAGGTGACTGTTCAGAGGGGGTGGAGCCAAACACGCTGGGGTCGCATAAAAGGAGCTGCGCTAAAAAGCGAGGGGGCACTTTGGACTGGAAATAATAAAAGATAAGATGACATCAGATATGTTGTGAACAGCTTACAATTTTAGACACTTCACAGTTTATCAGCTTAGGCCATCTTAACTTAGAAACAGGGTGGGCTTTCACCAAGGCCAACTGTGGGAGTTAAGTCAGGGTCCTCACCCCAAGAGACCAAATTAAAGGTCCTGTCCTGAGCCAGTAATGTCTGCTAGTGTTTGTGTGTCAGTCCTTCCTCCTCCTCACCTTGGTGTACTGACTGAAAAAAGGCAGGCAGTTCAAAAAATGTATGAGCGAGGATGAGGAGAAATCAAATCATCAAAAAATCTCAACATAATTCATTTCTCATTTGTCAGACCACCAAAAACCAGTGACGACAGGCTGGATCAGACTGGACAACAGGAGGTCCTTGTCCACTTTAAATAGTCCGAGTTTACAAAGGAGGAATACGCACTGATTGCATTCAGAGTATTTATATGTTTTGTGTATTTTGTATCTTCTCATTTGGGTTCTTATCTTGGATAGAGTTACGTGTGTTCTGTTCTGTGTATTGTATTACATTGTATTGACCCCCTTTTTGACACCCACTGCACACCCAACCCTTTTGAATTGCCTTTCCCGAGGTTTCTTCTGTTTTTTCCTACAAGGGTCTTTTCTTATCTTCTTCGAGAGTCAAGGCTGGGGGGCTGTCAAGAGGCAGGGCCTGTTAAAGCCCATTGCAGCCCTCCTTGTGTGATTATGGGCTACACAAAAATAAATTGTCTTGTATTGTATTGATAGCTCCTCAGAATTTATATTCAGCCACTGTTTCTAACTTCTCCCCAGGATTATTGATCATAACTTCTGTAAGAGCCAATCTTAATAAGTTAAACTCCTATTAGTGTTTGCTTAATTTGAGTAGAATATATTTTTTCCTTTCATAGTCCTAGACAATGGTATAGCCTTTTACCCCCTGTAAGTTAATAAGAGAGAGAACTTTCTTGCTATAATTTAAGATATGGTGTGTTCAATGAGCCAGTTGTCGTTTTTTATACTGGTCCCAGTGCTTGCAGGGACTGAAAGACCCCTTTACAGCATAGAAATGGGATAAGCGTACAGTTTCCTGACCGTTTTTAAATGATTCAGAAACGTTTAGAAGTGATTTTGTAATGATTAGAAATGAAACAAGATGTATAAGCTTTAAACAGAACCTTTTTTTTTTTTGCTATATGAATTTTCTCTTTTTTTGTGTGAACTGTTTTACTTTGAATTTTTACTAAATCTTTTAAAATGAAGATCTTTTGTTTGTGGAATCATTTCGAGGCGTCAGGCTTTTGCTGAGTCCCATTACAAGCCGGAGCTGCTGAACTTTGGTAAGTTTGGGTAAATGCAGCTACAACATCAGATATCACTTCTTTAGCCTTTTTGACGTTCAGATTACGTATTTTTAAGCTGAAACAATCTCCATCACACTCGCCTTTTCACATTGTTTACGTGTGTATCTTCATCAGTACTGAAATGACCAAAGACGCATGTGACGTAGCTGTTCGTCTATAATTCTTAAATGTTCATTAATGCCGTTGGCCCAGGGCCGGATTTTCCTATAGGCTAACTAGGCTTCAGCCTAGGGCCTCAAGATCAAGAGGGGCCTACATTCAAATTGTTAGCAAAATTAAAATTACACTATTCTAAAAACAGTGAACACTAAAACACAACCGAAAATAAGGAGAAATTCTACGCATATGACTAATAAACAAACATAAAAATGTATTGGTTAATCACAGTAATGATGTATTTTATTATCTCTCATGTAATTTACAAACTTAAAAATGGAAGGTGAAAGGGCCTCGTAAGTGGAATAGCCTAGGGCCTCTTTTCATATAAATCTGGCCCTGCGCTGGCCACAGGATTTATGGCAAAACTGTACTTGTTTTCCTTTTGTTCATGTACCCAATATATAAAAACAGTACAGAGTTGCAATATCGATGCATACAAATAAGCAACACAAGAGATCCCATGGAAAGCAACTCCTCTGAAGTGTGGCCAATGAGGAAATGACACGTAATGCAAGGGTCCAATCAGGGAAGGGCTTTGTAATAAGCACCAACCAATCAGAATAGAGTCAGTGTCTTCATCCTTTCACGCTGCAGCACTGAGCCGGGTATTTAGAAGTACTCAGATCTGGAGAGCGTGTTTCAAAAGTCTCCGTTATCAGAGGTGAAAAATGTCAGGGTAGTGTGGACAAAAGGCGAAAACAGAGGGCGATGTCTGCATTTTTAAACAAGAGCCCTAATTTATTTATTTTTTTTTATCCAATGTTCAAAGCATTTTATTAAAATAGAAATGAGTGCCACTGGCCGTTAGTCTTTCAGATAGCTTGGCTTAGATACCTCAGGAACTGTTTCCACAGCTCAGGGTCCGGCTGAAACAAGTGAAGATCAGGCGAGAGCCCCTTGAAATGAGAAGTCCAATCGTTAACCAAGTTAAGTGACTCTAGTAATGTCAGTTCAGTCTAAACAGCAGCGTCCATGTAATCCCTCCTGGTTACTGCACCTCCATCATCATGATGGCACAAAGGCAATTGAAATGTAATTCAGCTCCAAATTCTAACGTTTCCATCTACACGTCTGCCCTGCCTGATTTGTCACGCAGCGGTCCACATCAAGGGCTGACAAAAGAGAGCAGAAGAAGGAGAGGACACGTTAGTGGGCGACGCTCCTGAGTGGACCCTCGGCTCTGTGACTCGCAGACTGGACACTTCTGCCAGCTGAGGTAACACCAATAAGCTTGATGGACGTCGATTCTTGTTTCGATTGCTCTGGATTGGCTGATTCTTCTTCTTTCTTTCATTGTTTGTTTTTGTTTTTTAAGGCTAACAGGGTCGAGTGTGGATAGTATCCTGGGTAGTGTGGTGTAAGGCCGGGTCACCACTGCCTCCCTGGCTTTCTGAATAAGAAGAGTGACTTGAGACCGAAGAGAAGAGGAAGATCCTCGAAATCAGTCAAAATCGGAACAGAAGAATTCTTCAGGGGACCTGGGGCTTTGGGGTGAAAGGTTGTCAGTGTGACCCAAACCTCAGACCCCCCCACACAAACACACGTCACAGGTTCAAATCAATTATTTATTATCAACAATACCTTCACAGTGGCTCTCCAGTACTCAAAATTCTTCTTTTATTCCTCTCTTTCCTCTCCTCCACTCCTCCAGGCGACCTCTGTCCTCCTCCTTCCCGACTCCGACTCACCCAGATGTGGCAGACGGGTTCCTTTTATGTTGGACCCTGGAGTGCTTTTGGTGCCAGCATGCCCTGTGGGCGTCCATTGGTGTACCTGCCTCCTAGCAGTTCAGGGGAGCATGAAGCATGAATAACCCCCCAAAAGTCCTTCCTTCAAGCTGGCCTCCCAGTCGGGTAATGTTTCTTCATCTAAACCTGCCGAGTATACCAGTGTACCCATTCTCCAGATGGTATCCACTGCCCAGATTCTTGTGTAGGCAGGGAGCCTCCTGCCTCTTTCCATGGCTGTTTGTCACCTGAGCCTCCCAGTCAGGCAGAGGAAGGGAGTCCATGTTGGTAGGAATGCCAGTCCCTGTCTGCCATCCATCACAGCAGGAAGTCCAAGTGTTGAGCCTTCATGCACGGCTGGTCTACGTTTAAAATGGCAGAATCTCATAATAGTGGTGTTTTATGTTCAAACAGGACTTGTATGAAGTGTTTTACAATGTGTGTGTAATCACAAGACACGAATCAATACTCTACAACTACCTTGACTTGAAAAATGGACGTATTTGGTAAGTTATTAAGCTTTTCTTACCTGCCCTAATGGCCTCCATTGTAAAGCACCGGAGTGGTAAGATATTAAGATATTTTTTTTAAATTCATAGAAAGCTCTTAACTTTAGAACACACTTTTACCAGGTAAATGTATTAATAGCATGTTTGTGAAGAAATAAGTTGGACTTGAAAAATTAACCTGTCGACGGCCCATACCAGGACAGAAGTCGGTGTGTCCCTAACTGGCTCAGCTGTGTTCTTTGTTTATTTCATCTTTGCCTTGTTTTTCAAATATTATTTTTCATGTTATGTTATGAAGTCTGTTTTTGTTTACATCGTATTATGAGTTTTCCTGTGTTTATTAATAATTTATCAATTTTCTATTCTTCATATATGTAGCAGCTTCATGTGTTCTCTGCCCTGTCCCTTTTATGTGGAGCCTAAGGAGGCAGGGCCACCTGATTATACACCTGATCCACCGGCCCCCAGCAGGTATTATGTGGACTGCCGTTTCTTCCATTTTCTGGTGTGACTCCTAATTTTTGATTTTGGGTTTTCTCTCTTTGTTGGATTTCCTGGGTTTGACCCCTGCTGTGTTTGTAAGGTTCTATTTCTGATTTGCGGCTCTCTGAATTTTTTTGATTATCATCACAAGAGATTCATTATGTTCTGCTTTATCCGTCGCCTTCCTCGCGTTCTTCATCATTCTGCTTTTCTTTCTTCCTTGTTGAAGACCATGTGCTTACCGCTGCGATTCTTACTCTGACATTCTGGCTCTTCGTAATTTGTCGCCGTCACTCCCTTCTCTTCTCTTCTCTTTCTCATTCAAGAGCAAAATAAACGAAAGGCCACAGGCCGCCTTACTGATGATGGATTTGTATCTGATCTCCACGTTCAGCTTTAATGCGGCAAGGAAAGGAAGATTAACTCAGTGGATCTCAGCACGGCTAATCTCTGCCCCATCTTTGTAATCCCGTTGAGAGGATTGTGCCGCCGTCCCATCTTGAGGTGCCAAGCGTCGTGTTACACAACCTGATCTCATCGTCTCTGTCCTCGTTCATTAATGTTATTAGTCTCTCTGCCTTTATTTTATACAGCATCCGTGTAATCCTGCAGGGTTTACTGGTTCTCTCTGTGTTTCTAACATGCGGTGCTGTGAAAAAGTGTTTGCCCCCTTCCTCATGCTCTCTTTGTTTGCAAATTTCAGATGACGGTTGGCCTCAGACCTCAAGACAAGAAAGGGGCGCTGAGTGAACACACAATACAGTTTCTAAATCAGATCCTTTTTATTCAAGGAGCAAAGTCATCCAAATGTGAAAAAGTAAATGCCCCTGTAGTTTTAATCCTGCGTTGCAGCCCCTTTACTTAGCCTCAATAACCACAGCTAATCGCTTCCTCTAATTGTGTCTCAGTCAGTCACATCGCCATACTCACATTGAGACTCGCGGTAAGTCTGCGGACGTCAGCGGCTCATTTCAGGACTTTGACTCGGCCGCTTTAGAAATTCTGAGCCTTTCTCTTGTAGGCCTTCCTTTTTGTGTCGTGTTGCAAGGCCCAATGTGTGATTGCAGCACCTTTGGCAGCGATAACTAATGCCGTGGAGTCCATTTCAGCCTTTAATTGAGACACATTGCTAGGTCTGGGAGTGTGAACTGCTTGTCACAGTGTCTCAGTTTGGTTCAAGTCAAGACTTTGACTGGGCCACTCCAGAACATTCATGTTGTTTCTCCTGGGCCATTCAGTTCTCAGTTTTCTGTTTTGGCTGCTTGTCTTGCCGCGTAACCCAAGTGCACCTCAGCTTCAGGTCACAGACAGATGACCAGCCTTTCTCCTGAAGGGTATTGTGTCCAAGTGCACAGTTCCTGGTCCTTTCAATAGTGACTCATCTTTCAAAGCATCCATACCAGCACTGCAAAGCTTAGTTGTAGGTCTGATGTTCTTCTTGCCAAACGCAAGACTTAGTGACCCTGCGTCGTCCACAGAGCTCTACTTTTGACGTGTCTCTTGTTATTCCCAAAGGCTTGGAGATCATCCCGCTGTTTCTGCCTCACTCCTCTCCCATTTCTCCTCCGTCTCTTTTTTATCGTGGCGTCATCACCACTGACCTGAGCTGAACTGAGGCTACGGAGGCCTGCAGTTCTTTGGATGTTCTTCTGTGCCCATTGGGGTCATTAAGACAGAGAAGAGTGCCCAGTTGTCCAAATGTTCTCTCTTTGCAGATAATGGCTGTCACGTGTGTTGCCTTAGAAATGGCTTTGCCAAACATGCCGGAGTTTCTTTCCGCTGATGTTCCTCTTAGATAGTTGAACTCTCCACCTCGTTCATCCCTCGTCGATCTCATTTGCCCTCCGTGTCTTTCTTACCAAGGTGCCGTCACCACTGACCTGAGTGGAGGCCTGCATTTCTTTGGATGTTCTCCTGGACCCTCTTTGGGGTCATTTGGGCAGGTCAGCCTTTACTGCACAGATTGCCCTCTGGTCCAGATGTTCTCCACTTGTAGACGACGACTCTCACTGTGATCTACCAGAGCCCCCAAGCCACGGAAACAGCTTTGTAACCCTTTGCTTGTTGGTAAGTTTCAACCACATTTTTTTCCTGACTTCTTCTGGGATTTCCTTTGATCAGGACTTGCCGTTCTTGTGGAAAACCTCACTTTCAGGGTGAGGGTCCGCATAGCGGTGAGGTTTACCTTACAGGACTGGCTGTGTTCAGTCCATGGAGCTGAATTACCAACTTTGGTCAGCTGTGTGTCAGTAAATGTAAAGTGTTAAGTGTAGAAAACTAAAATGTGAGGTCTGAAAATCGAGAGTTCACCTTATGAGAAGAATTTAGGAGTCATAGTGGACTCTAAGCTATCGACTTCCAGACAGTGTTCAGAAGACATTAAGAAGGCTCACAGAATGTCAGGTTATATAGCACCTTGATGTGTGGAGTTCAAGTCACAGGAGGTTCTGCTCAAGCTTTATAACACACTGGTGAGGCCTCATCTGGAGTCCTGGGTGCAGTTTGGGTCTCCATAAAGACATAACAGCACTGGAGAAAGTCCAGAGAAGAGCGACTAGGCTGATTCAGGGCTACAGGGGATGAGTGATGAGGAAGATTAAAAGAGCTGAGCCTTCACAGAGATGAAGAGGAGACCTGACTGAAGTGTTTAAAATGATGAAGGGAATCAGTCCAGTGGATCGAGACGGCGACTTTAAAATGAGAAGAAATTGAAAGTATGCCTCATGAGAAGGATTTAGAAGTCATAGTGGCTAACTTAAATGTCAGGTTATATAGCGCCTTGATGTGTGGAGTACAAGTCTCAGGAGGTTCTGCTCAAGCTTTATAACACACTGCTGAGGCCTCATCTGGAGTCCTGGGTGCAGTTTGGGTCTCCATAAAGACATAGCAGCACAAGAGAAGGTCCAGAGAAGAGCGACTTGGCTGATTCAGGGCTACAGGGGATGAGTGATGAGGAAGATTAAAAGAGCTGAGCCTTCACAGAGATGAAGAGGAGACCTGACTGACTGAGTGTTTAAAATGATGAAGGGAATTAGTCCGGTGGGTCGAGACGGCGACTTTAAAATGAGTTCATCGAGAACACTGGGACTTGTTAAGTGTAACTCATGGCCGACTTGTCTCCCGGTAATCTTTTTAACAAACTCCAATCCACCGTTGAGTCCCACCATTCCACAGACGCTGCTTTGATGCGAGTGGTCGATGATCTGATTTGATGTCCACGCTGAAGCTCAGATCACGACGTGTTTCTAAGCCACTTCAAGACGTGTTATCGTCCTTCCGGAGATGGCAGCCACACAGTTTCACTTGTTTTTCAAGTAGAAGTCAACGTGTAACTTGTAATATTTGCAATCTGTGAATTTTTCGGAAGTAACGCTTGGTGTACCTCTCTGGTCACTTCTTGGCCCTACACTTTTTTCTGTCTGTGTGCTTCCCCCTGGTGACGTCTTCTGTCAATATGGCGGTAATTTTCATTTTTGGTCACGTCGAGTGGCTTTAATGTCACATCATCCATACACTGCATTGCAGCATACAGCGGCACGAAATGACAGGACCACCACAGTGCAAAATGCACACAAACGCGGGACAAGCGCAAGACAAGTAAAGAACAATACAATAAAATGACTCAATAAATAAAGAATAGGAATGTGGACAGATGATAACAATTTGAAATTAAATAATAGCAGCTAGTAATGAAACACAAGCGTAGTGACAAGTGGAATGAATGTACTGCATCTACATAAGCCACTGGGCTGGGGGGCACAACAGAGTTCAGAATGCGGACCACCGTGGGGGTAGAAGCTGCTGCAGAGCCCGACAGGACTGGTTTGGGTGCTCCAGAAGCTTCTGTCAGCTGGGAGTTGGACAAAGAGACCCCGAGAGGGGTCCTGAGTGGTCCTGCAGATGCATCGTTTTAGAAATATGGCTTTACTGGCCGGCAGAGGGGTCCCAATGATCTTTCCTGCTGTATCCGTTGTAAGATCGTACGGTTTCAGGTTGTTGGCTAGAAATGTTTACAAACTGCTGAATTTCACTCTATGTTTGCTTTGTAAATCGGCAGGTGTTTTAAAAAATGCCGATCGTTACATGGCCGCAGCTCCTCGCTGTTCTTTAAGGTCTCCTCTCCCTTTACTTTTGATTCTCTTCAGCGCCTGTCGATGTAAGTTAAGTGCTCAGCTCTCGAGCCGCTCAGGATTATCCACACGCCCGCCCATCCTAATTAACGGACTCAGACTGACAGGGCTCATCGTGGCCGGGGGGCTCACCCTAATCCCATAGCCGCCCTGCCGGCCATTTCCATTTACGGGCTGATGGACGCATCCGGGACAAAACGAGGTGCGTGAAAGGACGCGAGCCCACGCGCCGACCAGCAGAGCGACACGATGGACAAGGTGCTGATGGACAGCTCCGCTCAGCGGCTGCACAACGGCTCCATGTCGGTGGTCTCCGAGCGCGGGGAGACCGCGGTCGGCGTTTACCTGCTCATCCTGGGTGAGTGCGGGGCCGCTTCGGTCCAAGTTCGTGCTCCTCTGTAGACAACGGAAGGGCGACGAGCAGCTCGACAAGTGCCCCCGCTAGGAGGAGCGCCTCGCTTTAGGCTTGGGGACCTGGCGACACGAGCGCGTCACCTTTCGTGAGGAGCGGCTTGCACGTGCGTGTTAATACAAGGCGCACGGTGCGAAATTGAAGTCCGTGTTTTCTGCTCCTCGTACAATGACCCCCTGCCAAGTGCGACCACCTTAACCAGGGACCCAGGCAGTGGGTCCCGTTATTTACAAGTGTCCTTTTGTCATCAGTTGTCGCTTTCTTCTTTTACAGGCTGCCTCTCATGGGCTGGAAACAGCGTGGTCATCGTCCTTCTCTTCAGACAAAGGCACTCGCTTGAACCCCACGACTACCTGACCTTCAACTTGGCCATCTCCGACATCAGCATCTCCGTGTTCGGCTACTCCAGGGGGATACTGGAGGTGTTCAACGTCCTGAGGGACAATGGCTACCTCATCACGGCCATCTGGACCTGCCAGGTGACTGCACTTCTTTCTTTCTTTCTTTCTTTCTTTCTAAGGGTGTGTAAAAATCTGAGTCGTTGATGCGCGTTTATTCTTTGAGTAGCTCGGTGGCGCAACAGACTGCAGAGTCACTCCGGTCGTCACCACATCGCCTGCACGCGCTGCGCGTGCCCGAGTGAAGTTTCGGGAGATTTTGTTAATTTTACGTCTCCGTGATAGAAAGAATGTGCACCGAAAGGACGTCAAGATGGATCAGTGAAGGCGCCCCCGGCCTTGATGTGGGCCTCGCTTGTCTTCGACGTTTGTGTGGAAGGACGGCCGCTCAACGCCGGCGTGAAGTGAAAAGCAACGAGGGAGGAAAAGGGTTAATCTAGTAGTTCATTCATTCATCTTGAAGGGTCTCGTTTGAATTCGAGGCCCCCCTGATTTCTTTACTTGTGCATCTCAAAGAATCCATCATTAAAATAAACGTCTAATCGACCAGAATACATTTAATCAAGTGTTTCTATTGTGTAGGGCCATCTGTCTATCTATTATATAGTGCCTTTCACATTATCTATCTATCTATCTATCTATCTATCTATCTATGTCCAGTGTATTATATAGTGCCTTTCACATTATCTATTTTTCTATCTATTGACTAGCATTAGTATCGTCAGTTGTATTGTGGCGTCATATCAGGAGTAACGTGCTTCGTGTTTAAGGCGCTATATCACATAAGCACTGCTTCTATATAATTGACTCATTTGATTTGTACTATTATTACAGCACAGATTTTTTTTCCGTCAAGTGCCTTACAGTATATTAAAGGCGCTTTATTAAAGATTAACCGTTTGACTCACCAGAATGTGCCTCTCTATATTTGACTCGCATTATTATTGTCATTTTATCCGTAACGCCATTTTCACGTATAGTGCTACATGTTTGAGGCGCTATATAAAACAAACACTGCCGGACTGATTGGAGTCCACCTCTGTATAATTGACTCATCTGATTATTTTCACTTTTATTGTCTATTTTATTACAGGAATATTTTTCACGTCCCATATATTGAAGGCGTTATATAAAACATAATTGGCGCCTGCCTGTGTAATGTTGTCACTTTTTTTGTAAAGTGATTTATGATAAAGGCGCTATATAAATCCAACACGGGTTGCCTGAGTGGTCTCTGCTTCTGTCTAATGCAGTAATCAGAGTCGTGTGCCTTTCATTGTGTCACCTTCTGTTAAAGGCGTCACGTAAACTAAAGCCCGCCTGTCTAATCGTCGTCTAATTGTCCAATAAATTCCACTTTTTTTCCCCTGTCCACTGTGTAATGAGTGACGGGCGCTCGTTTGCCCCCTCATTATTTTTGTCACTTTAATTGATCTTCATGTGGAGTGTTTAAAGGCGCTATATAAAACAAAGACCGGTTGACTAATTCAATTGCCCCCTTATTTTTCCAGGGGGGGGGGGTGCACTTACTCGCCTATGAATTGCACTTCTTTCCCTGTCCACTGCGCTCCTTTTGGTTGAGTGCCTACCTTGTGCCCACCGGCGCTTAACCGGCTGGTCCTCGGTGCCAGCCCCTGCCCGCCGCCTGCCTCTAAAGTTTTTTCCTTTTTCTTGGCATTCGCTCGCATTTTTCCATTCCATGCGGTGCCCTTGCGCGCCCTTCACTCTGATCTCTCAATGTCCCCTCTGACAGATGGACGGATTCCTAATCCTGCTCTTTGGACTCCTCAGCATCAACACTTTGACAGCCATCAGCGTCATCCGATACATCAAAGGATGCCAGCCTCACCAAGGTATGCCAGCTGTGCCTTGCCAAGCCGCCTGCCTGCCTGCCAACGCTGTTTTCTCATTTCAGGTGTTGACAGGACAATCGGAGAGGCGCTGAAAGTGACACCGCGGCAGGCAGGGGATGCATGGCTTTAGTCCTGGGGGACCACCCTTCTAAAGGAGAAAAGGCAAGACGCAGGCGCCCATCCCGTGCTGCCCCTCACGGAGACTGGCCGTCTGAAATCACAAAGCCTCCGTGTCCTGATTTGGGTGTCGCGCCCTTTGTCCCTAAACTCTCTCTGTATATAATATATGTGTGTGTGTGTTTATATAGCGCCACCGATGTGCTGTCATGTCCTAAATGTTCTTTTCCTCTTTCTGGTCCCTCTTTTCTTTCAGCTTATAGAGTTGACACGCGCAGCGTGGCCCTGATTTTAGGGCTGCTCTGGCTGACGGCTCTTTTCTGGGCAGGATCGCCGCTTGTTGGATGGGGCAGCTACACAGGTGAGGGCAGCGGGCCGGAGGACGGGGGCGTGGAGTGAGTCTGCGTGACGTCACCGCTTACGTATTCTCAGCGGGCTCGGTTTTTACGCGACTTTTAGAAACGCTTTGATGATTTCCAGTAGATTTGCAGCTCATCTGCCGGCCGAATTACGCGTTTGTTTTGGTGGTCCCGCGGTGATGGGACAGTGGAAAGCGCTCTCGACTGGTGACGGCCATTTCGACTCAATGCATCGAATTGTATTAGTGAATCGATACGTTTGATTCTTTTCTAAGGTCAGTTTAAACTTTGGTTCCTTTTTTTGTTCGGGGGTCCCTCTGATCGCATCATAAGAATATCATTGAATAATCTGCACGTTCTTTTCATATACAGCATGTAGTGTACATATGTGTTTATAAAATATAACATAATAATTCATATTATTGCTCCTTAATTTGTATTTACTTGCCTTGCGCCCTGTGTTGGCTGGGATTGGCTCCAGCAGACCCCCGTGACCCTGTAGTTAGGACATAGCGGGTTGGGTAATGGATGGATGGATGGATGGATTTTGTACTTAATTATCTGTAAATATATGATTTGATTCTATATAATTCATTACATACTCAACCGGATAATTCATACGCCATTGCCCTGTTTGCCTACACCTTTCAGATGCGCAATTTCAATAAGACGTGAAATTACAGGACCACACGTGAACGAGAATGTGCGGCTCGTGCTGATTTGTAGTGCAGAGGCAGAGGTGCCAGGCCAGAACACGTCACCTTTCATAAATGTCACCTGTACAGTGGCCGTGTGTCCCGTTCCTCCATGTCGGTCATTGTCCCTTTCCCGTGAACACGTCTGCTTTTTATTTCTTCTTGTCTTTCCATTGCAGGCCGCAAGTACGGGACTTGTGAGATCGACTGGATGAAGGCGACCTTCTCCCGGGCCTACAGGTCCTACGTGGTTGGCATCTTTTTCTTCAACTTCTTCCTTCCCGTCTCCATTATGGTCTTCTCGTATGTGTCCATCATCCGAACCGTCCGCTCGAGCCACAAGTCAAGCCGGGGAGGCGAGGTGACGGAGCGTCAGCGGAGGATCGAACACAACCTCACACGGGTAAGCGTGGAGGACGATCAGAATAACAAGGGGGCCTTGTAGCAGCCCCTCTGCCGTCGGGTGGCAAACATCCTACTGGGGCTGTTAGGAGAGCCCCCTGGTGTGCTGATCAGGGGGGTACCACAAAACGTTCAGAAATGAAGCTCAAGTGCTGCTGGAGGTGCCCTTGGACATTCGGTCAGAAGCCACCGTGTGGTCTTCACCAGTCCACAGGGACATGACAGTCTCAGTCTCTGTCCTGCTTAATCCAGTTCTGGGCCCCCGGGGGGTGGAGCCTATCCCAGTAGCACGTGGTCCAAGGCAGGAACGCACCTTGGATAGAATATCCAGCCCATTTGGTGTCACCTGGAAGTTCAGCCAGCTTGTCTTTTATGTCCCCGTCGTATTATTTATGCATAGTAGCAGTTGGAGATTATTGGCCCAAGATTTCAGGTTAATGGAAGCACAGAAGCAGGAGTGAGGAGGACATCGGGTAAGACGGTTTGATGACATTCTGTATTTGAATATGACACTAGAGAGAGCGGTGACATGTGGCCTGCTGGTCAGACATACAAGTGAGAATTCCAGTGCTCTCTGCACACGTCCTCTACTGTCCTAACGTAGTGAGCCAATCGGCAGTGCTGACCCCTAGTGGCCAAGGCATTAACTTATAAACTATGGCTGGCACTTAAGTCTGTCTTTTTACCTGAAAGTGTGGCCTCCTAGTGGCCAAAGCCTCAACTGTAAACTACTGGTTTGCTGTTTTCTTGTCATTAAAATGACGTTCTGAATTGTACTGCATTCTTGTTTATCGTGGTGTCAGAGAGCAGTGACACATTGCAAGTCGTACTGTACTCTGCACGTGTGACAATATTATGCTAACTATGCTGTACTCCGCTAGACGGTGAGATTTTATACTCATCCAGTGAACAGCCCTACGTGTGTCTTCTCGTTCGGCAGTGTTGCCCCCTAGTGGCCAAGGCTTTACATTACAAACCAGCGACCATCAGGAAGACCTAAGTGTGTATTCTTACTGGGGCCCTCTAGTGGCCAAGACACTGAACTGTCACCTAAAGAGTGAACTTTGATTTGACTATTAAATCCCGTTACGTTATGTACGCTGCCACTCCATTCTTGTTAATCACAGGTCAGTGCTTCGTGTTCTCTTGTGTTCCTCTTTGTCTTTTTGAAAGTCTGACCACTCGTTTTTGGGTTGTTTTTTTTTTTGCCCCAATTCTAAATCTGTCATCAGTTTTGTGACCAGAGTCTCATTTTTTTTGGCGGGGCAGTATTCACCTCCATGTTGTTTATTTATATTGTGACCCGTCTTATCATCCCGTCGTCACAATGACTATGTGGGGGACATGTCGTCAAAGGTCACGATGTGACAGGTTAACAAGGGGCCATTTGGGGCAGTTCCTCATCCTAGTTTCCAGATTCTATGTTTCTAAAATAACAGTAATAATAATAATACATTTTATTTATATAGCGCCTTTCCCATGCTCATCTATCTTCTCATACCCTTTCCCTGGTTTTCCTCGTGTTTTACATTTCATTCAGAGCCTCCTGCTTCACCTCCTGTGATGTGCCCTTTGACTTGTATTGATGTCGAGTTACGCAAGACGTCAAGCTGTTTGGGAACCCCCCCCCCCCCCCATTTTAGGTGCTTTTAGGACCACCGTTTGTGCAGGAAGCGACCCCCTTATGACAAAATGTAAACCCATACAGTAGGAGTCTTCAGAAAAAACAACCAGTAGGACTTGAGGTCGTGCCGTTCACCTCAACAGACCCCCCTAATGAAATATGAGGGGCCAAAGTTACACAAAACGTAGAAAAACTGGAGATTGGTAATGTCGGCATGTGGACTGTCACTTCATGCAGTTTGAGGTGGCTCATCACGACTGGGATCATATGTTAGAGACTGGATTCCTTTCCGGTGGTCCTCACCCTCCATGTGTGGGGTGGGGTGTGGCATGTGGGGTGTCGTTTCAGACCACCTCAAGGTCAGAGATATGAATCGGAGGTTATTTTCAATTTTTGATCCTTCACTAACCCCCCATAGACCTCCATCAGAGGGTGAAGAATGAAAAATTTCAATTACAATTGAGAATATTTGGAATTTTGCGTTTTGCCGTTTGGTTTGTGAATCTCTCCCGACGTCTCTCGATTTAGGAGTTTGTCTCGTGTCCTGACCTTTAATCAGTTGTATCACATTGTAGCAGCGCTACATAAATTTCCTAAAACTCCCAGCAGCCCTGGTGATCTTCCACCATTGGGCAGCTTCAGGGTGGCTGGGGCTGCTGGGAATTTAAAAAGAGCCAAAAAGACGGCGAGAGGATTGCATTCGTTGGTGTGTGTTGTGTGTATTTCTTTCTACGCATCCCTCGGTCTCGGATTGCAGCTACAGCCACCCTGGAGTGACAGTTGTAGGTGGCACACGGGATGGACGGGCATCCCAGCAGGGAGTTGCAAAGGACAGGACCACCTGAATGGACAGAAAGGCATCCCAGCCAAGAGAGGGAAGGAGGTCACACCTGGACAAGACTTCCCTAATAGAGGGATGGACATCCCAGCCAGAGGAGAAGAAGGTGGTTTCTTACCCAGTTGGGAAGCCCCAGGCAACTGGAAAGGCATCCCGACTGGAGATGTTTTGAGTGCCTTCCCTGGCCAGGAAGAAAAATAAGGACAGGGAAGAACTGTCGCTGGGCTCTGCTTATTCCCCCAGGACGCTAGATGGCAGTGGCCCTGGGAACTGGTACCCAGTTGGAAACCAGTAGGGCATGCTGGGAAATGTAGTTTGGCAGCACAGCCCTGCTGGGGTCCATGGGTGCCACAAGAGGGCGCTGCAGGGAGATGTGCTCTCTGCTATCTGGGACTTCCGTATGACTCTGAAGTGCCTCCAACGGGCAACAGCCCTGGCACCGGAAGTACTCCCGGGTCCTCAATAAAAGGGGCAGCACTCCCTTATCCAGGTGAGTCGGAGCTGAGAGGAGGGAAGGCAACACTCGACTGGAGGAGGTGGACGGACGGACGGATGGACGACAGGAGAGGTGAACGGGTGCTTTTGGAGGAATTGTGTAATAAAGACACCTTTATTTGTACCCGGGACTGCATGTGTGTCTCACTGGCGCCCCCGTTTGGTCACACAGTTTCATTCACAATTGATTTGCTTGTCCAGCGCCTGCTTGCTTGTGTGATTTTGTCTTTGTCCGGCGGGCTCTCCCAACGTCTCTGATTCTTTACACGCCGCACAGAACTCGGCAGGACAAACCGTTAATAACATTCATGGAGATGTTCACGTGGCGCCCCAGTTGGACCGGACTGTGTCTCGGACTGTGTCTCGTACGTGTGGATGGTTTATCGTCTAGCGCCGAGTGTTTTGTTCGGTTTCTTCTTTGCTGTGTTCGTAAATTATTATCGCTGTCAGGGGAGCAGAGGAGGGCTTTTGCATTCGCGTTGGTTGTTTCAGTAGACCACCAGGAGTACCAGCGTGTCACCTGCACACCCATCGTCCTGTCACGGGTGACACGGAACAGAAACCTTACAAGAACTCGCTCAACTCGCTTCAGTTCACAGATTAAAATGAATAAATTCACGTCCAGAGTTCACCATTTCAGTTTTGAACTTGTTCACGTTCAGTTCATTTTGTATCTTTTAAGGAGTGACAATAAATGAGCCGTGAGTTTACTTTTGTCAATTTTGCATGCCTTATATTAGGCTATTACACTGTTCTTTAATAATGTACAATAATTATGAAGACTTTTTTATTTAAATACACTTTATTGAGTTATACCCGTAGTACTAGGGTGTTGTACCGTGTTAGCCATTATGAATGTAGAAAAAAGCCAAACAAAATGACACCTTTTATTGGCTAACTAAAAAGATTACAACCCTAACCCTAACCCTAATTTTGAGTTATACCCAGCAGCAAACACATAGAATCATATATGCTAATATCCTCCTGGTCAAAAAAGAAACTAAACAGATGCAAGTAGACATATAAATGGCCGCTCAGTTTCCAACCATGTAACACAAAGTGTGGAAGCCGCGTGTAGATGAACTAACTTATTACGCTGCTGGTCAAAATTCGCGTCACATATTGTACGTCCAACGGGGAAAAATATAAAGTGGCCTCGCGAAGTCCAACGTTATCCTAAAAGTGAAAGCGGAGCGTCACCGAGTGTTCGAGTCAGCGGGGCTGCAGCTTAAGCACAAGAGGCAGACACAGACAGCGCCGATTTGATTTGACGATATAATAAATAAATAAATAAAGGCAAAACATTCGTACGAAATAAATATTCGTAAAGATCCACTCTTTGTTCTTATCCGAGTACCGTATTCTTATTCGGCTCCACCCCGACATGACACTGTAAGGCGAAATGTTTAATCAGGACGTAAAGCAGAGCCAGAATGTCACCGCAAACTGAAGTCGCTCACCTTCAGGGTCTTCACTTGTAAATACGTCACGTTAAGTTCAACGTTCGTAGAGAAATGCGCTTATTGAATGAAGGCGCTCGTTTGAAGTAACTCATTCAGGCACAACACTGTAAAGCTGCGCTTCCTCGCACTTAAATATGACGGACTGTACCTGGATGGGTGAAAGTTCTTGCTTAACTGAGCAGCCAAAAGAAGAATCGAAAATAAGATCTCATGTAGAAAACGTGAAAGTGTAATTTCGATTTTGAATAAATTCACTCAGTTACGGTGAATTAGGATTACAAATTATCAAGGAAAGGAACAACATTTAGAACAAGCTGTCTACTCGCCAAGAAGATAACCTGAATTCAGAGGGTGAAGTGAAGACACCAAGCTGGACAGACGTCGACTATTCTCGTAAATCTCTGCGTTGTTTACTACTAGAATGGAATGTGAGGATTCTGGGAAAAAAAAGAGGTGCGCGCGCTGCGTCCACAAATACCGTCTGGTGTGCGGCTGTCAGTTCTTACCAATGATAAGGATCTGGAGATTCTCAAATTAAAGGAGTAGTCACAATTCCGAACATTTTCAAAATTTTATAAACTCCTCATGTGCGTTAGAAATGAGGACGGTTGGCAGCCCTAGAAGTGCATGTCAGACCGAAGCCAGGAAGGTCGTCTTTACTCCGAGAGTCGTTAGATTTGATCAACGTCATTAATCCCACGGGGGAATTTTAAATTCAAATTCTGGGACAGATTAGCAAGACGTGGAGTTGAAGCCGAAACTTGGACAACTTTTCAGAAGGACCTGGAGGGGATACTGGGGGCAGCTTAGCTGTGAGCTAAAGAAACGAGATTCACGGACACGACCCCCCCCCCCCCCCATAAGGCCAAAGCCCCCCACAGATTGAATAAAAGTTCAGGGGCAGCACATCCTGCAGTGTATGTCACCCACATCGGCTTAGCAGGCACTAAAATACGAGTGGGGACCTTGGTGTCTGGGCTTTGAAAGCGTTTGGCTTTGGGATTTTTGGATTGACTTTTGTCTGGAGTGGAGAGCTGAAGGGGGCACAGGTGGGCTCACTCGAGGACGTGTTCGAGCAGCGCCTGTAATCGACATCGATCAAGAATGTCATTTGGAGTGACGGTGTTACTCGGTTATGAACTATGAGATGCCCAAGGTGACTCGAGACGGGCTCAGGGCATCACAGACAGGAGTGACGTCACCGGACTTCCAGAAGATCTGCTTCTGCTCTACGGGTTGAACGGGACAGTAATCGCGTCCCCCCAACCCCCCCAGTCACCATTGGAGGTATTCTGACGTCACTGGAGCCCTGAAGGTGCTCCCCCAGCGCGTCTGTCCGACTGCGTGTCACACAAACACAGAAATTCTAGTGAGGTCATCAACTGTCGTGTGACTAGAGGGGTCTAAACTGTTGAAGAATTGACACAGCAGTAAGGCGCTACATTATATAAGACACAGATTTCCAAATGACAGATCTCACTTGATTCACCCCTGACTCTTCTTTCTCTTCCAGGTGTCCTTTGTCATCTGCGTCGCCTTTCTCTTGGCCTGGTCACCTTATGCCGTCATTTCCATGTGGTCCGCCTGTGGACTTCAGGTGCCCCCACTCACCAGTGTCGTGGCCAGCCTGTTCGCCAAGACTGCCAGCTTCTACAACCCCTTCATCTACATGGGCATGAGCTCGAAATTCAGGAATGACCTGCGCAAGCTCATCCATTGTGTGGGCCGGAAAAGCCAGCGAGGGGCACTGCCACCACCTGCCATCTATAGCACAGCAGAAGAGCCCCAGCCAGCCCATGACATGCCACCTACTGGGGTCCACGATGGTGTGGACCCTTCAGAGAAGGGCAGGAGGCCATCGAGGACCACTAGCTTGGTCATCCAGCATCATGCCAGCCAATCAGGCCGCCTCTGATCCACTGGAGCGGGAATGCCAGGCTGGACTAAGTGAAGGTGGGCCATCACCGGGGTCCCTGACAACGAGGAGTCTGAAAATGAAGCAAGCAGGGTGGAAATTTTGGAAGTTTTTTTAATTTTGTGAACAGCTTCTCTCCAGTCTTTCTCTTCGGGTGCTTTTTTACGTTTGTGTTTTGCGGGTTTGCACATTGCAGCGTGTTCTATAAATATAAAGCATCAAGTGTCGATGATTTGGGTATAAAGTTCTCAGCCTTCATCCACCTTCTCTTCTCACATTTGGGAGTAATGAATGGCGCAGAGAGATAAGCAGAGGGCACAAAGCAGAACTCCACCCACCAGGGGGCGCCAGTCATCGCTGGCTTGGGTTTTATTCTGGTCCACCAAGCTGGTCATCCACTTCTGTGCTCACCTTACTCCACGCTGAAGGCAGCATCGGCCACAGCAGGGTCCATCCTGTAGGGGGCGCCAGGCCGTGTGTGTATTATCTGTTTATAGGGTCCCTGTTGTCACGGGGGGGCAGACTCCAGGAATTCTGGGAGTTAAGTAAATCCATGCAGAGGTGCAGCTCAGCGTCATTGAGAGCCGGTCTGGGTCAGCGGGGAGTGAAGCCCCCAGAAGTGATCTCAGTGCCCGCCGTCTGTCCGTCTATCCAGCTTCTGACCTGCTGAGACCACCTTTAGGGTCACAATGAAGGACAAGGAATGGGGGTGACCTCAGAGGTGGGCACAATGCCACTCTGCCAACGGGTACAATCACTGGTCTTTGGGATGGAAAATCAGAGCAGCTGAGGATTCCATCACAGTGACTTTCCACGATCAGCTTGGTATCTCAAGTTGAAGTTACTTCTTCACAAACAAGTTACGTATGCATTTGACGCACAAAACTGTGTTCTCGAGTTCACTCGCTTTCACATCTTGGCTGCACTGGCGCTTTACATTGTAGTCTATGGGGCACAGGGGGGGTGCGGGCGGGGGGCATAAAGACGTAGCAAATCGGTCCCTTTATAAGCCAAGACGGCCATCGAGTTTTGATCTGCACCTTGTGACTTCACACGCATTGTTTTATACAAGACAAAGAAACCCCAATATTAGGAGCTTGTGACACTTTTAGAGAAGACCACCGGCGTGTGACAGTCCAGCACGAAGACTTCCTGGGCAGCAGCCTTACACCCCCGGGGGGCTGTGGTTTCATTCTGACAGACCAAAGCGCAGTAAACCCTTAGACTCGTGTGGTTGATTTTCTTTTCATTTACTTCTGTATTTATGTGAGAATTCGCACCAGCAAACAGAAAACGTGTCCTTACCAGGGATACGCGACTAGACGAGTATGTCTGGGCAGCATGGTGGCGCAGTGGGTAGCACTGCTGCCTCGCAATTAGGAGACCTGTCTGGGTTCGCTTCCCAGGACCTCCCTGTGTGGAGTTTGCATGTTCTCCCCGTGTCTGCGTGGGTTTCCTCCCACAGTCCAAAGACATGCAGGTTAGGGGCATCGGCGACCCCTTGTGTGTGCTCATTGTGTCTGTGTGTGTGCCCCGTGGTAGGCTGACACCCTGCCCGGGGTTTGTTTCCTGCCTTGCACCCTGTGTTGGCTGGGATTGGCTCCAGCAGACCCCCGTGACCCTGTAGTTAGCATATAGCAGGTTGGGTAATGGCTGACTGTCTGACTGACGATTATTTCCTGATCCCGTTGTTGTCACAAACACGTGACAGAAACACAGACGGCGCCGATCAACACTCGACTGGAACAATGGACGTGTCTGGAAGGTCTGTAAGCTTTTTCTGTGCCCCATACCCTCTGTTGTAAAGCGCCAGAGTGGGCAACATCATTTCTTTTAATTGACAGAAAGCCCTTAACTTTAGAACACAATGTCATGTGCTGTAGGAGGAGGAAATAAGATGAAGAGCACCATACAGGCGAAAGGAACTATATACAGTAAATAGATATAGATAAGATAAGCCAATATTACAGGTACATGTGAAAGACACTAAATAAGAGATGAATAGACAGATAGATGAAAGGCGCTATATAGGTAACACACCATATTACAGACATCGACATACAGTGCTGTGCAAAAGTGTTAGGCAGGTGTGAAGAAATGCTGTAAACAAAGAATACTCTCAACAATGGAAGTGTTAATCATTTATTTTATGCAGTGAATGAACAAAAGAGAAATCGAAATCAAATCAATATTTGGTGGGACCACCCTTTGCCTTCAAAACAGCATCAATTCTTCTAGGTACACTTGCACACAGTTTTTGAAGGAACTCGGCTGGTAGGTTGTTCCAAACATCTTGGAGAACTAACCCCAGATCTTCTGTGGATGTAGGCTTCCTCACATCCTTCTGCCTCTTCATGTAATCCCAGACACACTCGATGATGTTGAGGTCAGGGCTCTGTGGGGGCCATACCATCACTTCATACCAGGACTTCTTGTTCTTCTTTACGCTGAAGATAGTTCTTAATGACTTTGGCTGTATGTTTGGGGTCGTTGTCCTGCTGCAGAATAAATTTGGGGCCAATCATACGCCTCCCTGATGGTATTGCATGATGGATAAGTATCTGCCTGTATTTCTCAGCATTGAGAACACCATTAATCCTGACCAAATCTCCAACTCCATTAGCAGAAATGCAGCCCCAAACGTTCAAGGAACCTCCACCATGCTTCACTGCTGCCTGCAGACACTCATTATTGTACCGCTCTCCAGACCTTTGATGAACAAACTGCCTTCTGCTACAGCCAAATATTTCAAATTTTGACTCGTCAGTCCAGAGCACCTGCTGCCATTTTTCTGGACCCCAGTTCCTATGTTTTCGTGCATACTTGAGTCGCTTGGCCTTGTTTCCACGTCAGAGGTATGGCTTTTTGGCTGCAACTCTTCCATGAAGACCACTTCTGGCCAGACTTGTCCGGACAGTAGATGGGTGTACCTGGGTCCAACTGGTGTCTGCCAGTTCTGAGCTGATGGCACTGCTGGACATCTTCCGATTTTGAAGGGTAATAACCTTGATGTGTCTTTCATCTGTTGCACTAAGTTTCCTTGGCCGACCACTGCGTCTACGATCCTCAACGTTGCCCGTTTCTTTGTGCTTCTTCAAAAGAGCTTGAACAGCACATCTTGAAACCCCAGTCTGCTTTGAGATCTTTGTCTGGGAGAGACCTTGCTGATGCAGTAGAACTACCTTGTGTCTTGTTGCTGTGCTCAATCTTGCCATGACATGAAACTGTCTTCACAACCTCACCTTGGTAGCACAGTTTGGCTGTTCCTCACCCAGTTTGAAGCTGTTTCTGTTTCAGTTCATGACTGTGTTTGAACCTCCGTGTGACATTGATGATCATTAGCACCTGTTTGGTAGAATTGGTGGATCAGACACCTGACTAGAATCCTACAAAATCCCTGACTTTGTGCAAGTGGACCTCTAAGAATTGACGCTGGTTTGAAGGCCAAAGGTAGGAACACCAAATATTGATTTGATTTCGATTTCTCTTTTGTTCACTCACTTTGCATTTTGTAAATTGATAACAATAAACAATCATTATTTATATTTCTGAAAGCATTCTTTGTTTACAGCATTTTTTCACACCTGCCTAAAACTTTAGCACAGTACTGTAGATAGTTAATAAACTATATAAGATATAGAAGAGAAGCTCTATATAACAGAGACACAGATATCACACCATATCAGAGATAGACAGATGTGAACAGCACTATATGATGGAGCGTAAAAAGAACAGACGCCACAGGGACAAGTGAGTACTCCCACCGGCCAGTCGCTCCTCCTTACGCTGAACACCCCGCTAGTCTTAGCCAAGATCCACAAGTTCCTTGTTTCCAACCAGTCCCAGAGAGGAGGAGCTGCTGGGCTTTGGAGTGTGGCATGCAGGCCAATGGTGTCATACGTGTCGATGCACAAGACGTCACTAAAAGTTACCAATTTCAAATATTTGAGTCCACTTTGACGGTGACACTTGAGCGTGTGCCAACACGATGGTTTCTATGACCTCGAGGTGCCAAGGTACCTTAAGGTGAAGATTTGCAAAATGGTCTGCAGACCAGACACCCTGCAGGGGTACAGCGTGTTGGCCAAAGCAAGCGCTCCACGTTATGGAAGTTCTGATGCCCCGTTGGACACTTGGACTGACCGAGCTCGACCACGATGGTGAATGAGGATGTATGGAGGATTGTGGAAGTAGCAGTGGTGTGGCAAGGGGGGACATCTGTCCCTGGGCACAGCATCCAGGGTGCGCCATTTTAAAATTTTCTTTCCCTTCCCCATTGCATTTTGGCAAACAGGAGGGGGGCACAAAATCTTCAGTTGTCCCCGGGTGCTGAAAACTCTAGCTACGCCTCTGGGAAGTAGCGCCAGTTACTAAGACGATGCCTGAAGCCTGCCGCCGATAATATGGACACGCGGTCCACAGCAATGACCAGACAGTTGGAAAGATGGCATTCTATTTTAGTCCGAGAGCAAGATGGTGAAACAAACACTGGCTCGATTGACTAAAACGAAGATAAGTGACAGGTGAACGTCACTCCTGAAGACGCCCTCAACTGGAGCAACTGGTGCAGTAGACACTGCAGAGTGGCACACACGCTAAGAAAGAAGACAAGTACGGGGCACTGAAGATTGTGCCAGTTCTGTACACAATGTGAACTAACCTGGCATCGGTGAAGCCACGATGCTACCCATCGTGCCACTGTGCTACCCCACATTGGTCTTGCCATGTCTGCAGTTGCTCGTGTGTCGCCATATATCTGCTGTAAAGCTCTGCTCCATTGCCAAAAACTCCCTAAAACATTGAAATGCCAACACAAGCATGCAAGCAAGCGCATGGCAGGTTTACTTGGCACCTGCTAAACTGACTGCTCCTAGCTGGCCGCTTTGGCCGCGTCCTCCACTCAGATGCAGGGTTTGCTGACGTCTGCTGTCCGCAGCTTGGCAGTGCGGCTAATTCCTCTGCTATCTCGGGGCTGCCCGCTGACACACGAGTTTTGAAGGAAACATCAAAGTCAGGAAATCCAGCAGCCCACCCTAAGATGACTTTGACTGCTAAGGATCTCCTTCTGCTTCATCTCACAAAAGGGTGGCCATCGATAATTACGATGACACAATGCACTTGAGCCGTGCAGCCGAGTGATGACGGCGTTGGACTGGAAATCACAACGCCGTCACTTCAGGCTGTGCCATTTGTCCCCCTGTGTGGCCCAGTCACCTGTAAAGCAGCTTGGTGTGGTGACAATAATGGAAAGGTGCTGTGTGGAGTAACGGTGCTCTCCACCCAGTGATTCAGGAGACATTCGGACCCTTCATTGTCTTCTCATTTTTGTTTCGTTGCAGCCTTGTGCTAAAATAGTAAAACCCCCCGCCCTTCAAGCAACACTCAATACCCCAGAAGGACAAAGTGACTTGTTTAGGAGTTTGTTGTTAATATATAAAAATAAAAAAAATGAAATTTGACACTGGCACAAGTATTGAGAGCCTTCCCTCAGCACCTAAGGCAGCCATTCAACTTGGAGTCTTCTTGGGTTGGACACGACAAGCTTTGCACCCCTGGATTTGGGGATTTATCTGCCATTCTTCTCTGCAGAGCCTCTCAAGCAGGTTGGATGGAGACCAGCAGTGGACAGATGTTTTCCGGTCTCTCCAGAGATGTTGTATTGGGTTTGAGTTTGCGTTCCAGCTGAGCCACTCAGGGACATTCCTAGAGTCACACTAAGCCACTCCTGTGCTGTCTTTGCTTTGTCCTGTTGGACGGTGACCCTTCAGCCCAGTGTGAGATCCAGAGCACTTTGACAAGGGTTTCATTAAGACATATCTCCAAACTTTGCTCTGTTCAGCTTTTCCTCAACCCTGACTAGTCTCCCAGTCCCTGATGCCACCACCATCATGCTTCTCCATTGGACTGACATCACGTAGGTAATCAGCAGTGTCTGCTTTCCTCCTGATGTGATGCTCAGAACCTCACTGTTGGTGTCATCAGACCAGATAAGCTGGTTTCTCACACTCTAAGAGTCCCTTTAGGTGCCTTTTTTTGCAAACTCCAGAACTTCATAATATTAGAACAGTCTGGATGAGAACAGGCCATTCGGCCCAACAAAGCTCGCCAGTCCTATCCACTTAATTCTTGTACTGTCTACTGCACTACGTGGTCACTTATTCTACGTGTCTGTGGTTCTCTGTATAAAGAAAAACTTCCTAAAGTTTGTACGAAATTTACCCTTGTGAGACGCAGCCCGGACACAGACAGACAGACGGACATTGTTATATCACCCAACACACGTTTATTATTTACACTATTGACAAAAGTCACTGCACAAACCCAGTGCCTCCAGCACCCATCCCCCAAAGTCCAGGCCTCTCCTTCCAGTGCCTTCCTTCTTCAGGCCGCCTCCGAGACTTACGTCCACCTCCGCCCGACTCCAGTCTTCTTCCCCTCAGCACCTCCGGGTGTGGTAGAAGTGCTGAGGTCCAGGGCTCTCCAGGCACTGGGGCGCCCCCTGGCGGTGACCATGGGCCCCTACAGGGTTGAGCTTCCCAGCTTTGTACCCGTGAACCCCAAAGGAACCAGGGCGGTTGCCCCCTCGTGGTTTGGAGTGACCATGGATCTTCTAGAGCTGGCTGTCTGGTCAAACTGAGAAATGGACAAACTGGATGCTGCGCCCGGGGACAGATGTACCCCCCTTGCCACGCCACTGCTACTCCCACAATCCTCCATACATCCTCATTCACCATCGTGGTCGAGCTCGGTCAGTCCAAGTGTCCAACGGGGCATCGTGAGCCCTCCTCCTATCCTCCTGGGCGTCCCACACCCTTCACAAGTTTCCAGTGGTGTCCCTGTGTTCTTGATGAACTCATTTTACAGTCACCATCTCGATCCACATCCATGTATCTTCTGGTCACTCTGCCATAATAAGTAGACCAGATAAGGGGAGTGTTGCAGAGATGGTTGCCCTTCTGGAGCTTTCCCCCATCACCATGCAGGTTCTTTGGAAGTTGGGTTTTTCGGTCATCTCTCTTGCCAAAGCCTTTATCCCCCAATTTCTCAGTTTGACCAGACAGCCAGCTCTAGAAGGTCCATGGTCACTCCAAATGTCTTCCATTTAAGAATTATGGAGGCCACTCTGCTCTTGGGAACCTTCAATGCTGCAGCCTTCCCCAGATCTGCACCTCAACTCAGTCCTTCAACCTCAGGGATTTGGTGTTGGCTCAGTTGTGGGCCCACCAATTGTAGTAGCGCCAGTTACTAACAAGATGCATGAAGCCTGCCTCTCATAGTATGGCCATGTGGTGCGCAGCAACGACCAGACGGTGACTAAGATGGCCCTCTATTTTGGTCCAAGAGCAAGATGACCACCAATTGAATCACTGATGAGAATGGGATGAACCTGAGCCCAGGCCAAGGGTCTGAAGACTTGTGTCAGTGGGGTAGTAACACAATAGGCACCCCAACAGCTTACTGATCTGCACAAACCAACATCCTTCAGTACATTTCATCAGGTTTCACTCCTTCTGTCCAAAGAAATTTCACTACAGAGCGGAGGAGCCTCCATGTTCAGTTCAACTTGGCTTCAACTAGACTAACAGTAGAGTGTTGTGTGTGTGGGTTTGTGCCCCTTGTGCCATATGAGCAAGTTGTCTTGTGTCAGTTTCCATCTATTGAGATCACACTGTAATTGATGTACGTTCAGACTGTACTTATGCCACTTCTGACACCTGTAGGTCTTCTCCTTATGCCACAGCACTGTAACATGTGTGGAGGCGGCCTGCGCTGATTTTTTTGCTCTTTTTTAGGTAACTGCCTGTCCTTAGGAGGATGACTCGCTTTAGTCACACCAGTGAGTGATCACATCTGCTGTGTTTCAGCACGGGGTCCTTCTCTGGCTCAGGTTTAAATTCCTTTTCCTTGTCTTTTGTCACAGGAGGCTGGGGGACAGACCCAGCTGGGACGCCTGGAAGGACCCGGAGGTGGCATATTCGTCCTCTGGGCCATGAGGGGGCAACCGCCCTGGATCGGGAGAGGAGCAAGGAGGTTCAAGCCCGTTGGGACCTGTGGCCACCACCAAGGGGCGCCCCGAGCCTCAGAGAGCCCGGGGAGGCATTCACTTCCGCCACACCCGGGAAGATGGACGAAGAACCTTCCAGGGACGCCCGGAGTGCTTCCGGGTGCAAGGGCAGAACTTCCACCACACCAGGAAGTGCTGCCGGAAGAATGTCATCAGGCACCTGGAGCACATCTGGGTGAGAATAAAAGGGGCCGCCTCCCTAGAATTGGGGAGCTGGAGTCGGAAGTGGGAGCAGGACGAGAGAGGAAAGGCGGCCCACGGACATTTGAAGAGAAGCCCGGAGTAGGGGTGAGAGGTGCTGGGAGCACAGTGTGTTGTGTAACCATTAATAAAGAGGTGGTCTCGGTCTGGTGGTGTCTCACACTTTTTCCTTCATTTTTCAGTTTGAAGGATTGATTACGATTATTTCTGTTAATACTGTCCTGTCCATTTATCATTTAAGTCATTATATTTCATAGTATTGCCATTTTTAATTATGCTTGTAGTACTAGGGTGTTGTACCATGTTAGCCATTATGAATGCAGTGAGAAGTCAAGCAAAAT
Organism: Erpetoichthys calabaricus; assembly: GCF_900747795.2. NCBI lineage: Eukaryota > Metazoa > Chordata > Cladistia > Polypteriformes > Polypteridae > Erpetoichthys > Erpetoichthys calabaricus. The sequence goes on along the minus strand of NC_041409.2, from coordinate 100,424,619 downwards.
GACACATTTTATTGGAAAACTAAAAAAAGCTACAATATAGTTAACCAATAAAAGTTGTCATCTTGCTTGACGTCTCACTAATTATGCTTAGAATTATTTATTTACTGTTTCTTTAAATATTTTAATGTCCCCCATGTTTTGGAAATGGAGCCCACCATAAAGGGAAGGCTGGGAAGAGGAGTCCCTTGGGGTTCATTGAATGCGCTTTGCTGCAGGTAGGACTTCACTTTGAGTGTTGCTGTTTCTTTTTGCTCCTGTTTTAGGATTACAATTTAGTATATTATGTACTGTGACTTGTTTGTTTTCAGATTGTCTGTTTGGCATCTCCATTTATTATTTTCACCCTTTTGGACACTTTATTACATTTCTCTGTTTTTGTAAATAAATCCTCCATTTACAAAGATTCTTTGCCATTGATCTCTTCCAAGCCAGGGCTTTACGGTATTCCCCTCCCTTGTGGGACATTTTCATTATATTTTGGAACTTTGCTTATGTGTGCTGGGTTGGTAATTTTCTTGTATTACTTCCTGTGCTTTAAAACTCCTTTTATTTATTTATTTTTTTAGTCGCGGAATTTAATTTTGACATTGCTTTATGGCAGGGGTTCTCAAAGTCGGTCCTGGGGGCCCACTGTGGCTGCAGGTTTTTGTTCCAGCCATATTCATAATCAGTGACGACAACTGGTAACACTGATCTCAATAAATTAGCTGGTATTTTTTTCTTTTTTTATTCCCATATATTGCTTTATTTATTTATTCGTTTGTTTGTTTATTTGTTTGTTTGTTTGTTTGTTCTTTTTTTTTTTTTTTTTTTACTAAACTTAGTTTTCTAATTTCTATATTGTTCCCTAAAACACAGAATCTGGGAAACAACAGTTCACTTAATTAGCCCAGGAATCCAATTAAAAACAGAAGCTGATTGGAACAAAAGCCTGCACCCACAGTGTGCCCCCGGCTAAGGCGGAGTGGTGGCTCTGAGGCTCAGGATTTGCACCAGGGGGTTGCCAGTTTGAATCCCATAAAACGCCAGAAGTGACTCCACTCTGTTGGGCCCCTGAGCGAGGCCCTTAACCTGACATTGCTCCGTCCGGGGTGTGACGTGAATCTGCAAGCAGGTCCTCCAACTCGCTGCAAAAACCTTGGGGTTGGTGGCAGGACTGGCACTGTTGCAGTGTGGTGCTGAGGTGTCACCCGTTGCGCGGCTGCACTCGGATCTCAAAGCACCGGGTGGTTGGTCGTGTGGTGGGTGCGTCTCAGCACCTGCTCCCAACCTCAACTGCAGGTCCCCAGGACCGAGTCTGAGAACCCCTGCTTTATGGCAATTCCTTTACATTTTGCTACTTAATAATTTTTTGTCTGTTTCTTCCACCATTTTGAGTTTTTTCAGTAACTGCCATGTTGATGTCCTGTCCTTAAAGACGTTTGTCATTAGGGGTCGTGACCTTGAAGAACCATGTGACAGGTTTAAAGGTCCTCTATGGCATCACTTCCTTATCCAAGGTGCAAATTCAAACCCCCTTTTCAAATTACTTTGCACATGATTTTGGTCACTTGTTTTGGCCTTGTTGCTCGTATTTCTGATCACCCAATTTTGAAGGTCTTTTTGACATATGAAGAACATGTGATTTTCATTTGCTAATAATTATATTCTTTCTTTGTTCAGTTCTGTTGTGATGATGTTGTTCATTTATTCACCTCCTGTCTGCTCTCAGTGTGGCTTTGAACGTTTGATGCCAAAGTCCATTGGGCCTGGTGTAGGCCGGAGCCAGCCAGTTGAGTAGCTACATGGACTGCAGAGGAGTGAACCTTTTCTGGGCAGGCTAGCTTGCATTCTGGCCCGTGTTGTGGTAGTGTCTGTGGTCCCTTGATGAGGGGAGAGGCAGTTTTAAGTAAAGGTTCACATGAAAGCGTAGACGAGCAGCCCTGGGGTGTTGATGGGGGGGGACTGGCTGAACCTGCGTTCACGTGCAGACACATACAGCTCAACTCGTTTCCTTGTTAGCGCTCTGGGGTTTGCATTTAAGTCACCTTCACCCACAGGAGGATGAAATGGAGCCTGAGCAGGTAGAACAGGGACAACAAGAAAAGGAAACTCAAAATACAAAGAAAGGAAGAATCGGGAGTGTGAACCAGCAAAGTGATGAGGAGGCAGGTGGTCAGTGGTCCTGCGAGGGAGTGAAGGGAATGGCGCTCCCCACTTCTCTGTGCCCCAGAGAGTAAGTAAGAGGAACTGCACCCCCTCTTGTTCAGGCTACTCAGGAGCACCTCGGTGGACCCTCCACAATAGTCCGACTCTGCTGCAACATGAAGAATACTTATGATGTCCATCTTCCTCTCCCATCATGCCTCACCCTGCTTCCTCCGATGACCAAGCACACTTCTATGTAATCTGTTCTACGCACCTTGACCTGGAAGGAAGCCTTCAAAATCCACACTGGCACTCGCACGTCCACCTCCATTCCAGACCATAGACACTCGGACCTCTGACTGCCCTCTGGTACGTGTTCACTTTCACTCTCTCGAGGGTTTCTCTCACACCAAAGCGGCTCCACTAACTTCTCCTCTTTCACTCACAGCTGGATGCCTCCTCACATCCCGACTGGGTTGACTTGTGTTTTGCCCCACGAGCCCCCCCGCTACACCGCTGTGGATGTGCGTACCTCATTCTCACTACCGGAGTTTTCATGGCACCAACTTCCAACACTCAAGGTAAGCAGCTTTATGTAAGTACGTGAACCACACACTCACCCGGGCACTGTGGTGTGGCAATGGATTGTGCAGATTGGGCCTACGAACTTGGGGGGGGGGGGGCATATAGATTTAAAATAAAATTGAACAACTTAAATCAGTTGCACAGTTCATTGTGTTAATAATTCACAATTTCAGTGGCATGTTGGCACCATCACCATGTAAGTCCAATCCAATCCACGATGATATGACGTACTCGGCAGGCCTGCAGTTTACACAGATTGAGACTTCGGGAGTTTCAGAAGCTCAAAGCCTAATTGGAGGCACAACACGTCCTACAGAGAAGTTCACGTTCCCAAACTTGGCGACCTTTGGCGTGCCATAGCAGACGTGAACGGAAGAAGTTTTGAAGGACGTCACATGAATAGCGTAGATATACGTGATTATCGTAAATAGCTGTTACTTTTCTACTTTGATTTGATGTCCATAGTTTTCAAAGTTCAAACTTGTAAACGGTAAATCAAAGCAATTCTGTTCTTAAGTTGTGGTCCCCCAAACGCCGAATATTTGAACAATTTGACGTTTTTCATACTCTGGCCATACAACGCCATGTCAGCCAGTAGCAGCGGATCCGGCAAACATAATAAGAGTGGCGCTGCTAAACGTAAGGCGCGCCTGCAACAGGAATTGAAGAACGCTACGCTTACCGAGATTTCTACCTTTCTGAAAACTGAGCGACGGCCAGCGGTGGGAACTGAGAACGCTGAGGCTGGTGAATCGTCATAATGGCCACAAGCAGGTTCTGCCGACAGTGCAGTGAGTGACATGGTTACAACTACCGAGTCTGGAAGTAGCGATACAACGGCTTCAGATCAGGTGCTGTCTGCAAAAACCGTTAAAAATCGAGAAACTACTAAAGACAAACAAGCAAGCTGTGAGACTGGCGCTGTTTAAAATAAAAATCAACAATTTGTGACTCCAAGAGCAGTTCAAGCAGCAGTGAGGGGGCCTGCAGCAAGTGTTTCAGACAGAGAGAGACCCCCGGCCAACCCCCCCAACCTTTGCAGGGTCACACACACGGCTGTACCCTGGCAATGATTTGAGACGTGCCACTGGCTGACATTTCTCGAGTACAGAAGGTTCACTGTGTCGAATTGGCTCACTCAGCGCGGCGCGGCCCAGGCCCTCTGGTGATGATTACCCGCTCGTTGAAAGGGGCTCTCATGTCACACCCTGCGGTTTAGCAAACCAGGGCGCCTGTGCCCAGATCACATTGCTAATGCTTGCGTTGGCACAGCTCCCCGTGAAGAATGACTCCGCTCTTTACAGCCCAAAGGAATGTTTGCAGTAAAACAAAATCCAGAAAGAAAAGGTGGGGGGGGGGGGGGGGGGGGGACCTGAAATATCCATCCTGCCAGCCTGCAGCCACTCACTCATAAAGCCTGGCATGAAATGAAACCCATCAACAACAAAAAAGAAACATGCATATCGAGGACTGCTTGTGCCGTACAAATGACTGTGTTTGTTAGGTTGGACCTTCTGTGTTGGGTGCCAAAGACAGCCATGTCCACATCCCCAGAAAGCTAACATGGCACCCGACTGTATTGTTAAGGCCCACAGTGCCTTCTCCATGCTGGTGGTATTAACGTTTGACTGCTGGAGGGTCTCATCAAGTTTCCTAGGAGAAATAAAGTTATTATAAAGTTATTATAAAAATAATAATCTAGCGCCTTCAACACAATCCAACCTCTGCTCCTTAGGGACAAGCTGACAGAGATGGGAGTAGATTCATACCTGGTGGTGGCATGGATCATGGACTATCTTAAAGACAGAGCTCAGTATGTGCATCTCAGGAACTGCAGGTCTGACATTGTGGTCAGCAACACAGGAGCGCCACAGGGGACTGTACTTTCTCTGGTCCTGTTCAGCCATCGGACTTCCAATACAACTCGGAGTCCTGCCACGTGCAAAAGTTTGCTGACGACACTGCTATGGTGGGCTGCATCAGGAGTGGGCAGGAGGAGGAGTATAGGGACCTAATCAAGGACTTTGTTAAATGGTGCGACTCAAACCACCTACACCTGAACACCAGCAAAACCAAGGAGCTGGTGGTGGATTTTAGGAGGACCAGGCCCCTCATGGACCCCGTGATCATCAGAGGTGACTGTGTGCAGAGGGTGAAGACCTATAAATACCTGGGAGTGCAGCTGGATGATAAACTGGACTGGACTGCCAATACTGATGCTCTGTGTAAGAGAGGACAGAGCCGACTATACTTCACTAGAAGGCTGGCGTCCTTCAACATCTGCAATAACATGCTGCAGATGTTCTACCAGACGGTTGTGGTGAGTGCCCTCTTCTATGCAGTGGTGTGCTGGGGAGGCAGCATTAAGAAGGACGCCTCACACTTGGACAAACTGGTGAGGAAGTCAGGCTCTGTTGTAGGCATGGATCTGGACAGTTTGACATCTGTGGCAGAGCGACGGGCACTGAGCAGACTCCTGTCAATCATGGAGAATCCACTGCATCCACTAAACAGGATCATCTCCACATTGAGGAGCAGCTTCAGCGACAGACTGCTGTCACCGTCCTGCTGCACTGACAGACTGAGGAGATCATTCCTCCATCACACTATGTGACTCTTCAATTTCACTGGGGGGGGGTAAACGTTAACATTATACAAAGTTATTGTCTGTCTGTATACCTGCATTGTTATCACTCTTTAATTTAATATTGTTATTATCAATATGCTGCTGCTGGAGTATAGGAATTACCCCTTGGGATTAATAAAGTATCTATCTATCTATCTATCTATCTATCTATCTATCTATCTATCTATCTATCTATCTATCTATCTATCTATCTATCTATAGGCAATTCTGACTACCTTCTGTGCCATCAGGTGTGCCCACACTGGTGTCGGTGGAGCTGCTCTAAAATCGAGCATTGGTGGGATTCAGTAGCGCCTGTTATGCTTCTTTTCGGGTTACTCCTGTCTTTTTTGCTCATGTTTGATTAATTTGTTTGTGTAATTATTGTTATTTATGTTAATTATTTGCATATCTTTTGTATTAGTTTGGTGTGTTATTTAGTTTCGTCGTTGAGATATTTGAGATGGATTATGGGAATGAGAGCGATTAGTAACAAAGATCTGGTGAGACAAAGCAGAGTGAAATAGGCGTATCGAGAAGAATAAGATGAGCAGGAAATGCGTGGTGCATGGATGACTGATGGACATCTAGAAGAACAGAAAGATAGATTCCGGTAGGAAGGAGAAGAGAAGAAAGACCAAGAAAGAGGTGGAAAGATATGGTGATAGAGGAAGACAGAGACTGGGGAGCAAGAGGAAGAAACATGGAGGGTGTGACACAGGATGGAGAGAAGTGGAGGAAGCTTTATAATAGACTGGGGGGGGCGGGGTGCAGTGTCAAAGTCGCTAACTACAGTAACTAATTACGTATCCTTTAGTTTCTGTGGGCCACAGTATTTTCTAGTATGTTTCTTGTGTTTTGTGGGTGGTTCCCCAAGAGGCTGGGCCACCTGTCCATCTCCATCAACGGGCAGCCATTAACCATTTAAAGACTGAGGAAACAAGCTGTCCCTTTGGCGGTTCATTGAATGTGCTTGGTGGTGGTGGTGAGTTCTGCTTTTCTGTCCAGTCTAATATGGGGAGTTCCTGGATTTTGTGAACATTTCTTTGGCTGTTTTTGAACGATCCTTCTGATTTTGTATTGGGTCTTGTTGATTGGATTGCCTATTTTAGAAAACTACATCTTTGCCTTTTGTGCTCCTGGGAATGTCTTCATTTTTGTACAAACAGATGTTTTTACTTTCTCACATACGAAGTATAAGGAAAGTACTGGAATCGTCCAAAGATTTGATGTCGAGATTTTGATGAACCTCGATGTTTTAGAGCTCCCTGATTCCGAAAATACCATTTTTGGAATGATGTCTCTCTCTTTGTGAGTGTGTGTGTGTAAACATGATAACCTGAGTTCACTTTCACTTTGGTCAACTAAATTTTAAATACAAGTATTAGGTACAAAACGTAGATTTCTATCAACTCTTGGGCTGTTTCCAATAACTTCACCTTTCATTCATGCAGATGCAGAGTCCGATTTCCTCAACTTTTATAATAATTGTTCAATATATTAATAATTTGATTTGTTGTTGATGGTTCTTTAATGCACATAATATAAAAATATAATCATTGTCTTGCCATTTACTCCTCAGATGTCCATCCCCACATCTGAGTATACGAGAAAGTCGAGGGGAGACCACTCTCGATTTTTATTTATGAAGATTCTTTGTTTGCTTTTTATTACACAAGCTGAAGGTTGATGGACCCTTCCTCTTGTGGGGCTTTTTATGACCGTTTTGGGAGATTTTGTTGGGAAGTTCTCCTTAGTCCATGACCATGCCAAGGCTCAGAAACCTCAGGCGATGCAAATTTGGTCCTACTGTTGGGATTACAACTAAAATCATTTTATTAAAAAGTTCCTAACTTCATGAGGATTTAGGAGAGATCATGAGTCAGACACAAGTTTCAATAGTTTGTAGTCAATGACTGCCTTTCTGCAAACCTTTCCACCGATGACGTGGATCGCCTCTGTCAAAATCATTTCCCAGCCCGTTTCCGCACTGAATGTTTGCCGCTTTGTTCGCCTTTCATAACTCGCACTTGACACTCTTGTAGTGCTGCAGGTCATTGGAGTTAAAAGCAGCAGTCCAGTCCTTCACTCCCTCGGTACTCCTGGCTCTGTTTTTTAAAGCAGCCTCTCCTTCTCAGTCTGCCAAGTTGAAGTCAGGAGTCAATTAGGGACAAAGTTCATCAGGGGTGGGAGAGGAAGATGTTGAATAACTTTCTCATGAAAGGAAAATGCTGCAATGGCGGAGGTAAACGAAGAAATGGAGGATCTTTTGAAAGCGAGACTTTGTTATCTCAGTTGTGTTCAATGCTTTGGGTGTGCCAAAGAACCCCTGTGTCTGGTCACTATATTCTGAGAGTGGGCCTGGAGGTGGCACACTTCTGTAAGTATTTGAGGGTCCTCATCGGTGACAGGCTGGAATGGTCTCCTAACCCTGAGTCACTGTATGACAAAGGGCAGAGCAGAGCCTGTTGTCTTCGTACACAGCACTCCTTTAATGTGGCAGTGACTCCATCTACAAGTCTGTGATGGCCAGTGTGGTGTGCTCAGCCAGTAAAATCACAAAAGAGGCCCACCACATCAACAGGCTTATTAAGAAAGCAGGCTCAATTATGGGACGTCTCCTGGACCCGCTGGAGGTAGTGGTGGAGGAGAGAATGAAGGCAAAACTGATTCTGAACATGCGGCACGTCCTCCCTGTGACACACCAGTATGGGGGGCTTCCAGCCAACGGATTATTAATCAGACGCGTGCTGAGAAATGAAACAGCACTGAGGGTCCTCATTCCAACTGCTCTACGTCTTTGTAATGCCTCACTGGGACCACTTTCTTAACTTTAGCCAAGTCGGACGATTTTTTCTTCTTCTTTGTAATTCTTGTACATGTTTGAGGTGAGTTGCCATTGTTTGTTAAATTATTTCTACAGGGAGATTCACTCATAAGAGGCCCCGGATATTCTGTTGTAACTCCCATTAGGATGAAGCAATCTGAACCAATAAAATCCACTCTATACCTTGACGTATGTGTAATCGATTGCATTACATGCGATGCTGGAAGTGGTTTCCATTTTCTGACAGACACATTTCGACGCGGTGCTCCATGTTCTTCAACATATTGTCAAGCATCTCGGGGAAAATAGCAGCAATTTCACGTTGCATGTTTTCCTTCAAATCTTTCACATTGATAGATAGACTTCCACTTGTTCTGATAGACTTTTCCTTTGAACAGACCCCAAAGGAAGAAGTCTGGTGGTGTCAGATCCAGCGACCACGGTGGCCAAAGCCACCCTGTTGCCAAAGAAGGACCCCATTTCTGCCATGCTCCTTGCCGATGTGCGACACGTTGCTGCATCTTGCTGGAAGTCACCTTCTGTTAACTCAACGATCATCCAGTCGATTCTGACATCGCTTAAACGAATTGGTGACCCAACAGGCTCGCACCATGAAGACGCGCTGCTCAGTACTGTACACCACCATCCTGACGAGAAGTCGAGTGACTGAGTGAAGGGGTACGGGCGGGGTGCACCCAAAAGTTACAAAAGGATGTGAAACGTTACGACGGCTGTCCGGCGCCTACCTCATCACTCCCGGCTTGTTCAAAGCTCCATATACTGAGGAGCTCGTTGCACGTTGTTTTGTTCAGATTGCTTGTTATTTCAGAATATTCTGGGCCTCTTTCGAGTGAATCTCCCTGAATTTTTTGAGCTTTTGTAAGACGCTAATTAGACAAACTTTGATCCTGATGACCTTGTAATTGAAAAACCAGATTTTAACAATCGCCGAGTGACTGAAATTATATGTAGTTTCAGAGAGAAAAGCGTTTTAGAAGATGGATGGCTGAATTGTTTTGCACGATTATAAAGTATTCAGTGCCATGGCCTTGCCCCCTTTCTCGTTTACCTGTGCTTCATTTGCGCTCATCAAAAGAGCCAGACTGATGAGGAGTTTCTTCCACTTCATCTCTCTACCTTCTAAGGTTGAGATTTTTCTGCCAAGCTGCATGTAAATCAACAGCACATGTTCATCAAAGACAGAAGTCTGGCTCTGGTTGACAAATGGTCTCCCAGACTTCTGTAGGTTGCCGTGAAGAATGTTCAAGAAGAAGATGCGCCATTCACAGGCTAATGGATAATGTTGGCCCGCTGCTGACTTTTAATTAGAACAGCATGTGCAGACAGGCAAAGGACGCTTTGTCAGCCAGTGACGGGGTGCAAGGGGGGACACGGGAACCTTCTGGAAAAAGCAGCAACATATGGGGTGTAGACAACACAAAACTTATCTTACATGGCTCCTGACGTGACCGTCACTCTGGGAGGCACGCGACACGCTCATATGACGGCCTGGGCCTGCTCTGGTATTTGTGTTGCCCAATTGAAGTCCAAACACCTGACAAAACAGACGCATGACACTCTTGAAGGGTTATTGCTGTTTAACCCTTTGGGTGAGGATTACGTGTCAGACATTTAACTTGGGAGCTGGTACTTCCAATGCATTGTGGACTGATTTGTAGTTTGATATTCATGCAGGTACTTGATGTAAAATAAAGGCGCATGCAGTGTACGAGTCCTAATGAATTCCACAATTCTCTGTAAGTGACGTCAAAGAAAATGTTTACTACAGATCTGAGGTAAAGAAATGTACACGCACTTTACAAGGGAGTATATTTTATTTACAAAATGAGTAAACACAACTACGTTAAAATATATTGTAATGATCTGGCAAATCAACATGAGGCCATGTGGCCCAAAAGCCATAGCAACCCGGGCTGTTCAGAGTGCCATGCAGTGGGGTGGGCACAGAGGACCTCTTTCTGCCACCCTCAGTTAAAGCAGCAACTGGGATGGCAAAAGGACTAACAGGGCGGTCTCTGCAGGTGGACGTATTTCAGATGACAGTTTCCTTGTGTCTGCCACTGAGAGGCTGCCAGATGTGAAGGTGCAGTGGACTCACGTGCCTTGAAAACGGGGGGTGGCAGGAGTAGAAAGAGTTAAAGGGGAAAGTGAAGGCGTCTTCCATGGCCGAAATGGCAGCAGAATTGTAAACAGTTGTTGTTTAACTTTACTGCTCTTTTGAATGTTCAGTTAGCATAAAAGAGCAACAAACCGCTTTTGATTGCTGCAGCCACTCGTCAGTGACGTTTATGTCTCATGGCCAGAAAGGGACAGTACAACATATGACAATATAAAATAACGACAAATCAGTTTATTGCTTGATTAGTTTCAATTTACCAATAACAACAATATAAAAAGTAAATAGTAACAAAAAAGAAAATAATACTAATAACAATATAATAATGTTTCACTGTGGTGGGTTGGCACCCTGCCTGGGATTGGTTCCTGCCTTGTGCCCTGTGTTGGCTGGGATTGGCTCCAGCAGACCCCCGTGACCCTGTGTTCGGATTCAGCGGGTTGGAAAATGGATGGATGGATGGATAATGTTTCATAAAAAATTAATATAATTATAAAAACACAAATTAGCGAAATACGAAACTGCTTTTTCTTGACTTCATCTTTGCAAGCTATGTAACAATTTCTTTTCTACATTAAAAAGGTTGCTGACAATTATATGAATCATAAGGAGCTTACATTTTTTAATTTTTAATAAATTTGCAAAAACCTCAAGTAAACTTTTTTCACGTTGTCATTATGGGGTGTTGTGTGTAGAATTCTGAGGGAAAAAATGAATTTAATCCATTTTGGAATAAGGCTGTAACATAACAAAATGTGGAAAAAGTGATGCGCTGGGAATACTTTACGGATGCACTGTATATATACTAGCTCTGCTACTCCATCTAACACAGATTGAAATCTAAGTAATCAATGTAGACCTCGGTGCACCATCTATTGGTGTACAGATCTTTGTGAGATTCCATCTGTTGGAATGGAAAATGCAATACATATGCTTCTGTTATATGCCATTTGCTATCGGGTTCATAAAAGCAGTGCTAATGTTTGAGATGTGTCATAATTTAGAATGACAAATGCAATGCATTTTATTACTACCAATATTTGCGATGTGCCATCTGTTGGAATGACAAATATCTCGGTTATGTGCCATTTGGTCTTAAATTTGTAAAATCAGTCTTAATGCTTGTGAGTGCCATCTGTTGGAATGACAGAAACAGAGCAACTGAATGGACACATAGTTACATATGTTATATAAATATACAACATTTTTATTACATTCTTAGTTCTGAATTGCAATCTGATTGTTTAGGTGGTTACCTACCAGGTAACACTTGTGGGTGGTTGGCCAGTCAGCAGACATCAGTGACGTCCCCTCATTTACGAGAAGCAGATCACAGATACGTGATACAGTACCTGCCAAATAATACAAAGAGTACACGACACGTGTTTTGCCCTTATTGGGGCTCGTCAGGTGTGCATACTCTTGCATTCCAGGTTCGAATCCTGTAAGGGGATGCAAAATCGCTTACACCTGACAAGTCCCAATAAGGGCAAAACACGTATCGTGTACTCTTTGTATTATTTGGCAGGTACTGTATCACACACTTATATATATAAAACCACACAAATGACTGGTATGTTACATGACTGGGTTTTTGTTAATAATTTTTAGTAATTTCACAAATTATTTGCATTAATACTAATGCAGAATTCTGAATAATAATAGGTGTTCTTCAGTTACATATTTAATACTAAGGTTGTGAAGTGTATGCTGACCCATTCTGTGATTAGGAATTCATAATCAGCACATAAACGCTCCTTCCAAAGCCAGTCATGATGGCAATGCACTGTGCTTGTGAAATAAAAGAGGAAATGAAAAGAAAACCGTTTATGTGTCCAAACTGTGCACTTCAGATGTCAGTGTACTTTCGTCCTCAGTGCGTCTTCAGAACAGACTACGGCCTTTCGGTTTCACACACCAGCACTGCATTCTCCTATTTAAAGCTCCGTCATCCCTCCATTTTAAAATGCTTATGTCATCTGCCTAACGTCTGCTTTTCTCAAACGCCGTATAGCCAGGGCTGTGCAGTCATTTCTCAAAACCTCCGGCTCCTCTCATATATTTACCGTGTTGATTGAAGCATACGAGATGCGAGGCCCTTCATCACCACCGCCATTGTGACTCATCAGGATATTTTTCAGCACCCTCACCTGTTAAAGTTCGGGATTAAAGGCTCCTGCAACGCTGTGGCTTACAAACACTCAGTACTATTAAACATAACACTTAACTTACAGAATTAAAAAAGAAGTTATATTTTATCAAAAGAAAAAATACTTTAATTAGGATATTTGAAATCGTAAATTTTAATATATTACAATTTACATTTAGTCAGAATTTGCACATTTTTACTGGCTCTGACTCCAGTAACCCAATAACTGCTCCTGACCCCATAGCCCTGCGTATGGCGTCCGCATCGCTCAAAACTGTACAATGTCTGCATCACACCAGTAGATGCCATGGCTTGATGTCTTTTTTTGTAAGTGACATTAGTAAAAATTGGACAATTGAGAATTTCCCTTGGCTTTGCTCATCTGCCAGTCTGAAGTTATTTTAAGCTAATTATAAGATGTAAGTTAATCAAAGTTAACAAACAACCCCTATTTCACATTATTTATATGCATATACACTCTGGTTAGTTTATCTGAGATTGGTCGTAAGCTTTCTCATTGATAATAACACTTCTTCTTTAGGTCTACTTTACATTTGCATATTTCCCAGAATTCTGTGTCTTTATTTGCACCCCAGATTTCAAGACTTTGTTAAAACACATTGTTTTTCCAGTCAGTCTGATCAGCTGATGGTTCAAAAGATGAACAGATCTAACAGGCCCCTTGTTTAAAGTGGCCTCAAACTTGGCCCACGGTGCGCTCTAAAACTTTAACTTCTCTCTCTGGCCCTTCAAATGCTTGTCTTCATTCACAGTTCAAGCCCTGCAGCTGCTCCTCTGCCCCCAGACGCTGACAGCAAGTCAATAGTAAGTAAGCGCCTGCCTGTCAGTGACCGACTCCTGTGTCTCCATTTACTTTCTCTGCTCCTTTTTTGCTAAACTCCATTTTAAAAATGCACAATTAAAAGTAATCCTAGTTTTCCCTTATGAGCTCAGTAATGCAGTTCTAGTTTTGGTCACGCGGTTTATTCACGTAGCCTTCTCATTGTTTACCCTCGGGAAAAATGAGCCAAAAACATTGAATTTTATTCAACAGGAAGAAATGTTATTATGTGTAACAGAAACCTGCAAACAGCAAAACATCAACGCAATAGGGAAGGTCTGTCAGGTGTCCACTGCTGTCTTTCGTGTGATGTATTTTGAGACCGATGTTGCTCTTGGGACACTACAAGTGTGTTTCTTTACGCACTCTTCTGCTTCAAGATGGCGGAGAAGCCGGTTTTAAAGTCTGGAAAGCAGAAGAGGCGGGTTCAGGCAGTCATAAACAGGAAGTGACCTCATCTGTGTTTGGTCTGTCAATCATCTTTTCTGCAGAGAGAGGAAGAGAAGTGATATGAAGTGACAGCGCCGACCCCTGGTTTGGAGTGTAATTACAAGTTGTCCCCTAATCGTACATGTGTGACACCTTGAACTCAGAGCGCTGGGTGTTCCAGTTAATGACTCGCAGCTTCCCACTTCTCAATTCAGTTCATAGTTTTACCATTTTGGTGATTTTCTTATGGTTATCGTAACGACTGCTGGCAATTCTTGTGTCGACTTCGCTTACTGTTCAGAGCTCTGGATTTTGTTTTTTGGTAATGTGAGGGACAGCCGGTGGTTCAGTCTGGCCGGGATGTCCCTCAACTAAGAGAAAGAGACTTTTTAGGACACTACATCCCCCGGGACGCTAGATGGCAGCTCCCCTGGATAGAAATGGTTCCCAGGATTCCCGCAGGGCAGCATGTTGACATGGAGTCCGGTTCTTCAGCCCTGTTTGGTGCCGTGGGTGCCGCCAGGGGGCGCTCACCAAGAACCCGGGGACTATTATGGTGACGCTAACCCAGAAGTACTTAGGAGTCACGCGGTCGGAAACCTGCAGTACTTCTGGGACACCTGGAGAAGGCATTTGACCTGGAGACGGAATACTTCCGGGTCAGAGACTTTAAAAGGACTGTGGGAAACCCCAGCAGAGGGAGCCGAGTTGGGAGGAAGGAGTGGAGGATTGATTAATTGTAGTGTATTGTATTCATTAATTATTGGAGTATTGTGGAGTGGAGGGTGCTTTGTGCACTTCATTATTATAATAAATAATAATTGGACTTTTACCTGGTGTCTGACGTGTGGGCTAAGGGTTCAAGGGGACGACAGCACCCCCTATCTGTCACAGTAACAATACTTAGATATTTTATTTCAATTTTCTCAAAAACGTACACACCTCCCTGTCCATGTTCAACTACTTCCTCGTGATTGCTAACAGTCCACTGTGAATAGGAAGACGTTTGTTAGAATTAAAAATGGAGGTGGAGTGATTCTGTGCTCTGGTGCAGCCGAGGTGCTTTAGGTGTTTGCGACTGGCACAACACCTCGAAATTTCTGTCTGGAATTTGGGAATTTTACTTCTATTAATCTACGGCTTTAGTGGATTGTAAACATTAGAACACTCTAGACGAGAACAGGCCATTCAGCCCAACAAAGCTCGCCAGTCCCATCCACTTATTTCCTCCAAAAAATCATCAAGTCGAGTTTTGAAAGTCCCTAAAGTCTTACTGTCTACCACACTACTTGGTCGCTTATTCCAAGTGTCTGTCGTTCTTCGTGTAAAGAAACACTTCCTAATGTTTGTGTGAAATTTCCCCTTCACAAGTGTCCAACTGTGTCCCCGTGTTCTTGATGAACTCATTTTAAAGTCACCATCTCGATCCACTGGACTAATTCCCTTCATAATTTTAAACACTTCAGTCAGGTCTCCTCTTCATCTTCTTCTAAACTGTAAAGGCTCAGCTCTTTTAATCTTTCCTCATAACTCATCCCCTGTAGCCCTGAATCAGCCCAGTCGCTCTTCTCTGGACCTTCTTCTGTGCTGCTATGTCCTTTTTGTAGCCTGGAGACCAAAACTGCACACAGAACTCCAGATGAGGCCTCATCAGTGTGTTATAAAGCTTGAGAAGATGCTCCTGTGACTTGTACTCCACACATCAAGGCACTATATAACCTAACATTCTGCTAGCCTTCTTCATGGATTCTGCACACTGTCTGGAAGTCAATAGTTTAGAGTCCACTACGACTCCTAAATCCTTCTCATAAGGTGGACTCTCGATTTTCAGACCACCCATTGTGTATTCAGACCTCACATTTTTACTTCCTATTTGTAATTCTTTGCATTTACTGACATTAAATTTCATCGGCCACAAATCTGTAACAAAGCATCGGTGAAAACGATTTGTCCTTAAAGTCAGTGAAAATGGTTCAGAAACAACGCATTATGTATAAGCGTTAAGTAAAACTCCACGACCTATGGGCTTGTCAGAACGGTAAATGGAAGAAAGATCAGAGCACATCTGAACTTCAAAAAACTTCCATTGACATTTCATTCAAGATCTACAAAATCCATCCCATCATACCTTTCAGAGGATTGATTCAGAGAGACTTTGAAGCTCTGTTAGGGTGACCGTTGGTTTTGTGGTCACCTCCCTGACTGCAGTTACTCAGTTTGGCCAACTCTAGGAAGAGTCCTGGTGCTTCCAAACATCTTCCATTTCACAATTTCTGAGGTTGCACTCAGTGCTTTACAAACGGTTTGGTCCCCTTGTCCTGCTCTGTGCCTCACCAGAATTTGATCTAAGAGGTCTCCCTGAGAGTTCCTTGGGTCTTCATGGCTTGGTTTTGTCTGACATACATTGTGAATTGTAGGACTATCTATACGCAGGTACACGTGTG
Organism: Erpetoichthys calabaricus; assembly: GCF_900747795.2. NCBI lineage: Eukaryota > Metazoa > Chordata > Cladistia > Polypteriformes > Polypteridae > Erpetoichthys > Erpetoichthys calabaricus. Next base: position 100,408,454 of record NC_041409.2, on the reverse strand, counting down.
ACTTTCTAAATAATGTCATGTCATTTTCCTAACCTCTTTCATCCAAGCTAGGGTCATGGGGTGAAACCAATCTTAGCTAGCATGGGGTGCAAGGCAGGAACAAACCCTGGACAGGGTGCCAGTCCATTGAAGGGCAAACACACACACACACACACACACATACCCTCTCAGCAAACACAAACTGGTGATCACAGACTCACCTAACCTGCATGTATTTGGACATTAAGAGGAGACCTAAGTATGTGGAGGAAACTCGTGCAGACTCCACTCAGGTAGGACCTGGGAGCCATAATCTGGTCTCCTTACCACGAGGCAGCAGCGCTACCACTCTGTCACCATGCTGCCCCTTTCTAAATGATTGTCTAATCAATTCAGTTGACCACTGGTGGACTCCAATCAGGTTCTGGAAACATCTCAAGGAGAGTTAAAGCAAGCAGGGAGCACCTGAGCATATTTTGGAAGTGAGATAGTAAAGGGCCTGAATACTTAGAAGAACAAGATCTTTCAGTTTTTGATTTCTTGTGCCCCAGACCACGAGGCTGAGTCTCAGTACTTTAGCATAACCAGTTTTATTCGACATGAAACAGGAACAGCGCGGCCACCACTCTGCTACACACAGACACGGCAGTCGGGCCTAGTCGGGGTCAGCTGCCTTGAAAGCCTGCATATTGTCATCATTTTAGGTCGCCAATAAAAGGGATCATCTAGCTTGACTTTCCACTACATTCATAATGGCCAACACGGTACAAGACCCTCATACTTCCCTCATCGAGCAACTCTCGATACCCCAGAATGACAAAGCGAAAGCAGAATTGTAGGAAACTTTTCAAATGTATTAAAAACACAAAACTGGAATGTCCCATTGACACAGGTGTGCAGACCCTTTGCTTTGACCCTTGAAATCTGGCTTTGGTGCATCCCATTCCACTGATGATCATCGAGGTGTTTGTACACCTGGTTTGGAGACCTCCTGTGGTCACTTCAGCTGATTGGACAGATTAGGAAAGGCGCCCACCTGTCTATTGAAGAAGGTCCATAGGTGAGTAAACTCCAAGCCATGAGGAGTTGCCCGCAGAGCTCAGAGACAGGAATGTGTGGAGGTGCACATGTGGGGAAGGCTACAGCACTGAAGGTGCCCAGGAGCACAGTGGCCACCAGAATTCATAAATGGGAGAGGTTTGGGACAACCTCAAGTCTTCCTACATCCTTAAAAATGCTGCTTCTTTGACGGCACTTCATGGTTCTTTACTGGACTGTGTGGCTCCTTCAAGGAGCCATTGCTTGACAAAGCACCGTTTCATTCTGCGAAGGGTGTTTTCCATTTCAAGGTGGTTCTTTGTGTTTTGCAAAACTTCCTAATATGAAGAAGACACCACAAATTGTTAATGTATGGTAGGCGACTCCCCCGCAGCGCCACAAGACTCCAGCCTGTGGCTCTCCGAGGATGACGTGAGGAAGACTTTTTCCTGACTCAACATTCCGCTAAGCACCCGGCTCAGACGGGGTCTCAGGTCGCGTTTTAAAAACATGTTGCGACCAGCTAGCTGCTGTCTTTACGGATATTTTTAACACATCTCTGAGGGTTTCATCTGTCCCCACCTACTTCAAGCACACAGCCATCATCCCTGTCCCAAAGAAAAATAAAGTAGACTGCCCGTAATGATGACCTCCCAGCAGGACTTCCTCCCATAGCCATGAAGAGGCTGGTGATAGAACACATCAAGGACATCAACCCTGACAGTCTGGACCCCCTCCAGTTTGCCTACCGTTGCAACAGGTCCACCGAGGACACCATCTCCATAACATTTCACACCACCCTGTCTCATGTGGAGAACAAGAAGTACCCAGTAAAGGATCTGTTTGTGTCAGTGTCAGGTTTCAGTTTTTTATTTACCTTAATAAAAGCTCTGTCTGTGTGTCCGTCTGGTTGCCATGTCTCTGTCAGATGGTGCATCACAAACCATTTCTAGTAATGCATTTTATTATCTCAAATGTTCGTGATGCACCACCTGTTGGAATGACAGATGGAATGCATTTTTTTTTTTACTTGTGCTTCTGCGTTGATTATTTAGATTCCAGTCTGTCTTAGCCGGGTAGCACAGTTTACAGCAAATTCTATAATCCGTTTTGTTTTTGTCTTTCTGCAGTACGAAATGAGAAAAAAATTCATTTAAATGATTTTAGCACAAAGTTGCAACGTATCAAAACGCATAAAAAGTGAGGGGTCTGGAGAATTTCTAAGCTCACTGGAGGGACATTGGACAGAGGATAAGTCAGGTACAGATTTGAAGAGCTGCAGATTAAAGTTGTCAGCCTGGCACCATCTGTGCCATCTCTGCCATGCATTGCGAAGGCTATGGACAGATGGACTGTATGTTCCTGAAGCTTCTAGGTTGTCCCCACTGGTCAGTAGTGCCCATCTCATGCACACAAACTCCATCTGGATATTATGATACACTTCGGACATCTTCGGGGGTAGAAAAGGAAACTTCCCAAAGAGTGAAATTCAACTCGAGTCGCCTGTCGGGGAAGTTTGTCGCCAAAGTCGCTCACACAGCCCAGACGCTCAAGGCTGCCAAGTCTGCACAAAGACGAGCTGCGCAAAGTTAGCGACGCCCTCACCTGATGTCACGCAGCCCCCCGAGACGGCCGTGGGACCTGCGGGGACAATATTTAAGGTCCGCCTTATTATCCCGATCTTGTCAGTAGAAGGAAAGGAGCACCGGCGGAGCATTTGGGACGTGGAGAAAAATAATTTTAGAAGAACAAAAAAAAAATCACAGGGGACGGTGAACTTGGATTTAAAGAAGACCCTCCGGCGGCCAGGACTTCTCCGCTTCATCGAGTCAGTAAGAAATCTGAAACCCGACGAAAATTAAAAAAGAAAAAATCAACAACGAAACCAGGGGTCTGGCATTGGGTCGCGATGAAAGCAAACGAAGAAGGGATGCGGGATAGCGGGTGCCAAGAGAGTACTGGGGAGCGGAGAACCGCGGCGGTGCCCACTGGGCACCGGCAGCCGCGCACGCGCACGCGTCTCGGGGAAGAAACGAACGGGCAGGCAGAACCTGCAGGGGAGAAATAAAAAGCGCAATAAAGACGAGGCTGCCGGCCTTTGTGACTTCGAGCCGCTTTTTAACTCGGGATATCCCAGAAAGTTCCTTTAAATGCGCGTGCCAGCTTGACTTTCTATTATTGTCATGAACGAAAATCAAAAGAATAAAAATCCACAGGCGTCTGCGGCTCACCTGCACGCGGGATGTTAGCTGACGGAGTCCTCGGGTGCAGACTGCCGAGGAATCAGAAACGCCGCCATTCGGGATAAAGTGAGAGCAGTGCTGGTAGCTCCAAGTAGCTATGTGTGCCAGTCTGAAGCCACAGCGCCTCGCAATTACAAATTAACGTTTTAATAAAAGATTTAATGCAATTATAGGAATAGGGATTAAATCCCATGAATGTCTGTAGGTCACCTGTGCACGGGATGTCAGCTAACGTTACTCACCGGGGAATTGGAAACATCGTCAGTCTGTGCAGTTAGAGGGCAGCGCTGGCATCGGCTTAAGCAGAGACGCGTGTCTGTCTGATGCCCATGAGGCACCGCAATTAGAAATTAACTTTTTAAATCAAGTTATAATGAGAAAAAAAGATAGAGAGTTAAACCCCATGAGCGTCTGCTGCTCATCCTCACTCGGGATGTTAGCTAACGGAGTCCCCAGGTACAGGTTGACCCGCAATGCAGCATACCGGGGAATTAGAAGCGTCGACACCCAGGGCTGGCATCGGCTTAAGCCGCTCACACAGAAACTCGTTTCTTTCTGGTGCCACGTGGCACTGTAATCAAAATTCACTTTTTAATACAAGCTGCCATTAAAGAATAACAAGAAGGATAAAATCCAACAAGCGTCTGCAGCTCACCTGTACACGGGATGTTAGCTGACGGAGACCCCCAGCAATGCCGCGCACCGGGGAATTAGAAACGCCGGCAATCAGGACAGCGAGGGGGCAACACTGGCATCGGCTTCTGATACCCACGGGGCACCGCAAGCAACACTGACTGTCGTACCCAATCATTTGTGTACAAGTGTGACTTTAATAGTCGGATTCGTTTTTAGGTTTACCTAAAACTTTTCAATGTTGTTCAGGCTTGAGCCAGTATGGCATGGTGTGCTTTTCTTCCATTTTCAATCTTACGAAATGTTTTTTAACTGATTAGCATAAAACTAATTTTGTTTTAAAATTCAGAAAGTTTGGCTGTTTATATGAAACTGCATTCTTGAGAAGTGCGCTATATAAAAGAATCCTTACGCGACTAATATTTCCATGTTAAAACAGGATGCATGTTTATTTTTGTAATTAATATTCATCGGTGCAAGAAATTGCACGCGTACATCACAGTAGTAAGCCTGTAAAATGTTTTACACTTTCATTTTTTAAACGACGTAGACCCTCGAGTTATTAGATTCCATTTAGTCCGTTAAATCGAATGTGTTTTACACAGAGACACATAATAACTAAATTACAATTAACATGATGCATTAAAATGTCATTGTAATGTATAGATTAAAATGATATATTATTATAACGTATAAGTGTGTATGTACCCCGCGGCACAAGAGGGGATCGCATAAGTGGAAAATGCTCACCTCATTACAAAAATGTTGTGTCCATTATATCCGAATGTCCTTTCAATCGGGACTCTGATTTCTTTTTGAAATGCTCAATTATAGGAGCAACAGTTGTAAGGTCTCAACAGATTTGCTTTATTTGAAGTGCCGCTCAGATGACTTCTGCGTCTCGTCCTACGAAGCCCGCGTGTCCGGGAGCGCGCAGAGAGAAGCCGGCGGCCCGTCCAGTGACGCCTCTGCCTTGCGGTCGGAACTCTGAGATTTCATTTGGCAAATGCAGCGAAATGAATTCAACTCAGGTGTATTTTATTATTTTTTAATTTATTTAGCCGAGAAGTGTTTGTAGTTCGCATTTTATTGTTCTTGAAATTTTTCTAGTAAAATGTTGGGAAAAGCGTTAAATAAAATAATCATCACGTGACCTACCGTATATTTAAATTTTAGAGTAGACTGTAACTTTGTTTTTGTGATTAATTTTTATCAATGCAGAAAAAACGGCACTACAACTACAAACCTCGAAAATGTCTCACGTTTTCATTCTTTGTAAACGAAATCTGATTTTTCATTTATCAAATACTGGAGCAACGGTTTTTAAGTTAATTACATTTACTTGAGTCGGAGTTTCCCAGTTCTTTTGGTTTCTTCCCACATCATAAAGACATTCGTGTTACCTGCAGCTTTGCTCTCCAAAGGGTCCCGCACTCTTAAAAATCAGGGTGCCAAAGCGGCTCCTCATAGCAATGCCATAGGGGAACCATGTTGGCTTCTCTAAAGAGCCGTCCATATCAAGGTCCCAGAAAGAACCTTTATTTGTTTAGATCCATAACGGGGTCCATAATTAACAACATGCAGGTAATAACGGCAAAGTGTTCCTGATTGTTAAAAGGACTCTCGCCACTTCTCTCACAGGACTTCCTGAGCTTTCGTATCCTGCCAGGCAGCCAACGGGACGTTAAAGATTTCTGTTTTGTGTACAATATAAGGACCATTTCGAGGCCAACAGAACCAACTTTATATGAAGCGGAAAACCTTTCACAGAACGGAATGGTTCTTTGTCAAGGGACAGGTCAGTGAGGAGCCACACAGCTCAGTAAAATGCAATAAAAGAAACGACGTTTTAAGAGGGTGCGAAAGGCCGGCGGCCCGTCCGGGATGCATGGCTCTTACTTTGTGGTCGATTCTGCCGTGAAGGACTCGGGCTAATTAGTCAAATTCAGATAAATGAATTATAAAAATTGACACGTATACATTTAGATTCGTTTGTATAGTTAGCATATGAATTTTATCAAAGCGTTTCTTGTTAGAAAGAAGCTTATGAAGATGGCCAATGTAAAATGCTCGATATCACCATTAACTACTTCTTCTTTCTGCTATTATTATTATTATTATTATTATTATTATTATATCATTGCGCAGTGTGTAGCTCGCGGGTCCTGCTTTCCTGAAGGTTGTCGTCTGTGTGTCGCTTGCTCCTTCTCCCTATCTTTGTGAAGATGCTTGCTGTGAAATGCCCTGTAAAATGAATACCTTTAACTTCTTACTTGATTATTATTATTATTATTATTATTATTATTATTGTAGTAGTATGAATAATAATAATAATATTGTGGCGCAGTGAGTAGCACTGCCATCTCCCCGGTCCGCCGTCCCCGGCTCAAGTCCGACTATGGTGGTCGTTGTCTGTATGCCACTTGTTCCTTCGGTTTTCCTCCCCCAGTCCCCCAAAAAGCATGCTGTCTGCGGATGGACCCTATGATGAACCGTCAGCCCGCCTGCCTTGTACTCAGTGCTGCGCGGAGAAGCCCCGGCTGCCGTAACCCTGAATTTGATGAGGGTGTCATGAGGACATCGCGTTTCATGTCAGTCTTTTGGTGGTCCATTCGTTTTCTGAACCCGCAGTGCACTCTTACAAATCCTGCTTCTCCAACGGTACTTTATGGTGTGGTTTTTGGTTTCTCGCTGAACCGCTGCTTTATTAATCACCTTCATTCTTACAAATCTTCTTTGTATATGTATTTTTGTTTTTATTTTTTGTCTTTGAAATGGTTTCTAATGTGTGGAAAGAGAAGAAATCTTTATTAGCGGGACTCAACAGGACAGGAAAACGTGAACTCAGCCGCATGTACGATTGCAGGCTTTTAAAATCAGAAGCCACTGGTGTTTGACAGATCAGTTCTCAGCTCTTCACCGTCCAGTTACAGATTTAAAGAAACTAAAGGCCTTTTCCAGAACTTTCTGCTGTTCGATGTTTGAGGGATCCAGAAATGTGACATCGCTCTGAGGAGCCGCTCGCTCGGCCGCCTTTATTTGTTAAACTTTTGCAGTTCAGTTTCTCAGTTTCGATTGCATTGATAAATTACTTTTTTTTCTTTTTAATTATAAACACACATTCGATTTCTTTTTTCTCCCCCAAACTCTGCCGCCCTTTTATTGCGCGACACAATAATTGTCGTTCTTTTGAATTAACGAGACGACTTCCAATTCATCGACTTGGACTTCCTGCTCGTCGGTCTGCGCGGGCACCGCCAGCTTTAATCTTACTGAGCCCCCTTGACAGGGCAGTTTTTTTGGGGGTGTCTGTTTTTTTTTTTCTTTCTTATTTTTGTTTTTTTGTTTTTACGATTGCCAAATGTGCTTATTGAAATAAAATATTGAATCACAAAAACAATACCGATATGCTATCGATTTGATTAGGTATAAGTTCAGCTAAATTAATTATATGCAGGTCTATTTTTTTAGATTTATTTTTAAATCGAGACCTGTATAAAGGTCCGTGTAGTCAGCATGCTAATTATTTTAAAACGTTTCTTGTGTAATTCATAAAGACCCGTGTGAAGATAATTGCTGTGAAATGCGCTATAATATTGAACACGCCGTTCACTTCTTACATTTGCTTATTTGGCTGATGCTAAAAGCATCCAAAGCGACTTACAACATTTATGATACAATTGGTTCCATTTCTTTGTGTTTTCCATTTGGTGCCCAGGCGGGTGAGGTGACTACACAGTTAAAAAAAAATAATGTTAAATTTACGGTAAATACTAGCAGCTGGGTCGCCAGAATTTTACCGTAAAAAAAAAAAGGTGACAGTATTTTTAGGTCTATAAAAAAATTATTTTTACGATAAAAAACTGGAAGCTGGGTTGCCAAACTTTTACTGTAATAAATAAGGTAACAATATTTTTAGGCCTACAGTATAACTTTGTAGTAAAAACTGTTTTTTCTTTGCAACACATTCCAACAGAAGGGAATGTTTAAGCATAATCAGAAATTCATGTCGTGTAATAAATATGCCAATCAATAAACCGTTAGAAAGTATCGTCAGGGTGAAACCCCGCACTACACAGCTGGCATCAGTAAAGTCACAACAACCATAGCAAACGGGTACCAGTTAATTATACACATGGAAAACAATTCAGTGTTGAAGACAGTGGTCCTCAGTCTGTGGGGAGCGAAGGAGTGAAAATAAGAAAACAAGAATCAAAAATATGAAAAATCCATCTATTGAAACCCAAACAAATTAACTTAAACTACATTCTGATACCAGAAAAATAAATATAGAGTTAGATAAATGTCGATAAAAGTTAAGTAGGTATAATAAAATATGCATCTATGATATATCATTAATTTAAAAAGAACAAATTGGTATTAGAGGGCTCCTTTCAAAAAAACGTTATGGGGGGGGGGCGATTAAAACTGTTATGAAAACTCGAGTCACAAATACTTAAAGGTTGAGAAACGCTGGTTTAAGGAAACTACGGCACATTGTCTGGTGGGGAAGAAAAAGTTTGCGTTTGTGGTGTATGGCGCCCTACAGGTGTGCCAGCTTATTGAATACAGCCAACGGGTCACACGGTGTCAGTGCTGGGATTTGAACCCACAGCCTCAGCTTTTGAAGCCTTAACCACCACACCAGACAGCCCTTCTTTATTATTAATGTTTCCTCCCACAGCCCAAAGACATGCAGGTTAGGTGGACTGGCGATTCTAAATTGTCCCTGTGTGTGTGCGTGTGTGTGCCCTGCGGTGGGCTGGCGCCCTGCCTTGTGCCCTGTGTTGGCTGGGATTGGCTCCAGCAGACCCCCGTGACCCTGTAGATAGGATATAGCGGGTTGGATAATGGATGGATGGATTATTAGCAGTAGTAGTCGTGATAGTTTTACTAATATGGTGTAGAAGGCAGCTCCACCATCTCATGGATCCTGCATCTCCGCTGGGTGTTGCTCCTTTTCCCGATCTTTGTGAAAATGTTGAAACAGCCCTTTAAAATGAATGCCATTACCTTCTTAGTTCTTTTTCGTCGTCATATTATATTCTTATTATTATTATGACGACGGTAATGATGATGATGAGGCTGGTGATGATGCAGTGAGTGTCGCGGCCATTTCTGCTCAAGTCCGACTGTGGTGGTCGTTGTCTTTGTGCCGTTCGCTCCTTCGGTTTTCCCACAAAAAAAAAAAAAACACGCGCGGGTTTGTAAAACTGGACCACGTGTGCGCGGGTGGTCCCTGTGATGGACTCAGTGCTGCTCGGAGTGGCTCCGGTCCCCGCCACCATCATGTTACATTTCGTTCCTTTTTCCGAACCCGCGGTCTTTAGTCTTTCCTGGCACTTTACTGGGTTGTGTGGGTCCTCGTTGCTTGTCAGTAAAACTCGTTTCAGTTCTTTGGGCGTTGAAAAGGTTCTTAATATGCGGTGTTTAGAGCCACTGATCGACAAAGGACTGCTTTATTCTGACAAAGGTTATATCCATCGGGGTGTGCACCAAGCTGACATCTTTAATGTTTGGTGTCGGCGACCTCGCAGGTGATTAAAGAGATCACCGATGTGCCTGAACTCAGCCCCCCGAGTGACCGAATGTGGCAGGGGCTCTTTGAAAATCAGCAGCATCACAATGCGGTGCCTTCGCTGTTTAAGGAGCCTGTGACGGATCTCTAGGACCTTCCTTCACGTGGGTGGTCGGCCGCCTATGGCATTGCTCTGAAGGGCCGCGCTTTTATTTCGGGGTGCGCACTGATTTGAAGGTAACTGATTGAATTGGGCTGAGCGGGGCATCCAATCAGCTAAACGTTCAAAACTATCAGAAGCAAAGAGCAGTGAGCGTTTCATATCAATAAGTGTAATGCAATCAACAATAAAAATTACGTCGTTATTCGTTCAAGTATAGTGTTTATATTACAGTTACGTCCGACCATTACAGCCCATGTTAAAGAGCTGGGCGGCGTATTTGCTAATTTATAGTAAGTTTAAAATTTATAGTATGGGTAAAAGCAAGCTGTCTCAAGACCTTCATTTATAGTATGTTTATAATACACACCTGTGTGAAACTAACAAAACTTCAGTCGTGGGAATAAAATCCATTGCTTTTTAAACAGTCTTTTTTTTAACATATTAAATGCATTGAACGTTTAATCGAAGCGCTTCGTGTTGACGGGCGCAGAAAGAAAGGCTGCTTTTGTGATATCGGGTGTGCGGGGGGTTCGCCAGTTTATCGAAAAGAACCCCCACCATAAATGAAATTCCACCAACACTGAAGACCCCCCTAACCAGTTCACACGAAACGCGAGATCTGCGGACGAGCTGCCAGTTTTTATTTCTCGCACTGCAAAGGAGGCGGGCCGTTAGCGTCACAGTAAAGGGGGCGTGACCTATGCAAATGTAAAGGGTGTTTATTGTCATTAAGACATGCATATGCAGAAATGAAATTCAGTATTCAGTGCGCACAATAAAACAAAAAGAAAGTTTATAATAAAATGTACCCCATAAGTAGCCTCTTAACCCCAAAGCTTCGTGATAAAAGTATCACAGAGAAACATAATGAATTAGAACGAAATAACATTAATACGTAAATTAAGATAACCATAACTAAAAGAAATATTATTGCAGTGTTCCCTGTACTTAGCAGCAAGTCAAAAAATTTTTAGCAGCAAATACTTTAGTAGATGAGACTACTGAAACAAAATGAAAAGTGTAGTCCACGTCACACTGAGTGCAGTCGGGTTTAGTGATGTCGTCTTCATTATGGCATCCAAGAAGAAGAAGAAGCTCCTCGGCTTGGCAGTGGCAGCCCGTGCGCTGCGCAGCGCAATATAAAAAGTACAATGCCGTGACTTTACAGCGATACCACATAGTCATAAAAAAGTCTGGCAGACTTAAAAAATTAAAAGAGATTCAAAGCTATAACAATTTTAAACATAACTTGATGCGCATTTATCTCCTTGACATCATTGTTTAAACTACAGAGTATCGAGCGCGTCGACGTTTGTCTCAGTAAATATAATTCTAGTGGGGATACCGACATGAACGTTTCACCAGATGTCCGTAACAACCCAAATAATCCACACATACAAAGAAATCAAAGCAAGTCAGTCCACAAATGAAGTGATGTGTAATAAAGTGGAATGACGCAGAGAACTGAACACGTGAAGAAAAGGAGGTGCAGAAAGGCCTGGAAAGCCAAGAAGGCAGCGGACATCTGTCACTCCTGATAGCCCCCCATCAGTGCCAATGAGTATCAGCTGCTTTAGTCCGAATTGATGGTTTCTCATTACCAGGGTGGCACACAAGAAGCATCTCATGATGGGTGAAAGCAAAGAGCTCTCTCTAGACCTTCACAGCCTTATTGTTGGTGGCACTGGTGACTTTTCTCCCTGTGTCATTCCACCTTATAACGCATAACTTTATTTACGGACTTATTTGTTTTGATTTCGGTACTTATGTACTAAACGGACGGCATGACAAAAGAAAAGAGAAGACGAATTCATGACATATTTATTGGGATAAAAATAGAGAAATTTACAGAAATTGGAATATTCTAGAAATTCATACGTTCAATTGAAACTTATTATCAGGGCCGTTGCTGGCCAAATGGGTGCCCTAAGCAGAAATTTACTTTTGTGCCCCCTCCCCCAAATATTACGGAAGTAAAAATAAAATAATAAAAAAAACACCTACTATAGGGGCCAAAATAGAACTTTATTCAAACGGTTCACCGTAAAATGCAATATATATATATGTTTATATTTTTGTTTATTTGTATATGTATATTATTAATATTAATTTATTATTATAATATATAAAAACGATTTTTTTTTTTGAGCAGCTGGGATGGTGCCCCCCTGGGAGTTGGTGCCCTACGCAGACTGCGTACTCTGCGTATAGGGAGCGGTGGTACTGCTTATTATCTTTTCAATTTTGATGCGTCAAATTGATGAGGGGGGGTTGCATAAGGTTTCCCTCTGCCCCCCTTCTAGTGTTCTGCGGTGGGCTGGCACTCTGCCCGGGATTTGTTGCTGCCTTGCGCCCTGTGCTGGCTGGGATTGGCTCCAGCGGACTCCCGTGACCCATTGTTGGGATATAGCGAGTTGGATGATGATGACTGACTGACTGACTGACTGACTGACTGACTGACTGACTGACTGACATTCTAGTGCTGGGCTCTGTGGCGGAGCTTTCACTGCCGCATGCGCTACTGTGGCTGTCTGTTTGTCCGGCCAGGATTTTAAATCACCTGCAGCTTGCAAACCGTTTGACCGATTGACCTGAAATTTGCTACACATATACTACGTGACGTTTACTGTCCACTTTTGGGGTGATGATTTTTATTCCTCTTTTTATTTTTATTTTATTTTATTGTAGAATCAACTCTCTGGAGTGTGCAGCCGGGCGGCCGTGTGGCGCATGCGTACAGTCGCCGTTCTTATCCCTCCCACCTTCGTCATCACTTCCCCTACCTCTTCATATTTTAAATCATTCTTGAGGCAGATTGAAGACTTAAGTGCCAGCTTAAGTGAATAATTAAGAAAAACATTCTAAGTAATTGCAACACAAACACGGACTTAATCAGTTTTAATGCAAAAAGATGCCAACGAAAGAAGAGAAGAAGGGGGCCGCTAGGGTGAAGAAGACAAGAGCTGCTCAGGAAGGAACAAGCGCATCGACCTCTGAGCAAACGAGTGATAAACGTACAGAGAAAGAGTCTGAAAACTGGGAATGTCAAGCTAAGTGGATTCACAGCACGTTGTCGTTATAGCAGGGCGCCGTTACTGGTTAGAAATATATTTACTGAGAAAAACCTTCACACGTTCCATACTTATTGTCCCCACTTATTGTTTATTACAATGCAGTTTGTTTTCTATAAAAATATACGGGTAATGTAAGGTGTTTTCCAGGGATTTTTTACAGTTTGCTTTTTGAAACTGAACGTCTCGATTTCACTTGGATTGATACATCATTTATTTTACTGGAAAACGTTTCCTAAATTTTTCCCTTTCTTCCTTAAACTGTGCGTACGCAAGATTTTGTTCTTGTGCTCTTCGTATGCTCTTTGTGTCAATGTCCATATGTGACACGTGCTTTTGTCAAATTAAACTTAACATTAATTCAAGGCTGTGGCGCCTTTGGCTTCAGCACTTATTAAGCCCCCGTGGTAAAGCGGGTGGAGGTCCTGTTGGAGTTTTCTCTTAGGGTCGACTTGGAGTTTCTGCAGGTTTGCAGATGATTCATTTTGCCTTGTGGTTTGTAGTCCTGAGGTGGCTATGACAGATTGGACGTCTCGCTCTGTGAAGATGATGACTTGTGTTCTGTTTTGGGTGTTTTGTACATTTGCGATGGGTGCCGACAAACAGTCTTCTGCTCCCACGGAATCCAACAAATGATGACCAACAAGGAGGTCAGTTTCTCTGAAGGAATTGCCTGCCAATTCAGACAAGACCCCCTACCAGGTGGGCTGAGTGTGCGATGAGATGAATACCCATCCCATTTGTTGGCACCCATTGCACACTCAGCCCACCTGGTAGGGGGTCTTTGTCTGAATTGGCAGGCAATTCCTTCAGAGAAACTGACCTCCTTGTTGGTCATCATTTATTGGATTCCGTGGGAGCAGAAGACTGATGGAGTTGTTTAGAAGCTTCTGCAATATGAAGGTCATTCTGCCAGACCACCACCACACTCCTCTTGTCTGCAGATGTGATGATCTTGATGGCGCCTGAAGTTCACCTTTGGTCTGATTGGACCCGTGTGTGTTGGGACAAGAGAGCTTTCTCTGGATTTGTTTAGAGAACTGATTGATAAAACATCCAGCCAGTGGGGCTCTGAAACTCCGCTTGGGATTAATGGAGTGGATGCTTTCAGAGACAGGATCACCTTCTTTCTCACTGTGCAGATGTCTCTTGCAAGGTGTGATGTGACACAAACTCGGTGGTCAAAGCTTGTAAAGCTCGATGAGGACTTGGGGACTGTCCAAGTGTGTTGGCACCAGACCTTGCTGTTTCCGTTGAAGAGAATGGAGGACACTTCCTTCTCCAGCTCGGTTTTCAGTAAAGAGATGAGTTTGCTCGGTTCTCCTTATTTTTGTTGAGGAAGTCATAGAGCTTGGAATTCAAACTTCTTAGGAGGTTTTTAATGGTCAAAAACACTGAGGAGAAATGTGATACAGGTGGCCTCCTTGATAGTACCATCTGGAAATGTCAGATGTTGTTTAAGAGAATGTATGGTGGAGAGCATATGGGAGTTTATGGGAGAATCGGAGAAGTAAACTCTTCATATTGAAGTCTTTAATGTCTTGTAGGCTACCTAGCAGGACACGAGCAGATCAGGAAACCCTGAACGTCGCCTTTGTAAGACTCATCCTAACATCAGGAACCCATTAGTATTTCACAAATCTATTGATTACTGATAGAACGTGCTACGGATCTAAATGAATAAATGTACTTTCTGGAACGTTGATGTGGATGGTAGTTTTGGAAAACAAACGTAAGGCAGGATCTCAACCTTAGACCTTTCTGAAGTGCATGTTGAGATTTAATAATAATAATTAATAATAATAATTCTTTGCATTTATATAGTGCTATTCTCACTACTCAAAGTGCTCAGCAATTGCAGGTTGAGGGCCTTCCTTGCTCAAGGGCCCAACAGAGCAGAGTCCCTATTGGCATTTACGGGATTTGAACTGGTAATCTTCTGATAGCCAGTGCCAATCCCTAGCCTCAGAGCCACCACTCCGCCTTAACTTGTGTCACCGCACCGGTTGTAATGAAAGATGGCACTGTTAACATAGTGTGTCATTATTTCACTGGCGTACTTTCGGTTCATGAACTTCAAGACACCCAAGGGTTGATCATGTGGAGACCGAGGCCACTCCTTTAACGTTCACTTCGTATATCGATTGTCTCCATATATAATTTGTCAGGATTACATTTACATTTGGCTCTAAAATGTGACTTTCAGGTGTGGCTTACAAAGGAGCTCATCTACCTCAGCCGGGGAGTTGGGGTCAGGATTGCCAGGAGGAGAGAAGAAGAATTGAGTTGGAATTGTGGTTACGATTGAACTTTAAAAATATTCAAAACACGTTACATACCCTCTATGGACAAAAGTATTGGGACGCCTGACCGTTACACTAACAGGGACTTTAATGGGCATGGGAAAGGCGCTATATAAATAAAATGCATTATTATCATTATTAATGACATTGCATTCAAATACGTAGACTTTAAAATGGAGTTGCCCCCCCATAACAGTTTCCACTCTTTCCACAAGATTTCGGAGTGTGTTCATTCAGCAGATCATTGACGAGGTCAGGAAGTGATGTTGGACGAGAAGGCCTGGCTCACAATCACCGTTCCACTTCATCCCAAAGGAGTCTGATGGGGTTGAGAGTCAGGGCTCTGTGGTTCTTCCACACCAAACTCATCCCACCAGGTCTGTCTTTATGGACTTTGCTTTGTGCACAGGGGCACAGTCACGCAGGAAGAAAGAGAAAGGGCCTTCACCAAACTGTCTCCACAAAGTTGGTAGCATAGCGTTGTCCTGAATGTCTTGGTATGCTGAAGCATTAAGGTTGCCCTTCACTGGAAACAAGGGCTCAAGACCCACACCCTGACAAACAGCCCATCTGACTTCCAAACAGAGAAACGTGATTCATCTCTCCATTAGAAGACATTTCAGCTGCTCCGCAGTCCAGTGGCGGTGGGCTCTACACCTCTCCATCCGACACCTGCTATTGGACCTGGTGATGTGAGGCTTGCATGGCATGGAAACCCACTCCATGAAGGTCTCAAAGAAGTTTGGAATTCTTTAGCAGAGCGTTGGTGACTTTTACACCCCATGCGCCTTAGCTGTCTTTGCCCCCGCTCTGTGACTTTACACTTCATGGCTGGGTTGCTGTTGTTGCTAAACGCTTCCACTTTCCAATAATACCATTTACAGAATTTCCAACAGGGATGAAATTTCACGAACTGTCTTATTGGAAAGGTGGCATCCTATCACAGTACCAGGCGTGCAGCCACTGAGCCCCTCAGAAGGACCCCTTTTGTTTCACAAATGTTTGTAAATGGAGACAACATGGCTGGGTGTGGCAAAGGAGCTGATTGAAGAATTCAATAATTAAGTGGTGGGTCCCAATACTTTTGTCCGCAAAGTGCACCCTGCCCATAATGACTGTTAGCTTTGTGACGGGTCACATCACCAAAATGCTCAACTTGGACTACTTGTGTATGAGTGGGCCATTGGTGGCTGGGGTGCTTGAAGGGGCTTGGTGCTCAGGCAGTGGCTCAGGAGCACACAAGAGTTTGGGGTCTTCTTGGGATATGTGTGGGATACCAACAGATGATGGTGGTTAGTGAGGAAGAGCCCTCGGTACGGCACTCGTGGTGGAGGTGGCATAGAAGAGATTGAGGAGATTGCCAGGAGGCTGAGGCTTCATGTGAGCGCACAAAGGAGAGCCTGTGGTGGTAACGTGTGGCAGTGGTGGGCTGATGAGATTTGCACTGTGGTGGACGGCCAGGACGCCCCTTTGTCACTAGATCTGGGGGAGCAGCCATGGAAGCCACGCTATGTCCCTCAGAACCTTTGTTGGGAGCATAGCCCACCCGGAAGTGCAGCCAGAAGTAGGTCAATGAGCACCTGCAGCACTTCCAGGTGGGCTATAAGAGGAACCACTACTCAGGGCACCAGAGTCGGGATGAGGAGGAGGATGACGATGATGATGATGATGATGAGGATGTGGAGGATGATGATGATGATGATAATGATGAGGATGAGGAGGATGATGATGATGATGAGGATGTGGAGGAAGAGGAGGATGATGAGGATGTGCAGAAGGAGGAGGATGAGGATGATGAGGATGTGCAGAAGGAGGAGGATGATGAGGATGTGGAGGAGGAGGAGGAGGATGATGATGAGGATGTGCAGGAGGAGGATGAGGATGTGGAGGAGGAGGATGATGATGATGAGGAAGAGGATGACGATGATGAGGAGGATGTGGAGGAGGAGGAGGATGATGAGGATGATGATGAGGATGTGGAGGAGGATGATGATGATGAGGATGTGGAGGAGGAGGAGGATGATGATGAGGATGAAGAAGAGAATGATGATGAGGAGGATGATGATGATGAAGAAGAGGATGAGGAGGATGACGATGATGATGAGGAGGAGGATGATGATGATGATGAAGCTGCCCTGGGAGGATTGGAAGACAAAGAGTGTCCTTTGGAGTGTTTTTTCTTTGTGTGTGTTTTGAGGATTGTGTTGTGCCTGTGGGGTTCACGGGGAAGACGTGCCCCACAGGTGAAGAAAAAATAAATCTTTTTTGTTTATTTTACACGTGCCTCCGTTGTCAGTCTGTGTCGGGTCGGCGCCAACTATGCGCCAATATCACAGTGTGCAGTCACAAGTCGAGGCCATCTAATTAATGGGCGGCAGAATTCAGATGCCTCCGGGAATGTGCTTAAGAGGAAGAGCGCCGAGTGTTTTTGTTCTTACTCATTTCTTATCGAGAGCGGACCTGCTGAACAGGTGCAGAGGGAGCAGGAAAGCTAGGGGTGTCAGTTTGACCCCTGTGGTGCCATGCAATAAGGGAATGGCGGATGTCGGAGTATCCGAGTGTCACATCAGTAGTGGATCTGCTGAACTGATCCAGAGGGAGTGCGGCCATCAGAATGCAGTAGTGCTGTGCAGAAGGGACTGGCAGAGGTCGCAGATCTGAGAACATGGAGGACTGGGTGAAAGGATGTCGGCAGAGAGGAGGGCATCGAGAAGAGCGCTTGATCAGACCTCCTATATGAATGAGGAGGTGCCACAGATTGGGGGAAATGCCGGTGAGGATTTCTTTTTTAATTTTGCGGTGTGTGAGCCAACATGAAAAGTGTGGTGTTGTGGTTAAGGCTTTGGACTACAAATCCCACTACTGACACCAGTGTGACCCTGAGCAAGTCACCTGAAAAACCAATCTTATAACCAGTATTATAAATGGTGTAAATCGCCTTGGATTAACACGTCCGCCAAATAAGTAAATGTAAATGAAAAGTGTAAGTGCACATTGAGATTTAACATACTGGTTTTAACGACAGACCATTTGGATTGGCACCATAGACATAGTTGGCTGTGTGTGTCATTATTTCACTGGCATACTCTCAGTTCATGAACTACGAGGTGCCCAAGGGTTGATCTCCTTTCACGTTCATTTCATATATCGACTGTATTTATATTTAATTTGTGAAGATTATATTGACATCTGTCTCTAAAACGCGTCTCCATCGCCCGCTGGTCGCACCAAACACCTCATCTGCTAACCAGAAAGTAAATCATAAATGGCTGCTCGTAATGACACCCAACGACAAAGGTGAAAAGGTATAAACAAACTTGAGTGTTTGTCGCATGAAGTCAAAGATGTGACAGACGAACGAAAGAGACGGCGGTTTGACTTCACACGCGGGTGTCAGGACGGGCTGTCACTCCGCAGATTACATGACTGCCACCCTCACCGCCGCCACCCTCTCCGATTCTCCAGTCCTTTCTGCCGCCTCGATTGTTGTATTTGGGGTGAAAGCGCGTTGTGAGTTTGTCTCCGGCATCGTCTGGAGTTTAGTAAGATCTCCCTCGTCACTTCTCACATCCTAAAGAGCGGCACTTTAGTTTTTGTGCGTGTTTCAGTCCTGCTATGGCAGTAAATCCATCATAAAGGGGGCTTTAGAAAATGACCATTTGGCAAAATTCTAAAAAATAAACCTCCGAGTATTCCGGGTCTCTACTAAGCTGTCTTTTAGTACACAAATGTAGGAGAGGACAGCCGGTGATGAAGCGCTCATCGCGCTAATGGCAGACACGCAGGCTCGTCGCCATCATGTCGGGGTCTGAAAGCACCAGGCTGATCCCCCGACATCTCAGCGCTTATCGGCAGTCCTGACTCTTTAGTTGGATTTCATACTGCACTCCATCACTGAACGATTTCTTTAAATTTCGGAGTTGGACCCTCAGAAGTGTAAATGCGTTTTGGTCGCTCACTACGTGCGTGCTTTGCATTGCGGTCTGCGCGCGGGCTTCACGAAGTAAGTATAAACTAAGCTTTCCACTTTGAATGAATTATCAATTATAGATGATTTATCGAAATTACAAGAAAAGAGAAATGATTTAAGACAAAAATACGAGTAGCAGTTGTGGACACCGAAACCCCCGGGAGCTGCAGATGGCGGCGCCGCGCTGCGCGAGTGGAGTCCGATGATGGCCGTCGGTAACGAGTCTCCTGTCTTCTCTTTCAGATCGCACATCACGGCAGGATGAATCATTCAGTGGCTCTCCAACTCCTCGGTATGTACGCCTCACGCCGTCTCCTCTAAATCTCTGGCTTCTTTGCCGCTTCCCTGCAGTCTATAAACGGATTAATAATAACAATACATGTTATTTATATAGCGCCTTTCCCAAGCTCAAGGTGCTTAGTGTGCGCCAGCGTCCCCTCCACAGTCAATCTTGAAGGGAATCTGCTCCCATTTCTGTACCCCTTTAAAAATGTACAAGGGATTTGTTGATTTGTTTTCGATTTTATGTTTGAAAAATTGATTTATTTGTATGGAATGTTGTATGACACCTTTTATTGGCTAACTAAAAAGATTACAATATGCCAGCTTTCAAGGCAACTCAGGCCCCTTCTTCAGGCAAGATGGAATCATTACGATCAATCAATCAATTACATAATGCCTGAAGAAGGGGCCTGAGTTGCCTTGAAAGCTGGCATATTGTAATCTTTTTAGTTAGCCAATAAAAGGTGCCATTTTGCTTGGCTTTTCTCTACATTCATAATGGCTAACACGGTACAACACCCTAGTACTATGGAATGTTGTGTGATTTTAATAAAATCAGTCAAATAAAAACGCAGAAGGGAGAAAACCAACGTCATTCCGTTCCCTTATTTTGGAACATTGAAGACCCAAACGTCCGTTAGTCAGTCGACAGCACCGGGCACGGCTTCAGGAGCGCATTCCGCCCAGCATGGCGCGGTGCCCTGATTCGGGTTCACAGACGGGCAGGCATTGGCCCAGGTGACCACAACTGCCATGCCAACTTATGTGACATCTTTAGCGTGTGTCCTGACCAGGTCGGGAATCCAAGTCTTAACCAGCGGCCACACAACGCACCTCAGTTTAGGCAGCGACTCAAATTAAACAACAAACACCATTTTGTTTTGAAACTTTCTAAGAATGAGGAGCCATTGACTCAGTTTTTACACATACATTTCACTCTTTATCAGAGGTTGTCTTGAGACTAATATTTAATGTGTGGAACAACACTTCGTAAATAAATAAACCGCGTACTTGTGTAATATTTATATCAAAACAAATGTGCAACAAGCACTGAAGCACAAAAAGTACAGAAGTTGGCAGTGGAATCCCCGCTGCAGAGATTCGGTTTGCAGTTTCAACTGGGAGTCTGGACTCTCCACAGCCGAGCCGCAATCAGAAGCGGCGTTTGGGGGTGGGGGTGGCAAGTGGGGCGACCGTCCCAGGCCTCGCTCCTAAGGGGGTCCTGCTTTTGAGGTCCGTGTGTCCCGTGCGAGCGGAATTGTCAAGTTATATTCTCCAGTCTTTATATATTTGAGAAGCTTCTAAGAGGAAAAATCCCTCTTCAAGGACAAATTCCACACATGTAGGTCTTTGAAAACATCCCATAGTCCACCTTCGTCACCAGTATAATCCTTTCCTAAAATAAGTATCGCCTATTAGTCGCTGGCTTGGCTTCTCCTAAGACATTGCAGATCCCGATTAGACTACGAAGATGACTTTTTCAATCGAAAGGCAAGAAAAGTGAATTTTCGTCTCTGAACCTGGAAACCAGTAAGAGATTTCATGATGATACCTCTACGTTAATTTCACACTTCCTGTCGAAACACTGAAACTCACATTTTATTTGAACGCCATAAACATGTCCCAATATTAATGCACAAAAACACGATAACCGGCTGACGTGACATCAACGTGAGTTATGACGACGACATCCCGCATATCGACTCTCAGGGTACACTTGCAATTTGGGCTCTTTTTCTAGATGAGGCCCTGCTAATTTCACATGACACCGCATGTCGTATAATGGATACGAGTCATGTAATTATGTAATGTATTATGGAAGGCGCTATATAACAGACTTACTGCACTTTTAATCTAAACTTATTTGAGATTTCATTTTTAACAAAAAAAGTGTGATGTGACACCATTTTAACTTTTACTTTTTTTCTGTATTTGACAGGACTCATGTTATTCACATCAGCTGTGCTGGGATCTGATAGAAGTGGTAAGAAATTTAATTCCATTCTGCTAAAATGAAATGAATAATAAAGGGCAATAAAATCATTAAAAACAGGATATCACAGGTCACAGATACGCAGGGAAGGTGGACTGGTGCTGCTAAAGTGTCTCGTGTGTGTGTGTGTGTGTGTGTATGTGTGTATTGACTCTGTGATGGGCAGGCGTCCAGTCCAGGGGTTTGTTCCTACCTTGCACCGAATACTTGCTAGGATCGGCTCCAGCTGCTACAGGACCCTGCTCTGGATAAGCGGGATTAGAAAACTGATGGATGCATGTTTTATACAAGACATTCACATGATAGATAGATATGAGAGGCTCTATATAATAGATGAATAGATAGATGTGAAAGGCACTATATAATAGATAGATAGATATTAAATTTGATATAGACCGATAGATAGATGTGAAAGGCTCTATATAATAGATAGATAGATAGATAGATAGATAGATAGATAGATAGATAGATGTGAAAGGCACTATATAATAGATGGATAGATAGATGTGAAAGGCACTATATAATAGATATGAAAGGCTCTATATAATAGATGAATAGATAGATGTGTCCTGCCTTGTGCCCTGTGTTGGCTGGGATTGGCTCCAGCAGACCCCTGTGACCCTGTATTCAGATTCAGCGGGTTGGAAAATGGATGGATGGATAGATAGATGTGAAAGGCTCTATATAATAGATATAGAGACTTTCACATCTATCTATCTATTATATAGAGCCTTTCACATCTATCTATCAAATTTAATATCTATCTTTCTATCTATTATATAAACAGATAGATAGATATGAAAGGCTCTATATAATAGATGGATAGATAGATGTGAAAGGCACTATATAGTAGATAGATGTGAAAGGTTCTATATAATAGATATTAAATTTGATATAGATAGATGTGAAAGGCTCAATATAATGATACATAGATATTAAATTTGAGATAGATAGATAGATAGATAGATAGATAGATAGATGTGAAAGGCACTATATAGTAGATGGATAGATAGATATGAAAGGCTCTATATAATAGATAGATAGATAGATAGATAGATAGATAGATAGATAGATAGATAGATAGATGTGAAAGGCACTATATAGTAAAAGGATAGATAGATATGAAAGGCTCTATATAATAGATAGATAGATAGATATTAAATTTGATATAGATAGATGTGAAAGGCTCAATATAATGATACATAGATATTAAATTTGATATAGATAGATAGATAGATAGATAGATAGATAGATAGATAGATAGATAGATAGATGTGAAAGGCACTATATAGTAGATGGATAGATAGATATGAAAGGCTCTATATAATAGATAGATAGATAGATAGATAGATAGATAGATAGATAGATAGATAGATAGATAGATAGATAGATAGATAGATAGATAGATAGATGTGAAAGGCACTATATAGTAAAAGGATAGATAGATATGAAAGGCTCTATATAATAGATAGATAGATAGATATTAAATTTGATATAGATAGATGTGAAAGGCACTATATAATAGATAGATATGAAAGGCTGTATATAATAGATATTAAATTTGATATAGATAGATAGATGTGAAAGGCACTATATAGTAGATAGCACACTAATAGGGTGCACCTGCTGCCCAACCCAACACAAACAGACAATGCCAGCAGCTCAGTCCAACAGAAGCCTTTATTTCATGTAAAGGCACTCAGATCCAGAGTTGTCCCCAATGACCGATACCAATAGTCCCAAACAAAGTCAAACTGTGTCCATTTCCTCTACAGCCTTGTAGCCTCTTTTCTCTTCCAGATATGAGCCTCACCAGCCTTACCCTCCGACGCTGGCTCTTTTTAAACCCACACCCCAGGAGCACTCCAGGTGGTTCATTAAGGAAGTCTGGAATTGCTCCCAGGTGCGGTTGAAGCCCAAAGTAGGACTGTGCAGCTCCTCCAGTTCCCACAGCTCCCCCTTGTGGCATCCACTGATCCCAACAGGGCTGTGCTGGCAAATAGTGATTCCCACACAGCCCTGTAGGAATCCAAGATGTCATTGTAACCCAGGGGGCTGCCAAATAACAGTTCGTGGAAGAGAGTGTCCCCCGGATGTCCTCTCCAACTGTCCTTCCACCTCGGAGGCATCCTGGCTGGGTAATGGTGGCGGCCACCATCTGTCACAATAGATAGATAGATAGATAGATAGTTATATAGCGCCTTTCACATCTATCTATCTGATAGATAGATCGATCGATCTATGACCCTGCTCTGGATAAGTGGTGTAATAAACGAGAATGAAACAGCACGATGCCACTCTGTTAAAACCCATTTGACTGGAGTGCCAAAAAGTAAAGAAAACCAAAAGAGAATGATGGGGTCTGCCGTGAAACATAAAGGACTTGTTCAGTTAGTCTGTTTCTGAGCAGGATGTCCTTCTCCCTCAGACGTGGGTTCAAACTGAATGCCCACTGCAGGAATCCCTTACTGAACTGAAAGGCAAGTGCGGTCAAATGTCTTGCAGTTGGTATCCCTCGGTCCTGCAAATAAAATAGGAGAATATGTTAGCAACAGCGCCAACTCTAGGCTCAGAGTGGTATTATTTAATTTGCGAGGACCCTGAAGGTGCCCCCTAGGCACACGTGCCTCACAGCAGGTACAGAAAATGGACAGATACATCTTTGGATCTTTCATCTTGCTTCCAGTACAGCTGTGTGAAATTTCCGTCATGATTTGTTTTGCACGTCTTTACTTACTGTACTTCCATCCATCCATTACCCAACCCGCTATATCCTAATTACAGGGTCACAGGGGTCTGCTGGAGCCAATCCCAGCCAACACAGGGCACAAGGCAGGAAACAAACCCCGGGCAGGGTGCCAGCCCACCGCAGCTTACTGTCCTTAGTAAAATTCATTTTTCTGGAGTGTGGGTGGAATGCTAAGAGATGTCGTTTCATAAGAGGTGTTGCACAGTCGAGGCGCCTGTATGGTTTTTTGGGATGTTCTCCAGTGTTGCTGTCGCAGCCCCCAAGGCTCCTTGTTATGTCAGCGAATTGACGAGGATTTGAGAGGGAACCAGAAGGCAGACGTCTAGACAGAAAACAATCAAATGCAGGAGACTGAAAGCCAAAACACGTAGTTAGAAATAACGTGAGCAAAAGTCAACACGTTTATATCAAACAGTGCTACGGAAAGAGAGGTTTGTTATCCTCGTGGATAAAGAAATGATCTCTTGGCTAATCTTTTGACCCATCGCAGTGTTATTCAAAGGTCACGACCTCCGAGGACACTCCCCTAACAACACGAGCAGCTGCCCTAACGGCGGGAGACAACAAGAATGGGAACAATCATGAAAAACAAAATGGTGGCCAAGTTGCATTAAAATAAAAAGGAACATTTGGGGTAAATATAGAAATCAAAAGTGAACATCAGAGTCATAATGTACAACACACAAATCCACAAAATGAGCACCAGATCTCTGGAATTGTCCCAGAAAAGACAGAAAAACGTAAGGATAAAAACCAGTTTATAAGACGCCTGCACATTCACTCAGCCTCGTGCTGCTCACAGGTGAACCCAATCTGCGTTTGCTTTTCCCCAAACTCTGTAAGCTGATCCAAGCCAGAATCGTTCTGGAAGGTCTCCGGTGGCCCTGAAGGGTTTATTAGCGGAGAAGGGACCCTCACCCAAAGGTTAAGGCTGTAGGTTATGTGCTCCGTGCTCGGCGTCTGCTCCCCAGTCTTCACACTCCAATGCTTTGGTAAACCCAGAAGGTGGTCACACATTCCACAGGTCAGGAAACACCAATGATCTGAGGAGGGTCCGATTACAACGTGCATGTGAGGGCCTTCTTGTGTTATAAATATGCTTATAAAATGGCATCGGCACACTAAAGACATAACAAAAATGAAATTTTGCGTAACAAACTTTTATAGGTAACATCGGAAAGTTGCTTCTATTTCATATATTCCATGTAAACAGACCTGTTTAATGACACGGTGGACCATAGCTGGGATATTCGAGTACATCACGCTCCACACGTCATCTTTTAAACCAGCTCCTTTTGTGCCTTTAATTGCATTTTTATAATATCACCTTTCTTAAATATGTGATCATTTTGTAAGTGTTTTCACTTCTTGTCATCGATCCACTTTGTCTCCTCCACACGTGTTTGCACTGACTGTATGAGAGCCAATCAAAGACAGACGAGGCGTTCTCGTGGGCCAATGAGCTCGTTAATCTCAATCACTAGCAAAAAGATTTTAACGCAATACCGACATCGTCGAAAACAAAAGAAAAGTCAGAACTGAGAGATCAAAAATAATGGCACGAGTCAAAAATCAGAATGGGAAACTTCTTTGAAAAGAATCCGTAAACTTGGACAAGGAAACTCGCTGCTCCATTAGTCAAAGTTCATGACTTCTGAGGACTCACACACCCTAACAACACAGGAGCTACACTAGCGACGGGGACACAAAATGGTGGCAAAAATGGCTGAACGCATTTTTTAAAAATTCAGTAAGTGCTGAATTTAATAAACTGATGTGAGAGAATCGCATTCTAGGGCCCCAGAAACCCTTTGCTTTCTCATTTCATTTTAATGGAGTAACTGGAAGAAAAGACGAAAAGACAGAGAAACGGTTCAGAGCTGTGGGATCAAGAAAATCAAAAAGTGTCAAAACGCAGCAAAAGTCAGAAAACCAGACATCCAAAAAAATGAAGATTCTTCAGGAACGCAGAGAGCGACGTTTGTTATTCGCAGCTCTGATGAGGACGCAGTGAATTGGGCAACTCATCGCTGCAAAAGCCACCAAGACTACGGGACACAACATGGCGGTCAGAAATGTAACAAAATTCAAAATATGTGACAACTGTAATCTGAGTGGTAGATCTACAAAAATGAAATAAAACAAGCAAAAAAATTAAATTAAAATACTCAAACGTAGCAGAACCAATCAGAATGAGGCAGTGTACTGACTGTAAAAAAAGGGCAGATGGCCGAAAAAATTGAAGATTTAGGATCAGGAGAAAGAATGGAGTCAGCGGGCAAAGCAAAGGGTCAAACGGAAAGTCAAACCGAGAGAAGCGACGAAGCCGCGTCGTAAAGCAACAACCGAAGTCCAAAGGCTCAGCTCTGTGTCCAAATGCCTGCCAGTAAGCAAAATTCAAAGGAAGTAGTGACCTGTATACCAGTGACCTAAGGACATCATAAGTGGTGTGACCCTGGGGCATCATGGGAAACAACATGAAACAAGAAATCAGCTGAGCCCACCACCAAAAAAAAAAAATGGAGTCGAAAAGGTGGTAAAAAATTTGGATGTAAGCGTCGGTGGTCAAGTTACCCAAACTACTCTTTAACGTTTCAGTAATTATTCACCACTCTGATCATAAAATAGAAATCGATGAGAAGAATTCCTAATTAATTGCAGAATTCCGGTATTTGAGGGTTCATCTCGAGTGCCTCCTTCTCTCGCACGATTTGGCTCAAAAACTGATCAGCACATTGTCATCTGATGACGGGCTTGTTTCAAGTTTGGTACCGTTTTCCGTTTGGACGTTTTAGACAAAGACAGACAGACAGACAGACATGTACGCACCCATCATCAACATACAGTGCATCCGGAAAGTATTCACAACTGAGAAATCCCATGTCCATAAGTATTCACAGCCTTTGCTCAATACTTTGTCGATGCCCATTTGGCAGCAATTCCAGCCTCAAGTCTTGTTGAATATGATGCCACAAGCTTGGCACACCTATCCTTGGCCAGTTTCGCCCATTCCTCTTTGCAGCACCTCTCAAGCTCCATCAGGTTGGATGGGAAGCGTCGGTGCACAGCCATTTTAAGATCTCTCCAGAGATGTTCAATCGGATTCAAGTCTGGGCTCTGGCTGGGCCACTCAAGGACATTCACAGAGTTGTCCTGAAGCCACTCCTTTGATATCTTGGCTGTGTGCTTAGGGTCGTTGTCCTGCTGAAAGATGAACCGTCACCCCAGTCTGAGGTCAAGAGTGCTCTGGAGCAGGTTTTCATCCAGGATGTCTCTGTACATTGTTGCAGTCATCTTTCCCTTTATCCTGACTAGTCTCCCAGTCCCTGCTGCTGAAAAACATCCCCACAGCATGATGCTGCCACCAACATGCTTCACTGTAGGGATGGTGCCACGTTTCCTCCAAACGTGACGCCTGGCATTCACACCAAAGAGTTCAATCTTTATCTCATCAGACCAGAGAATTTTCTTTCTCATGGTCTGAGAGTCCTTCAGGTGCCTTTTGGCAAACTCCAGGCGGGCTGCCATGTGCCTTTTACTAAGGAGTGGCTTCCGTCTGGCCACTCTACCATACAGGCCTGATTGGTGGATTGCTGCAGAGATGGTTGTCCTTCTGGAAGGTTCTCCTCTCTCCATAGAGGACCTCTGGAGCTCTGACAGAGTGACCATCGGGTTCTTGGTCACCTCCCTGACTAAGGCCCTTCTCCCCCGATTGCTCAGTTCAGCTCTAGGAAGAGTCCTGGTGGTTTTGAACTTCTTCCACTTACAGATGATGGAGGCCACTGTGCTCATTAGGACCTTCAAAGCAGCAGAATTTTTTCTGTAACCTTCCTCAGATTTGTGCCTTGAGACAATCCTGTCTCGAAGGTCTACAGACAATTCCTTTGACTTCATGCTTGGTTTGTGCTCTGACATGAACTGTCAGCTGTGGGACCTTCTATAGACAGGTGTGTGCCTTTCCAAATCAGGTCCAGTCAACTGAATTTACCACAGGTGGACTCCAATGAAGCTGCAGAAACATCTCAAGGATGATCAGGGGAAACAGGATGCACCTGAGCTCAATTTGGAGCTTCATGGCAAAGGCTGTGAATACTTATGGACATGTGCTTTCTCAATTTTTTTATTTTTAATAAATTTGTAAAAACCTCAAGTAAACTTTGTTCACGTTGTCATTATGGGGTGTTGTGTGTAGAATTCTGAGGAAAAAAATGAATTTAATCCATTTTGGAATAAGGCTGTGACATAACAAAATGTGATGTGCTGTGAATACTTTCCGGATGCACTGTATGAATGTTTTCAGCATCGGGGGACCCTAAAACGCTGACATCAGTTGAAAACCGCAGATCAGAATTTTTGACGAATCGAAATTTTTTGCTCCGCCCCCAGAGATGATCGGTTAGGGTGGGGGAGGGCACAAAGGGCACATTCACTTCTGAACCAAAGCGTTGATCTGGACTCCTTGGATGTTAAAACAACACCAAGAGGGGAACACAAGAAATATAAGAAAAGAAATTCAAATCATGAGTTCCTAAACTTAAACACCTTTCACTGTATTTCGACTCGATTGATTTATCACGTAATTTTTTTTTACGAAGTGAAACTTCACTGCAAATGTAACTTTTGACGTTTTGCTCGTCACTCCATGTGATGTTATGTAAATCCGGTGCGAGAGAAGCGTTGTTGATACCTGCAGGCAGTCGGATTCCCTCTCGCTGCGTATCGGTAACAAGCGATGTTGGGTCGCTAATTTGATCTTCTGTTCGGTACCGAGAGCAGCTTTCAGACCTCAGGTTGTCATAATGGTACCCAGCTGCCTCATTCCGATGGCCCGGAATTCACAGATTCCTCCCTGATCCACTCCACACAATTACACAACACTGAGATCTCTCGCACTCCACGCGAATATAAACGAATATTTTGAAGAGCTTAACGGGCACAGACGCTTGGAAACACATTCTGTATATTATTTCGAATCGCCGGAGGGGAGTTAATACACGTAAAGTGTCTGCGCACACGGAGATGAACACAAGGCCGGTGTAGTCGGTTTGAAAATCTGGAACTTCAGGCCTCTTTCAGTAGCGGTCCACGGCGCAGCACTCGTTACGAGCTGAACGTTTTTACAGGATGTGGCGAACACGAGGAGATGGGACTACCGTTAGTAGGAGAAGCGAATCAAGACACTTAGGAGGGTCCCTTGAGGGGTTTGTTCCAAAAATCAGGAGAGAAGAAGAAAAGGAAACGAGAACACGGATGTTAGTGACAGCGACACAGTCCCGGCTCCAGAGCACGGTGTGAACTCCCAAAAGCCCACTGAGTAATTTTATATGGTGGGAGGGTTGGCAGGACATTTTGGGGGGGCTTAGCCCTGCTAAATGAACTCGCTGCAACACCTGAACTTATCTAACATGAACATCAACTGCGCAGGCCACGTCACCACGCCAGTCCAACCGCACAAATCCCACAACAAGTCGTCCTGTGGCGCCAGTCCTGCCCGGTGCTCCACTCGCCCCTTTCGAGGACCCTGGGTGGGGGTGTTGAGGGTGTTGCCATCTTCTTTCTGCATACAACATGGACGCTGATCTGAGTTTCGTGTGGAGATGGCGGTACGCAGACTGGCAGGTGCAAATCTAATCTTGCCAAATTATTTCCGTAAAACACAATGCTGGGTGTAAACGGGACCAGGGAGCCAAACCAGTTTGACAAACAGCAGTGACAAGTTCTAAAAAGATCAAAGAAAACCAGGAGTGCAAAACTCGACATTTTTGCTTCAGTTCTTCAGATCGTAAGAATTGTTCTGCCATCGAGATTTCTCAGCTGTTGTTTACTAATTCGGTCGGACACACAGACTGACATCGGGGCAAAAAACTGTGGAGACCACTTTAGAAGAGCAGCCACCCGGGCACATCCATTGGCCACTCACCTGGCGTTAAGCCCCCGTCACGTGACACGTGTTTTCCAGCGGTTTTCATTCGCAGAGTTTATTTGCATAATGTCACATAGTGTGACGTCCTCAACCTGCAAATTGATTTGAGAATGTTATGTCATGGTGGGGGTGACGCTGCTGCCTCTCTGTAAGGACCCCAGGGCTCACGTCCTCCCTGTGTGGACTCTGCATGTTCTCTCCATGTCCAAAGACACGCAGGTCAGGTGGATTGGCGATGTGAGATTGGCGCTGGCGTGTGTGTTAGACTTGGATGGGTACTAAAGTTTCCACTTCGGTATCAATACCGACATTTGCACCAGTGCCAAAGAAAATCACTGAGAACCCCCCCTGCCCCCCGTCTCACAGCTTTTTCGTTCCCCCATCCCGCTAACACCCACCCTACCTGCTCCTCCAGTAATCGCTGGCCACACAGCGTAAAGCATTAACTGTGGTGGGCTGTGGTCCCCCTCGGGGTCTCCAGTGCATTTATGAGTGAGGAGGGGAGCGTTCAGACCCCCCATTGGTGAGTTACACTTGACGTTTATTAAATTGAAGCACCGGCCCCCCATGGAGGTCTGAGCGCAAGGTGCTTGAAAGCTGCCATTTATTTCCGGTACCAGAATTAAGGAAATCCTGCTGGCGGGCCGTTATACAAATTGGGTTTCTCTAAATTTTTTTGGTAGCAGTGACCCTGCTGTGCGGCGCCCTCTCCAGGTGTTGCTCCTACCCTGGGCCCAGTGCATGCTGGGATACCCTGTTCAGGATAAGTTGGTTTGAAAACGGATGGATGGGTGTTACGATGGCAGTGTTTCAAATTAGGAATGGACATGGCAGGGTGGGCACCGGCTGTTGTCCAAAATCTGTTTTTCAAAAAGAACACAAAGACACAAATGTTGAATCTGTGAGGCGGCCGCTGTGGCCCCCCCAGCATTAAAAAGGATCATTCAACAGTCCAAAGACAACGAAAGTTCAACACTAATATTTTAATGTCCTTTACTGCTCCACACTGATGTGTTTTAAAGCACTGTGTTCGAGTTACGAGACAAAGCCCCTCCGTGGAATTTCCCTGCCAACTTATTTTCTTCCTCATGCTCAGTGAAGCTCTGGAAAAAAACCCACTAACAGTTCATTAGTTCCTGTTTTGTCAGAATCTTCTACTTGAAACCTAATAGGAAACTCCAACAGAGATCTGGAAATCGTCCAATACAACTGGCCAGACTGACAGCGGGGGGGAACTAAAACGATTTCCAGGCAGACTGTCTGAGGCGCTCGAAAACGCCGCGTCAAAATGTCAACTCAACCAGAGAATGTGGGGACGGCCGGACCACCCGACGCTGCGTCTCCACTGTTTTCTGGGTTCATCTGCTCTGCACCAGAAGTGGTCACCATGGCCGGCCGTACAGCAGACCACTGACTCTGCCACTGGCCGTCGGCACTCACGAGAGCTGCTCTGCTCCGGTAGGAGAATATAAAGACCCACCTGAGCCAGCTGAGTGTCCATCCTGGTGACATTGTGGTCAAGGCAGAAAGCAGCCCTGGACGGGACATCAGACCAGCACAGTGCCCACTGACACACACACACGAGTCTCCTAAGTAAACTAACCTAAGAGCTTTAGGAAGGTGGGAGGACAACCAGAGAGCCTGGAGGAGAAGCAGAGACCTGGGGAGGAAGTAGACAGACAGACAGACAAGTAATGAAAGGACCTACAGAAAGATAAACGCATAAGACACTGCATAATAGACAGATGTGAAATGATAGATGAACAGAGAAAGGCACTATATAACAGATAGTACAACAGATAGATAGATAGAAATGAAAGGCACTATATGATAGATAGATGGATAGATAGATCGATGAAGGGCACTATATAAGATAGATAGATAGATGGATGAAAGGCACTGTAAGATAGATAGATAGATAGATAGATAGATAGATAGATAGATAGATAGATAGATAGATAGATAGATAGATAATGAAAGGCACTATATAATAGATAGATAGATGGATGAAAGGCACTGTATGATAGATAGATAGATAGATAGATAGATAGATAGATAGATAGATAGATAGATAGATAGATAGATGTGAAAGGCACTATATGATAGATAGATAGATAGATAGATAGATAGATAGATAGATAGATAGATAGATAGATAGATAGATAGATAATGAAAGGCACTATATAATAGATAGATAGATGGATGAAAGGCACTGTATGATAGATAGATAGATAGATAGATAGATAGATAGATAGATAGATAGATAGATAGATAGATAGATAGATAGATAGATAATGAAAGGCACTATATAATAGACAGATAGATAGATAATGAAAGGCACTATATAAGATAGATAAATAGATGGAAAGTCCTTAGACGATTTTGAAAGGAACTCAGTATTCGAGATAAAGAGTGTATGTAGATACAGTATCTATTTGTATTTATACACATTTACATGTCACTATATAAGAGATCGACTAACAGGTACCCAGTACAGCAGCATCATGTATTGCATTTTTAAAAATCCATTTTTCTGAATGTGTAAGTTAAAAACAGAAACCTCGGACAGACCCAAGGAGATGTAAAAGGCACTGCAGTGTATAACTGATATGAAAGAAGCAGAAGAGAAGGAGTCATTAAAGAAAGGGGGTGATGTGTAAACTTCACTTGGACATTTCGAGAGACCGCGAGTGAGACATCGTGTATAAGAGAGCGATGTGGACGGTGCCCAATGACAGACTTCGAGGTAGATAGTGAAGGGCGCTATATGAGTGACAGATGTATCAATTGATAGGCAGATCTCTTTTTGGCGAAACCAGGGAACCAGGACTAAAACTCCACTTGAACATACAAACTCTGCGTGACATGCACAGACAGACAGACAGACAGACAGCGAATGGTGCTACATAATACACAGATATGAAAGGCACTATATAGAGAACACAGACAGACAGACAGCGAATGGTGCTACATAATACACAGATATGAAAGGCACTATATAGAGAACACAGACAGACAGATGAGTAATGAAAGGCCCAATGTAAAGAGACAGAAAGATAAACATGAAAGACGCTACCTAAAATATGTGAAAGGTGTGATTGATAGACAAACCGTGAAAGGCACTATATAAAGAAGAGATCGATGTGGAAGGTGTTCAATCATAGAAAGACTGACAGATACAAAGAGCAGGGCACAATATAAAGAAAGATCCATTTTTGGGAATGTGAAAGTAAAAACAGAAAACAAGCAAGAAGATCTCAAAGGCGCTATATAACAAATAGATATAAAAGCTGTAATATAAGGAATAGGCTGACAAAGACCTCATGAAAGTCACTCTGCAAAAGACACAACCAGTGAGCAGGTGCAGGATTCAACCCTAGGAGGCTGGATCCATGAGGTGGTGGTGCTAACTGCTGTGCCACCATGTCACCCTATGGGAGAATATGAGAGGTGGAGAGCCAGCTGAGCAGGGGGTCACTATGAATAGCCTTAGGTTAGGGTGTTGTATGTGTGACACACTCAAACATGAGCTTTACAAGGCCACAGAAATAAAAAAGCTGCGATGGCCGTGGAGTGAAGTGCTGCGCTCAGTGCCCACTTCTGATGCCCAGTGTGACCTGCCAGAGCTCACATCATGAGGACTAGAAAGCAAAGCCAGGTTAGGTGACAGTGCCTGTACAGAGTAAGTGGAAGGCGTTCCCCATGCAAGCAAGGTGCTTCATGACATGACACGGTCCAGCTTGTTAGCCTGTTAAGTCACAGTGAGACCCAACAGACACGAGACAACCTGCTGCAGCTGATGTTACAGAAATATGGAAAGAATTCCATTGGTGTTGACCATGAAAGGCGCTATATAGAATCAAAGAACTGCTGGCTGCTTGGTTCATCACTGACTTCTTGAGCGAGTCACCTCACCTCTCAGTGCTCATGTCATAAAAACGATAGAAGATCAAGTAATTAGTGCTGCTGCTTCACAGGGGGGTCTCGGGTTTGAATGCCAGCCCCGTGCCTGTCTGCGTAGGGACTGCACATTTTCCACATATCTGCCTGGGGTTTCTGGTTTTCCTTCCGCATTCCACAGGTGTGCACTTTAGACTAACTGGTGAGTCTAAACTGGTGGTGTACGACTGAGCGGGTGTGTCGCTAGAGATGAACTGGTGAATCATCAGCTGGTTCCCGTCTTATGCCCATGTTGCTGGGATTTGGTCCAAGATAAAACAGTTTAACGAAATAAAAAGGCGCTATAAAAGTCACACCTGTCCTACTCCCTGTGCAAAGTCTGACAGCCGTCGCCATTTTTTGAAATGCTGCAGGAGTTTCGTTGTCCCTATAAAGTGCCTGACTAGCGATCTCAAAGAGGAAGTCGTAGTGAAATACCGCAGACTTGTAAGCAATGGGGCCATCTAGTGGTGAAGGGGTGCAAAGCAGCACATCGGTCCACTTCCAGGACGGCGGAGGTTAGTGCGATCCTGACCGAGTTAGCGCACCTGCCAAAGACGACATTTTTGTGGAAGCCGCTATATAAGAGCGACCCTGATATTGCCGTGGAAGATGCTATCAGATATATAGTTAAGGGCGCTATATAAGTGACACATATATAGACAGACCTTACAGAAATTCTATAGCACTGCATATGTGACATGTCATGATGGTCTGAAAGATAAAAGGCGCTATATAAATCCACAAGGTTGTAAGTCACTGCAGAACTGTATGCACACGTGCTTTGTGTGTTACTTTAGGTAAAAAAAAAACTCAGATAATTTCATGCAAAAAATTAAGATGAGCAGAATCTTTGAAGACCCCCCAGACACACACACACACACCACTCCTAGGATAGAAACACTGAGCAGCTCTCCCGATGGAGGTACAAAAGTCCCGTTGAATCCCACATCCCAACTGCTGCTTGTTCATAGCTGGATGCCCACATCTCATTCAATGCCGCTTTGTGCTTATATAGCGCCCTACACAGACAGGGACGCCTCTTGGTCAGGTTTTCTTTTTGTGATGACTTTCTAATGATCTGCGATGGCCTGGCGCCCAATGTTAGCTGGGATAGGCTCCAGCAGACCCCCGCGACCCTCTTCCGTCTGACTGACTGCCTAATTACTGTTGATTTATTGCATGGATGGCTTTAGTGCGGAGCGCCCTCTGAGTGGTCCGCTGGCTACCCGATTCCATATTTGGACTTTGGAGTTTTCATTCAGGTAGCCAATAAAAGTTCTAACGATGATATGAAAGACCAGCTGCTTACTGGGAGGCGCGCACTGACGGTGTTCATTTCTCCGCAGCTCCCATTCCCGTATCCTGCATCACCCGAGGAGCCGACCTGACGGATGAGAAGGTGTGGGTCCTGTGCCCCGTGGACTGCGCTCGGCGGCAGGTCACAATCTTTGGGACGTCCGTCTACGCCTCGGTGTCCAGCGTCTGCGGAGCAGCCCTTCACGGGTAAGAGCGCGTGCGCGAGAGCGCGCGTCTGGGCTCGGGGGCACGCGCCTGCCTTAAACTTGCGCGGCGAAGCGCCTGCGAGTAACGGAGTCACATTTGGGGCGAGCGGGCGTTGAAGTGCGCGGACCGTTCAGGCATGAAAGGCGCTATATAATAGATAGATAGGCAGAGCTGTGTGCAGAAACTCTTTAAATAAATAAAACACAAATAGATAAACAAATACACACACAAAAGGTAGAAAAGTGTGCAAAGAACCTCACGTCTGCTGTCCCGATTGTGACGTCAGGCTGTGCGTTGGTGACAGTTGCAGAACATGTCACATGAAGGACGTTTGCTAAATCTGTACCAGTACAGCAGTGGACCCTCGACGTAGCTTTATATTTATTTTGACACTTTGGTATTTACATATGAAACAAAAATAAAAATTCAACAGTTTTGATTCATTTCTCTCTGAGTAAACATAACGCTGAGGAGGTTAATAATAACGTCAGTCACCAAAGCAAACCTTCAGAAGACGCCCCGCTTCTGTTTAATAACCCAACGTAATCACTTCCAGCTTCACACTCAAACCAATCGCCTTTCGGTTGTTCCTCGGTGTAACGCGAGCAACGCACCTGACAAGTGAAGTGCGGCACTTGAACTCCTCGCTACGTCCCACGGATCAGCATCACCCAGCTGGGCAGGCTGCCAGACACTGACCTCCTCACTGCAGCCTGCAGAAAGGGGCGGAGCTGGATGTTTAGGGCTCGGGGGAGTCGGGCTACTGGAGAAGTTGACTTTGACTGACAGTTACCCCACCCCATTAGTCTCGTGGGGTCAGACGTGATTCTCAAAGGGTAAATGGACATCTGGGGACAACTCGTTAAAAAGCCCGTAGTGACATCTGCCGCTGAGAAGGCTCCACCCACACAGGGGCGGGTCTACAATGAAACTAATGAAGCTTAAGCCTCAGGGCCGCTAATCCCAGAGGGGCTTCAGTCCACATTGTTTAAACATTTTGGGGGTCGACTGTATGGGAAGGTGTGAGGGGGGGGGTTTAAAAAAATGAATATTATAACAATTTGGCAAATGAGCACGAGGCAGTGCATCCCACAAGCCACACAAAATGGGTCTGTTCAGGGTACCAAGGGGTGGGATGTGTGTAGAGGACCTCCATCTGCCACTCGATTAAAGCAGCAACTGGGATGCTGGGGTGGGAATTGAAAAGGAAGTCCATAAGACACAGAAGTAGCACGGTGGGGTCGACATGAGGTGTGTCTTCAGTTTGTATGTTCGCTTAACTCAGAAGAGCAATAAAAATTTTTGATTTATTTTGTTGCTGCAGCCACCTACTCATGCAGTTTAATTCTCCTGTGTGAGAAGGTCCATTTAATATTAATAATCAGAGTGTCATTCAGTACAGCAATTCTAATCAAAACTGGAGACGTAGTGGAGATGATCTGTCAAGGACAACCCCACTGAAGAGGATCACGGAGGTTTGCTGGTTTCACAGAGGGACCCCCATAACAGTTTAAGCTTCATGTCCCCAAAAAACAGAGGCCCACCACTGTGTACTCATGGCTTCTTCTTAAAATCCCCCCAATTCCCTCTAGTCTATGCACTTTAAATGACAGGGGTGCAACCGACAAGGGAAACGAGACAAATCAAAAAGAGAAAGTGAAGGAAAGCCATGACACGGTGACAGGTGCTGCCGCCAGTCAGTTACAGAGCTCAGTGGCACGACTTCAGTGAAGCGTGAAGATTCATTTCTACGTCTTTCTGTCATTGCAGCTGTGGCATCACTTCTTGGTATAGCAGCGGTATCCAGTGCCTGTTATTTTGAGCCCCTAGGCCAAGTTTATTAGCGTGCCAGCCGACTGTTCGCTAGGTAACCTGTGTGGCTGCCCCACCTTATGATCCGCACCCTAGGGTAATGCCTAATTCACCTTAATGGTGGCACTGGTGCTGGCAGCAGCACCCCAGCTTTAGAGAGGCCCTGTGGTCTACGTATACAGCTCAGTAAATACAGAATACGACGAGGCAGAGCACTGTGACGACATTCTCAGGTGACACGTTTGTCATTCACAATCAGACAGCACTGTCAACTTGTGCAGCATCTTTGGTGGTCCGCAGTAAAGCTGAGGTGTCATGAACATTGTAGGAAAAAATGACTTTTGCCCTGCGCAAAATAGAAGTCTTAAACAATATGCTAAATTGATAGTTATTATAAAATCTGTGGAGGGCTTATACTCTGAGGGTTAAAGAATTCAACTAAGCGGATGGAAACATCGGACTTCAACTGTGCGAAAAATATTTACAAAGCTGTCAAGAACCAAAAACACCTGCTGGCTCCAGAAGTCATCACACCTATGGCTACCCCACCTTCAGGTCCAATGGCGACTCCTATTGGCCGGCTGCTTCTTAAATGTAACCAGCAAGATTATACAATACAATACAATACAATACAGTTCATATTTGTATTGTCCAAAATCACACAAGGAGGGCCGCAATGGCCTTTAACAGACCCTGCCACTTGACAGCCCCCCAGCCTCGACTCTCTAAGAAGACAAAAAAAAATTCTTGTAGGGAAAAAAAAATGGAAGAAACTTCAAGAAAGGCACTTCAAAGAGAGACCCCTTACCAGGTAGGGTGGGCGTGCAGTGGGTGTCAAAGCAAAGGGGGGTCAATACAACACAACACAACACACAGAACAGAACACAAGTCATCCTCAATACAATAGAAACAGTACAGAGCAGAATTCAACAGGAGATGACATCCCATAATAGGATTTGGATTTGTTCAGAGTCCTGGAGACCTCGGCCATCAAGCTGCCTCCCCCTATTGGCCATTCCACAGCTGAGTCGGCTCTGGGCCAGCCAATCCAATGAAAGGACCCCCTCTACCCGACGATTCCTGTGATCCTCCATCAGAGATGACTTTACCTGAGGCAGGCAGGTGGGCAGTGGCACCAAGTGGCACATTTGAGTACCCAGAAGAGAAACAGAACAGGTGAGGGTGAGTAACAAATTAGAACTGTCATATTACTTCTGTTTTAGTGCTAATGACAGTCTGTACAGTTCATCAGCAGCTCTAGTCAGGGTGTGCTAAACTGAAGGTGCGAGTCTTCAGCTGGGATTTAAAAGCTGAGACTGAAGGGTCTTCTCTTAAAGTAGCAGGCAGACCACTCCACAGTTTAGGGGGTCCTGTAACTAAAAGCTCGACCTCCCACTGTAATTTTATTAATCCTTGGAATCCAAAGGAGGCCGAGATCTTAATGTGCGCGCAGGTTTGTAAGTCATGAAGTTCAGACAAGTAAGCCGGACGTTGGCCATTTAAGGCTTTTTATGTTAAAAGGAGGATTTTGAAATCTGCCCTAAACTTAACCGGGAGCCAGTGTAACGACTCTAGAACTGGAGTTATGCGTTCGTATTTTCTTGTTCTTGTAATAATTCTTGCAGCCGCATTTTGGATTCTCATAACCTAGAAGCCATATGGTTGCGAGACATGGACGCTATCCAGTGACCTGAGGTGAAGACTGGACTCCTTCATGTGTGTCTCCCCGGAAAATCCTTGGGTACCGTTGGTTTGACTTTGTGTTGCTCGTGGAGTCCTGAATGAGGCACATGAGCTGCTGTGAGAAGCAGCCCGGACACAGATAGACGGACACCATTTTCAATCCCAACACACGTTTATTTACACTATTCGCAATGTCTATAAGTGCACAAACCCAGTGCCACAGCACCAATCAGCCCAACAGTCCAGGCCAAAGCCACAGCATGCCTTCAGACCGCCTCCTCCTCTCTTATCTTGTCCTCTTCCACCCGACTCCAGACTCGAATGACGGGAGGCGGCTCCTTTTATCCGTACCCGGATGTGCTCCAGGTGTGCACCGGCAATCTTCCACCCGACACGCCCCAGTGTGGCAGAAGTGCCGGCTGTCTCCCCGGAAGCACTCCGGGTGTTCCCTCTCTTCTTCCGCCACACCAGGAAGTGCTGGAGTCCAGGGCCCCTACAGAGTTGAGCTTCTAAGCCCTGTACCCGTGGCCCCCAATACAACCAGGGCGGTCGCCCCCTCGTGGTCTGGAAGAGGCATGAGCCCCTCCTCCTGTCTCCCCGGGCGTCCCGGCTGGGTAGGAATCCCGGCCGGGTGCCACACCTGTATTGGCAGGGAGCGTCAGTTACGGCACTACGGCCATGTGGTGCGTTTCCCCCGAGGGTGATCAGCTCGTAAGATCCTCATTGTTGGGGACCCGAGTGGCTGGACCAGGCCAAGGGGTCGCCCACGTAACACCTGGCGACAGCAGATAGAGGGTCATTTCCGGAGAGTGGGACTGGACCGCATGTCTGACTGGGGGGTTGCCAACCGGGATCGCGAGTTGTTTCATTGTGTAGTGGGTGTGACAACGCATTGTACCAGTGCATGCTCCCCAACTTGACTTGACATTTTGAGTTAACTGGAAGCTGAATAAAGAACAATTTGAATGTTATCTGGCCAATCTGCCATCCCTGTCTGCTCCACTGTACTATCAAGGTAGATGCTGGCACGTTCACACTTCATGCCATGACACACCCCGGGCAACTTCCTATTTAAAATGTGACATCTGCCTGTCACTGCTGCACCCTTAAGCCCCACAGACGGCCAACATTTGTGCCGAGCTCAGGCACGCCAGTCGACTTCACTCCGATGAGTAAGCCGTATTTACTTAAAATACGTGATCCCCTTCTCTTACTCACTTCATTTAGAAATGCCAGCATTTTCTTTCAGGTGCGCCCAACCTTAAACTGCCCACGGTGGGCAGGCGGTGAGGACCCCGGCGTGTGAAGCTGAATACCTGCAAGGGGGGAGCTCATACTGGCCATTACACAGGCATGGGGGCAAAAACAGGCAAACTCTAAACAGGACACTGGAGTCGTGACACAGCCGTGCCAACCATCATGGCACTGTCACACCCCTAAAGAAATGAAATAATAACAAAAACACAATCTGAGTGACGGAATAAGAAATGAATGAACTGCCATACGTGACAGACTGGACAAGTGTTCAAGTTCAGAAGTGGGACCAGGACAAAGGGCTCAACAATCCGTGTGTGCGATTCTTCTTCTTCTTATTGTTGCTTTTTTTCTCTTTCCAGAGGTGTGATCAGCAGGTCTGGGGAACCAATCAGAGTGCAGAAACTTCCCGGCCAAGAAAATTACATCGGCTCCTTTGCGAATGGGATTAAGTCCCAAAGTCTCGCCAGATGGATTTCATCCTTCACAGTGTCCAGTAGGTCCAGCTCTTCCAAGTGTTGGCATTAATCAGTCAGATGTCTTAATTAATCCGATATCCCTGAAGACCACCGAGATCATAATGTGCACTCCAGTATGCATACCATAGACGCACAGTAAGAGGGGACACATTGAGGGCTGTGCTTGACTTGCTGGCCAATCAGAACACAAAGGGAGTGCCGAGAGCTCCGTCAAAGGAGGTAGAAGGGCCTGACAGAAGAGGTGGGACACTGAAGTGGTCAACGTGCTTAACCCTTTCTGACCAAAACCCCAACAAATCCACCTTGCAGTACCCCATAGTGATATTTCATCCTAGCATCAAGTGCTTTATGTCCTCTGATTCAGTACAAATTCAGCTTTCCAGTTATGTCATCTATGAATGATGCTATACATCAGTGGTAGTCAACCTGGTCCCTACTGCCCACTAGTGGGCGTTCCAGCTTTCATGGTGGGCGGTAGCGGAGCAACCTAACGGCGCTGCGATTACATACTAATCGACTAATTTAACTATAGTAAGTTGTTTTATAAAGATTTATTCTGCCAAACTTAGCGAAAATCCGACATAAAGTACTTGGTAAGTAATTATTATTATATGCTTTAACTTGCTGTAACTCTGCTTTATAAATTTTATAAAGTAAAGTTACTTCCCTACTTTATAAATCACCATTACTGTGGAACCGGTGGGTGGTTAGAAAATTTTACTACTAACAGGAGATACAAAAGTGGGCGGTAGGTATAAAAAGGTTGACTACCCCGGCTATACATTATAAAACTGCGAAAAACAGACGAAAAGCACAAAAATAGAAATTACTGTTTCATATTTTCATTATAAAAACATGACACCAGAGAGTGATGACGTGTGTTATGGTGATCACACATACAAATAAAAATGTCACTGTAGTTTTTACACATTACAATATTACTAGTACTGCTACTGGAGTGGTCGCGATCCAGAGATGGTGATTTGTTTATTTTACTGTGGAGACCCCAGGAACACACCCAGCTTAGACCCAGCACACACACACACACACACACACACACACACACAGATAAGTGGCCCAGTGAACCAACAACTAAAGAATACATTAATCAAATAATGAAAATATCAAAATTACATAAAAACACGTATGCAAAAGCGCACCCCAGTTCCCCGATGGTGATAATTACTCACATACAGCACACAATAAAAACTAACCATCAAGTCCAACACAGTCCAGGAGAGCAGAAGCAGATGATGATGAAGTGTGGAATCAAACGGCCCTCTGAAGAACACGTAAAGTTTTGTCCTACCAGGTTCCCATTGCAGTGTGAAGATCTAACATGAAGGAGAGCGCTCCCCAGACAAAGATGTATCTAAACAAGACGAGCAGCCACTGGATACCACATACCTGTACATCCAGAAGAATCTGTAATAACCCAATGGTGTGTCTGATGCATAGAGAAAAAATAGAAACTGATGATCGCAACGCCCTCGGCATTTTCTTGGCTCCTTTTTAAAAAGCCCATTTGAGTAACCTTCTTCCCAGCAACTCCTGCACCCTCTGAATCACTAGTGAAATCCTGCTGGGGCTGCTGGGAGTTTTGGGCAATTTTAGGTGGCGCCACTACACTACTACTATTAAAACATGTTCACAAGGCCACAGCTACATCAAGGTTACCACCGACATTGCAACATGGCTGAATGAGCGCTCT
Organism: Erpetoichthys calabaricus; assembly: GCF_900747795.2. Taxonomy (NCBI): domain Eukaryota; kingdom Metazoa; phylum Chordata; class Cladistia; order Polypteriformes; family Polypteridae; genus Erpetoichthys; species Erpetoichthys calabaricus. Next base: position 100,366,205 of record NC_041409.2, on the reverse strand, counting down.
GTGTGCCAGTTAAGAGATTACTGCCTCGTTGAACCTCAAGGTTTGAAAGGCTTTGCTGACATTTCATGACAGTTTCTGTTGTTTTATTTATTCATTTTAGATAAGATTTGAACAAATCTGGAGAAAACAGTTACTCATGTTGCTTCTTGCTTCTTTTTTTTAGCAGATGCTCCCTCAGAGCCCATGGAAGTCTCCAGTCAGGGCAAGTCGACTGTGTTGCCAGGTGTGTGTGCTTTGTGGCCTTCTTTTTATGCGTGTGACATTCTGGAGTGACGCTCACAGATCTTTAAGTTGAACCCACCCAAATGGCCATTCACAGTTTGACGCAGAGCCATTGTTCCCATTGTAGATAAGGTGTTTATCATCGGAGGAGTGGAGCTCACCATGATCGTTACTGGATTGGTCTCCTCTCACATCGCTAAGCTTAGCACACATTGAAAGACGCACAGACAGACTCCGCTTCATCACTGATCGTGTGTGATGCCCGCACTACTCGTCACTCCTCATAAGGACTCGCACAAGTGACCCTGGATGTCACCCAAACCTAAAGGCAGATATATTTTGGTCCTCAAGACTAACTTAGTCATGTGAAGGCCGACACAACTGGGTTATTGCCACCCATAAACCAGCAATCTCCTGCCATGTTGCTCTCCATTGGAAACGTCTTCCCTCAGCCTGCTAACCCTGCAGGACAAAGAAAATGGCGAATTCCCCTACGCCAGGTGACCTGCATTTACTTCATTACTTCTATCATTTTCGATTTAAAGACAAAGTATACAAATTTAAAAACAATACGGTATTTATTAAAATAGAAGAAAATAACATCAAAAAATATAAACAGAGAGCAAAGCGTAGTAAAGTCTTAAAAAGCTTACCAAGGATTAGCAGCAAAAAAAGACGTCATGCTGGGCAGTCAGTCATCATCAACGTGGTCTCTGGCCGACGGGACGAGGGAGATTTATTGGGATTATCTATTTATTTATTTATTTATAGAAAGTGCACTGCACTTTAAATCTGAAGGCTTGGATTGCGAATAAAATGCACTTTTGATGCACCTGCTCTTGCTGTTATGTGTCCTAACTGACCAGTCCATCTCAGTTTACGATCATCAATGTCAAGGAGGAGTACGCCAGCTGTGGGCAACCCACTTGGGTATCACAGGACCACAGCATTCGTAGGTATGGCAAAGGTGGTCACGTGATCTGTAAATTATAAACAGGAAAAACATCAAATAAATTCAAATCAATCCCAACCAAATTCCAAACAATACAATCTATGAAAAATAATGCGTATTACAACTGTCATAATAATGCATTATATATATATGTATATGTATATATATATATATATATATGTATATATATATATATATATATATATATATATATATATATATAGGGCACCTTTCTCATGATGAGTAATGGTCTCTGCTTTTCACCCCAAACAACTTCAAAAATGAGATTCGTGTTTCACAAAATGACACAAATCACCCGTGACGTGAAACGGGGGTTACAGCTGATTTCATGGAAAGAAACTCGGCTGTTTTGCTCCTCACTATCAACGGTAGACACGTCCCTCCTGACATTCGCACAGTTCAGTTTTTTTATTTTTTATTTTCTAGGTAAAAAGAAGGGCGAGAAAAGACCTCCGAATGGAAACAAGGGTATGCCAGGCCTCGCCATTTATCTCCGTTTGTTTCTCATTTAAAGTCTCACTCACCGGGCCATCGTGGCCCCACTCCATGTTTTCATGTTTCTTCCACAGACTGCAAAGTGGACATTGCATTCCTCTTAGACGGCAGTTACAACATCGGACGCCGGCGGTTCAACCTGCAGAAGAACTTCATCAGCAAGCTGTGCGTGATGCTGGGCATCGGCCCAGAAGGGCCCCACGTGGGAGTCGTCCAGGCCAGGTACTGTCTGCCGTCAGATGACTTTATTTCTTTCATTTTCTACGATAAAAGCGTACGAGGTGAGCAGAGTCCAGTTGGAGGACTTCTTTAAGTCTTTAAGCTCCGCAACGCCAAAACAGACGCTCCTTTGGCCTGCTGCTGGGAGGTCCCGACATCAAGTCGAGTTTTGAAAGTCCCTAAAGTCCTACTGTCCACCACACTACGTGGCGAGTCTGTGGCACCTCTTAACGTTTCTGTGAAGTTACCCAGCAGACGGACCTCTCACACCTTCAAGCGCTGACCCTCCCTGAGCTTGAGTGCACCAGGACATGCTGGAGAGTGGAGTGCAGATCAGGGAGAGCCGACGTAAAATAAACGAACCTCAATGAACATCAACAGAGGCAAACGAAGATGAAAACACAAAAACTCCACCAGCCTCCAGGAATTCACAAAGGCAGAAAGGTCAGCGCTATAGCAACGACCCTTAGGGTACATTTTCGTTTAAAAACACGCACATTAGCCTCCGTTTTCGCCTTTTGTCCACACTACCCCAGAACAACAGGGACGTCTGAAAACGGGATGTAGATGGGAGAAAATGAACTCTAATCGCGCGCTCGGTGGTCCGCCATTCCCTGATTGGCTCCTGCTCTCTACATTTTCTCAACAGCCACTTTGCTCGCCTTCTACTCGTGTGTTGCTCTCCATAACAATTCCACCTCTTCGTCAGGCCAAACAAAACTCTTTTCTGTATTCAGCCATTGCCCTTCTCCATATGTTAGACGCCAGTTGTAAGTGACTGTCTAGCATGGAGGACGCTCCCTCTTCCCATTTCCACCGATGCGTACGTGTCCATTGTTGGCAAGTGTGCTACGTCATGCGTCATGTCTGTGGACACTTAAGAAGTAGTTGTGGTGTGAAGATCATCCACTGCATGACACGTCTTTGGACAATCACAGCATCAGGTTTCACATGTTCAATGAGTGCATTGAGTGTGACATTTGAACAATAGAAAACATTTTGACAAGCGTAGGCCATTCAGGCCAGCAAAGGTCACCCATCCTGTTTAGCTAATCCCTCCAAAATAACACCAAGTCAAGTTGAGGGTCCCAAAAGTCAAAGGGACTTTGGCCAACATCTACACATTACTGGCAGCATTGGGCATGTGCACAGTTTGAACCGATGAGCATTAATAACATCATTAGCTAGTCACATATACTGCGGTCATGTGATGGCACTGCTCTGCTTTACTGTCTCTGCTTTGTCAGATTCTCAATCAGTTATCCTGTGAAGTTTGACATACGAAAGACGAAGACCCCGATAACTTTGAGGAGGTCACTGTCAGCCAAAGGTTGTGCCACGCAAGCCTCAATCACGACATCATAGATAGATTGATATGAAAGGAACTATATGATAGATAGATGTGAAAGGCACTATATAGATAGATAGATCGACAGATGAAAGGCACTATATAATAGATAGATAGTGCTTTTCATCTATCTATTATATAGTGCCTTTCATCTATCTATTTATCTATTAGATAGATATATAGTTCCTTTCATAGCTATATATCTTTTTAATAGATAGATAGATGAAAAGCACTATATAACAGATAGATCGATAGATGAAAGGCAGTATATAATAGATAGATAGATGAAAAGCACTATCTATTATATAGTGCCTTTCATCTATCGATCTATCTGTTATATAGTGCTTTTCATCTATTTATCTATTACATAGATATATAGTTCCTTTCATTTATCTATTACATAGATAGATATACAGTTCCTTTCATATCTATCTTTTTAATAGATAGATAGATCGATAGATGAAAGGCACTATATAATAGATAGATAATGTATCACATTTTATAATATGACAAAGAAAATATTCAAAAAGACGCAACTCTTCTGAAAGAAATGAGCAAATCATTTCGTGTTCAAACGCCTGCTGCAGGCTCACTGATCAGAATGTGCACGTTGAGCTGCAGTGCCCTTTCAAATTCACCAGATGGCAGCATTGCACTTGAATCGTCGGCTTTTCTCAGTTAAGGCCCAATGCTCCTCCTCGTCATGGCTCCTCTGTATCTATTTACAGTAATCTGGAGAACGATTGATCAAGTCAGATGTTGAAGGTCCTCAGAGTCATCTACACTGGCATCTTATTCTATGGACAGTGGATTCAGAAAATATTGAGACCCCCTCACTTTCTACACGTTTTGTTGTGTACTTAATTTCATTTTAATTGGATATAGATTTGCCATTTTTGTGCATCAGTTTACCTCAATCTACTGTATATATAGATATATAAAAGCCAAATGCCAGACTCACTCATCACGAAATCTCCCAAACCATGAGGACTTGGGACTTAAAATTTGGAATGTATGTTACCCTTGGCCCATAGGTGCTCGCTAAGAAACAGTTTTAAAAATTTCGTGGTCCGAGTGTGAACTTTTAGTTTTTTAGACCCATTTGTTTGTCTGTATGTCTTTTCATTACAGAACTACTTAACAGATTTAGATCTTTTTTCCTATAATTTGCTCCTTCTCACCAGTTCTCCCATCTCAATAGAGGACTTCTGAAGCTCTGCTCGAGTGACCATTGGGTTCTCGATCTTCTCCCTGACTAAAGCCCTTTTTGCCAAGTTGCTCAGTTTGGCCAACTCTACGTAGTGTTGTGAGATTCCAAATTTCTACCATTTCACAGTTCTTGAGGCCACTGTGCTCCTGGGGACACTCACAGCTTTACAGGAGGTTTGATCCCCTTGTCACACCACAGTTTGATGGTGGGGATCTACAGAGAGCTTTGTAGTTCGTTTTTTTGCCCTGACATGCACTGTGAATTGGGGGACCTTCTATGCAAAGGTCCACATTGGCCTCTCTCAATGATGTTTCATCAGTTCGGTTTGCCAAAGGTGGACACCAGTCAAGTTCTAGAAACATCTAAAGGAGAATTAAAGCAAACAGGAGACACCGGATTGAAATTTGGAGGGCCACGGCAAAGGGTCTGAAAACTTCTAAGATTGAAAGATTTCAGTTTTTCATTTTTCATAAATCTGGTAACATTTTTGAAAACACATTGTCACTTTGTCATTCTGGGTGATTGAGTGTAGATTGGTGGGCAAAAGTCACAAATTTATCCATCAAAAATGAAAACTACAGCACAATAAAGTGCATAGAAAATGAAGGGGTCCAAAGACTTCCTGAATCCACTGGATATTTTATTTATCTATTATATTCTTGCTTTTCCATTTTATTATATCTTCTTGCTTTTTTTCATTATCATTATTACATTCTATCTGACCAGGAGAAACAATTTCATGGACTGCCTGCAGAAATGCTGATAAAGTTTTGTTCCTAACTATATCTCTAGAATGGCTTTGCTCCTACTTAGACTCCGATTGATTTATTAAACCTCCAAATTCCATTTTAATAAAAGGCCAAGTGTTTGTGAGTCCATCCGGTTACTATGTCTTTGTCATTCCAACAGATGGTACACCACAAACATTTGTAGGAAGAAAGTGCATTGCATTGGTCATTCCAACAGATAGTGCATCACAAACATTAACACATCCTTTACAAATCCCTTACCAAATGGCATATAACAGAGACATATGCATTGCATTTGTCATTCCAACAGATGGCACCTCATAAACATTTGTAGGAATAAAGTGCACTGTATTTGTCATTCCAACAAATGGCACATCACAAACATTAACACTGCTTTTACAAATCAATTACCAAATGGCATATAACAGACATATGCATTGCATGTCATTCCAACAGATGGCACCTCGTAGGCGGAGTGGTGGCTCTGAGGCTAGGGATCTGCACTGACAATCGGAAGGTTGCCGGTTCGAATCCCGTAAAATGCCAAAGGAGACTCTGCTCTGTTGAGCCCTTCAGCAAGGCCCTTAACCTGCAATTGCTGAGCGCTTTGAGTAGTGAGAAAAGCGCTATATAAATGCAAAGAATTATTATTATTATTATTGCTGAGCGCGTTGAGTAGTGAGAATAGCACTATATAAATGCAAAGAATTATTATTATAGAATTATAAACATTTGTATGACTAAAGTGCACTGTATTTGTCATTCCAACAGATGGCACATCACAAACATTAACACATACTTTACAAATCCCTTACCAAATGGCATATAACAGAGACATATGCACTGCATTTGTCACCATTTGGCAAATGGTAAGTTCCCATGCTCAGGGGGCCTTTGAAGTGGATTTACTTCAGTAGCCTCCTTAGTGTTACGTTTACCCCCAGAAAAAATGAGCCAAGAACATTGATTTTTTTATCAAGGAAAAAAAGGTTACCAGAAACGTGTTGTGGCCACCAGGGGGTGCAGCGGCTCCCTAAACCTCACACAGACAGAATTGGACACAAGTTCAGTTTTCAGCTTTTTTATTTTGGCTGTGGGAAACGCTTCCCTCATTTCCCACCTGCTCAGCACGGTACACAAGCACTAAGAAGCCCACTGAAATGTTGCACAATGATGGCTTTCCTTCTTTCTTCTTCTCTTTTTTTGTCTGTCCTTCTGCCTTCATCCCTCTTCCTCCCGACTCTGACTCCCGGAGTAGTGGCCTCTGGCTCCTTTTATGTGATCCCCAGATGTGATTCCGGTGTCCCGTAAGATTGGTCCAGAAGCACTTCTGAGTAAGATGGGAGCCCGATGTTGTAGGGTTCAGGTGACCCCCCTTAGTGTCACCCATTGAACCCAAACTCCAACTCTCTTGAAGCCCTGTGGTAATCCTCAGCCACCCAGGGGGGCTGCCCTCTAGCACCCTGAGCACACGCACTCTCTCCCAGTACATCCAGTCAGGTAAGGGCCCTTCCTGTCCGAGACAATGTGATTAGCAAAACATCGAAATCAAGACAGTAGAAAAAGTCTGTCTGGGGTCCACCGTTGGACTGATGCAGATTTAGTACTCGTCCTTTGTGTCTCTCATGTTTCGAGATGGTCGCCACGTCTGGACAGTGGCTGCGTGTTTCTTTTTTGCACTTTTCTTACGATATTTTTCTGTTTCTTGCATTTGAGAAGGTAGAATGTCAGTGCCCGATTCACACAGTCGATGGCACCAACTGTGTTATTGTAGGCAACCACAGTGTGTGGCTTAGTCACTTTCATTATTATGTTAAGTGCTTTGCTATCGACTTTCTTGTCCTTCCACGTGATTGCAACCGTTTTCTTTTTTCACCACAAAGCTGCTTGCACTGCATTGAAGCTCCACGAGATCAAATTCACTGACAGTTCTGTCTTCCTTTGTCATATGCATCAGTTTCACAATCCATGTCAACATCCAGCTCACATCATCATCATCACTGTCACTCGATTCGGCTAATGGTTTAATTTCACTTTGTTCTGTAGCTGGCTTTATCACGTCTCACATGTGTGTGTTCACATTGAAGGCTCCGCCCACTCTTGAATATTGATGAGTTACCATAGAGTGGCAAAAAACACAGAAATATACAGTATGATTTTTTTTGCAGTGCAATATTATTTCATTTGCTAGATGGCAACAGAATGTTAACTTCAGGCTTAAAAATGTAAAGCAGATCATTAGATGTCACCCCAAGTCCATGGCAGGCTTCACCGTAATTACACAGAATTTTGAGACCGAGTCACACTTCACGGAGGTTAAACACGCTGGTTTATAAACGTGACAAGGCCCTGCCTCACATCTTCTGACAAGCATATACACTCTTATCTTCCCAGAATTCTTTTCCATGTCTATTTTGCATACACCCCAGACCACATTTTATGTCTCTTAAAATGCATCTCAGTATTATTATATAAATGTATCTGCCTGCTGTCCCGGGTGCAGAATCATTTTGATCACACAAAACACATAAAGTCGTCTTTCCCTTCTGAGATCCAGATTGAAAGTAAAAACACAGTAAAATAAAAACACGCAAATGAAATATTTAGAATAATGTAAAATGTTTTATCAGCATTAATTCTGTTAATTTATTGACCCGAATGAGTCGAGATTTTGTTCTTTTTGCATTTGGATTCCGTAATTGTCGTTGATCCTCACTCGATTAGGACTGTGAATGCTGCTTCTTTGCATGGGCGGGTTCAAGAGCGGAGGTTTAATCCTACATTAATGAAATGGATAGCCAGTTGAATATCTGAAACATCGATGTGGCAGGTGTGGACCAAAAGGAAAGAGCACAAGATAAAGTATGGTGTCCTCAATGAGATTCCTGTTTCATGGTAACAAACTCAAGGAAACACCGAAAGAAAAGGCCATATAGGATCGTTCCGCCAATCCGGTTTTGATTGCTTCTACGGGCAGCCTGGCCACCCATGATGCAGTCCAATGAACAAAAGTGGAAAGATCACGAGGTGGATCTTCTGGGTTGGACTGGAGGTGTCGTCATGGCTCCTCGGAGGGCTCCACCTGCACTCTGCGGCTGTAAGAGGGAGGGAGTTTAGAAAGTGTGTCTCACCCAAAGCTGTCCCCCCAGTCTACCTCAAGACTAGCGCATGAGTGACACGCGTCAGCTGGGCAAAAGCACCGTTTTTGTGTTGTTCTCTCTATTCTGGATGAAACTTTTGAGATGCCAAGTTGGGTTAACTGTCACATACTGTGTTGTGGGCACGGGGAAGGTGCTATATAAATAAAAGGAATTATTACTGTATATGCATCCTCTGCGCTGTTCTGGAATAACGCATAGTTTTTATGGTGTTGGTCCTCCCATTGAAGCTCCCAAATGAAGTTGAAACTCCATGAAGCCTACATTTAACATTTTTCAAACAAGAACGTAAATACAAAATTTTGTGGAAGCAGACAGGGCCCTTTTCAAGAGAAGTGCGATTTGTTTTGTGTTGGTGTCCCATCACACCATGCGCCATTGTTTCCATTGATTCACCGACATGGAGTGTTGCCTTCAGGGTGAGTTGGGCTGAACCTAAATGAGATGCCAAGTTCATTGCCATCTGCTGGGTCATTTTAGCACGATAAAGTGCCAATCACATCTCATTTCACAAAGGAACTTCTGAAAGTCGAGATATTGAAATGTACCAACAGGAAGTGCGGGGGCAAGGAGTTTAAGACAGGCAAGGTTTAGAACTATATATCAAGGAACAAACAACGGTGTAGAAATAAAAATGCATAGTAAAATAAATTCTAACCCAACGTTTAAATGTAGAAGGAGTAACACATTAAAATAGCTTGCCTTAATGCTAGAAGTATCAAAAATAAGGTAAGTGAGTTAGAGCTCTATGTAGCAGAGCAAATTATGAGAATAATTATAGCAATAATGGAAATCTGGCTAAATAACAAAGATGGGGATGAGTAGAGGGATACACATTTATGAGGAAGGATAGACAGAACAGAAAAAGAGGTGGGGTTGCTGTTTATGTCAAACAAAATTTAAATGCAAGTCCTCTTCAGTTGGATGATGAACCCCATCTTAGTGAGGACGTCTGGCTTCGCCTGGAAAGCATCAGGGAAAGAGGTCTTATTTTAGGAGTGTGTTACAGACCAGCCAATGCAGAGTCATTTCAACAAACATCTTTTTAGTAATATCAAAAAGGCAAGTTTACAGGGGGATATTATAGTTATGAGGGTCTTTAATTATCTGAATATTAACTGGGAGGGTACAAGTCCAAGGAGGTTCTGCTCAAGCTTTATAAAACACTGGTGAGGCCTCATCTGGAGTCCTGTGTGTAGTTTTGGTCTCCAAGCCACAAAAAGGACATAGCAGCACAGGAAAAGGTCCAGAGAAGAGCGACTAGGCTGATTATGGGGGGCTACAGGGGATGAGTTATGAGTGAAGATTAAAAAGAGCTGATCCTTTACAGAGATGAAGAGGAGACCTGACTGAAGTGTTTAAAATGATGAAGGGAATTAGTGCAGTGGATCGAGACGGTGACTTTAAAATGAGTTCATCAAGAACACGGGGACACAGTTGGAAACTTGTGAAGGGAAAATTTCACAGAAACATTAGGGAGAGAACCACAGACACATGGAATAAGTGATCAAGTAGTGTGGTAGACAGTAGGACTTTAGGGACCTTCAAAACTCGACGATGTTATTTTAGAAGAATTAAGTGGATGGACTGCAGAGTTTTGTTGGTCTGAATGGCCTGTTCTCATCCACATTGTTCTAATGTTCTAAAACGTAGGCACACAAAACGCCATGAGCTTTGACTCAGTAGTTTAGGAATGATGCACCCAAATCTACAAACTCCCCTACCTGTTTGAAACACCATGTCGGTTACATTTAAAGTTGGTTCCGCTTTACTGTAAGTGTAAAATTTCATTAACATCAACACAGCTCTTGTGAAACAATGCTGTTTTTGGGTGGCCCCCATTACAAACCCCCATCCCAGTGAAAATTTTGAAATGTGCTGTGGTCAAAATCTTAAGTTTGACCAGTGGCCATCTACATGTGAAATTTTGTGAAAATCAGCTTTTATTTTGCATGAATGGCGAACAGACAAACAGACCCGATGTGATCTGAGGGTAGAAATGACGTGTTTAGTGTGAAAAATGGACAAAAGTCAAAAAGACAAACAGAGGGTAGAACTATTAATTTGTCTAGGGGTCCATCACTAATGAGCTGCACAGTACCGGCCACAGACAGATGGACTTACCTTCAGATGATCCCAAACTAATCTGACTTCATGTGCCTCCTCTGCTCTTCTTCTTGCCAGCGAGATTCCCAAGACAGAATTCTACCTGAAGAACTTCAGCCAACCCAAAGATGTCATCTTCGCTGTTAAGGAGATGGCGTACAGAGGAGGAAACACCAACACAGGTGAAGTGGTCCTGGGACATGGTGGGGGATGGGAGTAAGCCTGGTGGGTGACAAGGTGAGGAGAGCTGAAGATCAGAGAGGAGCTTTCAGTTTGCTACACAGTGGGGGCTTTTGCTGTAAATACATAGAAAAATATAGTGGTGATTACTTCACTGTTTTGAGGATCGTTTCATGCCTGGTGATTATAACCAAAACGTTTATTATTTATTTTTTGCGTTCTCCAGTGATGTAATTTTGGGTGCTTTGTTTGATGGCTGCTAGTAAGAGATCTCGAATCCAGTGAATTTAGGGGTCAGATGTTAGGGCGAGTGCTACAACGAGGTGTGAAGGTCTCACTCTGCGGACACTTCCTCATTCAATTTTACAGATTCCACAAAGTGTTAAACCAAAAAAAGAATCACAAATGATCTTAAGTTTTAAGAATATTCTAACTCATTTCTAATTTTTCGACAACAAGTTCTGCTTTGCAGTTAGGTTTTGTCGCATGGATTGTTATTGATCTCCTTGTTTTCTGACTTCGGTATTCACCTTGCGTTTATCTTCCAGTCTTTTCGTTCTTTCTGGCACGACACTGAAAGTGCATCCATGAATTGATTTATTGAGTTGGTCAGGAATTTGGGTGTTCACAAGAAACGTAAAGATGTTTATCGTATTAATCGTGTTTTATGGTACCCAAAGCATTTATTGTATTAATGACTTTTTATAGTGCCCACAACGATGAATGAATTTCTTTTTTTAGTTGAGATTTATGGTGTCCATCATAAGGGACTTGACATTGAACTCGACTCTTGTATTAGTTGTGTCTGGTAACGCTAAAAAGGAGTCGACAATTCGTTTAATTCGTGTATTTGTCTCGTTTTATGACACCCGCAAGATTAAGAACAATGCATTTTCTTATCGTATTGAAGGAGTCCTATGGAATGTACGAGGAGTGTGATGATTAGTCACCTTTTATGGTGTCCAGAACCTGGAGGAGAGTTTGAAACTAAGTTGAGTTTCTATTTGAAGAAAGTGCTGTATTCGGGTTGGAGGTAAGGAAGTCACAAGATCTTCCCATGAAGCGTTTAAGCGATTGTCCTCTGGCACTCCAAAATGACCACAGATTATGACTTCCTGTTCAGGGTGAGCTGTAGATGGAACACGCAGAAGAGCAGGTACAGAAGGAGAAGCGTATTTTTTGGAAAGCAATAATGCAAGGCTAAGGGAATAGCTATCCGCACTTTGTGATCATTTTCTGGGGTTGGCTGTACAGCTTTACCCGCGCACACGTGTGCAGACGTGGTGTCTCTGTGGTCCAAGTGGTAAAGTTTTGACCGGATCTTGATGTTTTCATGGTCACTGTGCTCCCTGGATGCACCAAAGAAGCGCAGTGAGCTGTTTTCCACTTTTTATGGGCTGAAGAAGGCTTTTCTATACAATATGGAGACCATGGCAGATTGTTTACGAATGGATTCGAAAGTTCAGAAATGGTCAAATAAGCGCTATGACTGAAGGAGTCGGGCACTTGATCGCATCTACTGAAGATGACACTCTTGAGCAAGTCTGTACTGTGATTGAAATGACGACTTTAATGTGAAAAAGGGATAAACAACAGCAAATGAAGACAGACAGAGGGTTCAACGATTAGATTATTTATAGGAGTCCATCACTAATCTGCTGCACAGCACTGGGCACAAAACGATCTACCGTATATACTTGCGTATAAGGCAGGTCTTGAAACCCAAAAAATCGATCATAAAATCAGATCCCGACTTATACGCTCGTTCAAAAACATGGCACTTCATTTATTTATTTATTTTACATCTTCTTGCTTCCTCGAAACTTGCACCAGTTTCTCAGGCACATCGAATTTTGTTGCAGCAGCACAGTTACCAATTTCTTTCCCCACTTCAACGATGTTTAATTTAAAACCAGCTTCATATTGTCTGATCGTAGATAAGGGATGCTCTTATGATAAAGGAGTATGAGGGTGTGAGACACAACAAACACAAAACAGTGCAAATGTCACTTTGGTAATAGTTTGGGTATCACCATGTGGTCACAATACATAGAAAAAACAAAAGGCCGTGTGCTCTGTGGTTACTCTCTCAGGTGGATGTTAGCATATTATAATCCCTTGTACTAATAGCGTTTTCCACATTTGACTTATACGACCGACATTATGAAATACCAGAAATTATACGGTAAAATCAAACCCTGGACTTATATGTGGGAGAACTTAAACACGAATATATACGGTACTTACCTTCACTTGATCCAGAACAAATTGACCAACTTCTTCGACTCTTCTTTTCAGCAGTGAGATTCCCAAGATAGACTATGGAGGCAGAGGTTTACAACAGCGTAAAGTTCATAAACGGTTGGACGAGTGTTAAGCACAAAGAAGGAGCCGGGCGCCTGTCCGCATCCACTAAAGACGACAGCACTGAGCGAGTTTGCTCCGTGGTTCTGATGAACTGATGAGTTTTTGGACTTCTCAGTCCATTCGTAGATACTCCGCCATGGTCTCCCTATTGTACAGAAAGCCTTCTATGGATTTTAGTTCCTGGTGCTGTCACTGCTGGCTGCTAGTTAGTTAGTTCCGGCGCCGCCGAGAGTGGTAGCCTTTTCAGCAGCTCCATGTTGTGAATTTCCCCTTGGGATCTATCTATCTATCTATTGTTTGGTGTGAATGGAGGGCGGTGTGGACAGGTTTACTCGTAACAAACAGGCTGTCTGATCCGGTCGAGAACTTGAGCACTGCGACCAGACGCATTGCGTGTGCAGGCAAAAATGTGCAGCAAACCTGAACAAAACAAACAGAATTAATCAAACGTAACCTCATAAAAAGGATATGAAAACTGAAAATGGGAAACGTACGCCTTGTTCAGATGGGATTCGTTTTACACCAGGAGGTGGGACAAAGGAGGACATCTGTAAATTTAGTCCTGTCCGGATCGCTCATGTCAGTCACGTTTTACAGACTTATTAAAGATTACGGAGACTTTCACCTTCTATAAGAAGTCTGTAGAAAAAATAACCTGAGGCTGAAATAATCCTAAGTGAATCAACGCGTCAGTTCAATTCTGTCATTTCAGATATTCCGACCAGACTAAGATTACCGATTTCCTTCAATAATAATTATTTTACCCAGTGCCTGAAGTGAATAAAAAGAACTGACGATGCTTATTGTTGCGCATGCGGAATAACAGGGAGTGGTGATATCCTCTTAGAGGGTCCAAGGCACGCTGGTCTATACAATTTACATCAAAATACGGCTGGGGAGTGTAGAAGATTCCCCCTTGGAAGTGTGAACGGACATATTGTTGTTATAAATAAGGGCTGCTAATGTGGTCCAACCTAACGGTACACACCGACATGCGTACTTAAACTAGCAGTGATCATTAGGCAAGAACAGGAACCTTCAAGCACTGACTTCACTCCACCACTGGTGTAAAACTAATCCCGTGTGAAAAGGCCTGAAGTCAATAATTCCATTTGTAAACATCTGCAAAATGAATAAATCGATTGTTAACATTAATAACAAATTCAAAAAGTTACATTAAGAATGAAGCGAGATATGGAGGTCACACGCTTTTGATCAGTGTGTTAATTTCATGTTACACAGGAAAGGCCCTGAGGCACACCGCAGAAACCTTCTTCACCCCGGAGATGGGCTCACGGAGGGGTCTGCCTCGCGTGGCTGTGATATTTGTGGACGGCTGGCCCTCAGACGATATCGAAGACGCGGCCACAATGGCGAGAGAATCCGGCATCAACGTCTTCCTTGTCTCCGTTGCCAAGCCGACCCCCGAGGAACTGGGAATTGTGCAGGACAGAACGTTCATTCAGAAGGTAAACTCAGCGGCGCCCGTGGGCACCGGTCACTGCACACGCAGATTCTTTCCCCAATAAAGTTCATCGTTCTCTTTCCATCCCATTTTAAGAACAAGAGTTAAATGATGGAGGTCAAGTTTTACTAACACGCTGGAGTTCTATGAGGAAGCCACAAAAGCAGACGACCAGAGAGGTGGATAGAAGATTAGCTGGATATTATCTTCATTGCCAGAAAGCTTTGAGCGGGGTCACATACCAGAGGTTAGGGTTCAAACTAAAAAGAAGTGGGAATCGAGGAACAGCATGTTAATGGGGGCAGACTTGGCTTTAACGTAGGAAGCAAAGGATTATTGGGAGGGGAACTGCATAAGAATCGGGCGATGCTAGAACTCGTGTCCTCCAGATATTGGTGTGAATATACAAAAGCGACCTGGAAAAGAACGTAAGGAACAAGCAGGGTAAGTCTGCAGAAGATGCCAAGAGAGGTGGAGTCGCAGGTGATGGGGCGTCATCACAAAGGGACGCGGAGGAAATATGACATCTAAAGTGTTACATATGGTAAGTCAAAAATGTTACGTTTCAATACACAATGAGAAGGTCAGAAGCTTTAAAGTCCACCTTCTGTCGAAGAACCAAAGAAGTGCAGCAAGCAGCAACCTCATCACTATCAACATACAGAAGCCGTCAGGAAATCCAACAGGATGTAATATTATATAGCGCCTTGAATGAGTGGCATACAAGTCAAGGGAGGTGAAGCCTCATCTGGAGTATTGACTGCAGTTGTGGTCTCCAGGCTACTAAAAGAAACTCTGGAGAAAGTGCAGAGGAGAGCAACAAGGCCGATTCCAGGGGCTAAGAGGTCTGAACTACGAGGAGACATTGAAGGGCTTGAACCTTTTCAGTTATTGCAGTTCGAGATGAAGAGGAGACCTGACTGAAGGGTTTAAGGTTATGAAGGGAATCAGTCCATCGGATCAAGATGGTGGCTTTAAAATGAGTTCATCAAGAACACGGGGGCACTGTTGGAAACTTTAGGGGAAATTACACTCAAATGTTAAGAAGTTTTTCCTCACACTGAGGACCACATACACAGAATAAGTGACCAAGCAGTGTGGTGGACAGCAGGACTTCAGGGACCTTCAAAACTCAATGATATTTTAGGGGTGGACAGGATTGGCGAGCTTTGTTGGGCTAGTCGGCCTGTTCTTGTTCTCATAAGGTGGACTTTCGATTTTCAGACCTCCCTTTGTGTATTCAAACCCCCTACGTGTAACACTTGACATTTACTGACATTAAACTTCATCGTCCACAAATCACCCCAAGCCTGTCTGCTGTCCCAGTCCCGATGTGATGACTAAACAGATTCTCGATGATCTGCTAATCCACCTGACTTGGTGTCATCTGCTAAACCCAAAGATACCTAAAGGTGTGTTGTTAGGATGGCTGGGGATTCTAAATTTCTTCTAGGATTGGTTCCCCCTTGTGTGCTGCAGCCACTGGGAAAGATTCCAGCATTCCACTGATCCTGAAACTGAGAAAGAGGATTCAGACCACGAATGGCTGCTCGATTAGTTTTGTTCATTTCTCTTATTGACTCTACGAGGCCCCCACATTGTAGAAGCAGGTGATGGTCACGGTGGCTCCAGCTGCTTTATCCTGCAACACTGACGGTGATTCTTTTGTCTCCTGTCCAGGCGGTGTGTAAAGACAACGATTTCTTCTCCTTCAACATGCCCAGCTGGTTCAGCATCAACAAATACTTGAAGCCTTTGAGCCAACGGTTGTGCAATGAAGATCAGATGCTCTGCAGCAAAACCTGCTACAACTCAGTCAACATCGGCTTTCTCATCGATGGCTCCAGCAGTGTTGGAGACAACAACTTCCGACTGGTTCTTGATTTTATTGCCAACATCGCAAAGGCTTTCGAGATCTCGGACATCGGGTCCAGAATGGGGGCCATCCAGTTCACCTACGAACAGAAAACCGAATTTGACTTCAACACACATTCCACAAAAGACACCACCCTGGCTGCCATCTACGGAATTCGCTATTTGAGCGGAGGAACTGCGACAGGGGAGGCCATCACGTATGCTGCTGGCACTTTGTTTAAGCCGCACAAGGGAGGCTCCCGCCGAAACTTCCTCATCATCATCACAGACGGCCAGTCCTATGACGACGTTAAGGCTCCGGCCGTCGCTGCACAGAATGAAGGTAAAGGGCCAGCCAGGTGGCCACCTCTCCACTTTTGCATTGCCGTAGTCCAACCGGACTAGGCGTTTTTAAAAAGTCCGGTTAAAGGCCCCTTAACACCACGACAACAACAACATGTTATGACCCATCATAAACCCACAGCTGCCAGCCCACCTACCGGCAGTGCAGACTCAGCTGGATCCCCACTTTGGGTTTTCTCTCGTATCCAAGAGGTGTGTGCATTATTTTGAACGGTGGTCCAGGGTTTGCCATTGTGCTCATCAATAGACTGGCATTTCTTCCAGGGGTGCCAAAAGCTGTCAGTGTAGGCTGTAGCCTGGAACGAAACAGAAAGTGACCAGGCAGAGCTGGTCAATCCATTAGGTGACACGGACGTCATTTATGAAAGTTAAGGGGCCCACGCTCTGGGCACCAAGAAGGTCCTACCCCAGCCTCAAGGCGTTGAACTGTGATGATACAGAGTGGGCGCAGGTACCCTCTGGGCGTCACTTTTGAAAGTAAGATTGTGAACGCTCTGTACTATAATGGGCTTTAAGTCCATGGTATCTACACCAATTGCTGCCATTTGTGCTACTGAAGGGTCCCACGGTCTGGACATGGGGGGGTCAGGGGATCGAGGTCTAATAAAAGTTCCTGATGGTTCATTTCGAATGCGCGAGTCCCCTTTTGAGATTTCTGTGCTTGGTTTATTTCTGTGATTTTCTCGTTTTGTTTTTCGACCCCTCTCTTTGGATGTCACTTTGGGACTTTGTTTTTCTTTGGATTGAGTTGTGTGGCCGCGTCTTTTCGCCACTGTGCTCCACAGAATTCTTTTGTGACATAATAAATATTTCATTTATTAAGACCCCTTGCTTGCCCGATTACTAGCCGGGTTTTGATGGTTTTACCCCTCTAGTGGGCATTATTTGAGGGGGACCTGGGACTCTTTTGGCTCTCTTAAAAGGTCTGCGTAATTTTGGCACCGCTGAAGTACAACAAAACCAGTTTAAGCTTTTTTTTTGAGATTTGTCCAAAGCTTGGACACAAGATGAGGAGTGCCACCATCTTAAATAGTGTTGCTGTGCTGCAGTCAGGTCATGCCAAAGCAGACATCAAAACTACCAATAAAAGATCAGAAATTGCTTAAAACCTTAGCAAGCATGTTCATTCTTCAAGCCAAGACAATTGTCAGGTATTGAGCCACGTCCTGCGATTACACAAACACGTCACATGCATGTCATTTATGAACAAGAAAACACCAATATTACGAGATTCAGCCATTTTAAAAGAAGACCACCTGTGTGCGATAGCTCAGCACTCACAATCATGAGCAAACACATGTATTGCAATAACGTCAACTAAATGACCAAATTTAACACTAGCGGGCAAAAATACTAGTAAACAAAAAATGAATGATCTATAAAGAATCCGACAATTCGCAGATGTTGCTTATCCCGGGCGATGCCATCTATTTTAATCTGCTGTTGTCTCTTCCTTGTCCTAGGCATCACAATCTACTCGGTAGGAGTCGCCTGGGCACCACAGGACGACCTCAGAAACATGGCCTCCGAGCCCAAGGACAGCCACACCTTCTTCACCAGGGAGTTCACGGGAATGCACCAGTTTGAACAGACCATCATTAAAGGCATCTGTAAAGATTTCATGGAGTCGCACTAAAGGAAGAAGTCAGGGAGTTCTGCAGAGAGGAAACACCTGGAGAGGACACCGCAGCTCAGGCCCGCCTGCAACAATAGTGCAGCATCGACGCATTGTCTGCACCCCACCCGACGCCACCCACCTTCCTGGCAGTACCACTGGTCACACCTCTCGGGGGGCTCAGAGTGGGCAGCATCTCGCCTGCACTGCACTACACCTCACAGGGGAGCAGAGAGCGGGACACCTACTAAGACTAGTAAGCCGCCAACCAGTGATGGCCATGGCGCTGTATGCGGCGACTCTTGCATGCTTGATGATGGACTTTGGTCTTCAGCTTGTATTTTATCTTCTGTACGCTGATTTTTATTGTTAAAGGAACAGTAAAAGCCTCGGCTTCCTCTCTTTCCCTACTTTGCATTAAGCCCGATGGGAGCTGACCATCGTCAAACGCACGTTTGTGTCGTCACCTCTCGGTACAATTCTCTGCAAGTCCTCGTGGTGACTGAAGAATGTATATTTTCTTATGATGGGTGAGGGGAGGGGCTGTTTAAGTCTAGACGGTAAGGGTTAGCAGAGCAAGTGGAAAAATGTGGTGGTCAGTTCTTGGAGGTTTTCTGCTGCTTGCCAGTCTAAACACACTGTAAGTATTGTCACGTTATTGTCGTTCGCTCCTTTCTGCCCCTCTGGTATTACACACGTAGAATAATAAACCATTTTAAACCTCTCTAGGCTTAAATCTCTAATTCTGTCGTCATTGTGTCCATCTGTTCCACGATTGTCACGCAATAATTCTCGAATTACTGCGGCTGGAGCCTTCATCTCATCGTGATTTGTGTCTTGCTTGAGGCAAACGGATGGAGAAGGTGAAGTGGCAGAGAGAAAAAGAACAGCAGTAATATCTGCTAAGTGTGGGGCAAATGGCTGCAGCCGCTTATGTGATAAGAAGAAGGGCAGCTCCGGAATCTGCTGAAGTGTCGAGTGTGTGTGGCACAGAAACCTACTGCTGCTGGTGAACTGTTGGGGCTGGCGTCTTCATCTTGGTCTTAATGTCCATCTTTCATACAGCAAACACATGGAGAAGGTGACATGGCAGAGAGAGGAAAAGAAAAAAAGAGCAGCAGCATCTGCTGAGCGTGGGGCAAATGGTTGAAGCTGCTCATGTGATAAGAAAGAGAAGGTCAGCCCCGGGACTGCGTCTGTGCAACCGAATGGTATTGCTGAAATGTGGCTGCCAGCAACCTCCAGAAAGATGTCAAGGATCACGACTTTCAAGAAAACTGAGCAGTCAAAGTGAAGGACAACATGACATGAGAGAGCTGCAGCATCTGCCGAGCGTGAAGCAAATCACAGAAGCTGCTTATGTGATAAGAAAAAGAAGAAGAAGAAGAGTATAAAGGACAGCTCTGGTATCGGCTAGGGCAGCAGCATGGCAACCTGCTGGTGCTCACAAACTACTGGGGCAGGAACCTTCATCTTGGCAGTGCTGGAGGTCCACGTGTTTGTGGTTATCAATCTGTGGATTATTTGTGATAACAAAATTGAAAATGAAATTATTTTCTAAAGTTAATCGCTTACTATTAATTAAAAAAAATGTACATCTTACCTGCACTGGTGCTTCCCATTGTAGTCTATGGGGCATGAAGGAAAAACTTAAAAACTTGCCAAGCAGGTTCATTTTTCAAGCCATGATGGTTGTTGAGTTTGATCCACGCCCTGCGAATACACAAACATTGTAATGAACATTGTTCATTAGTATCATTTTTGAACAAGAAAACACCACTATTAGGAGATTCCCCCATTTTAAAAGGAGACCACCAGTGTGTGATAGCTCAGCACAGACTCTACCTGCACAGCAATCTTTCAGTCCCCCTGTGGTGGGGACTTCACCCAAAAGACCAAATCACAGAAAACTTTTCATGTCACGTGGTTGGCTTTGTTTCATTTCCCACGTTTACTTGAGAATTCACACAAGCGAGTAGAAAAAGTCTCCTTAGCCTGAGTAAAACAGTAAAAGTGGTGTCTAAGCGCCGATGGACTGAGGCAAGCGAGCAGAGTTTAACGTGCAGATTTATTACAAAGCAAGTGTCACCGTGCAGGGCATACGAAATCAGTCAGTGGTAAAGTAAGAGTCATCACGAGAGCAGTAAGGCCATTCAATAAATAAGTAAAAAGGGTCAAATCAGGACACACTGCAGGTCCACGTCCTTTAACCAGAGCATCAAGCACAGCAACATCACCCCCTTGTCATTTAGTACGTGGATGGAGCCCCCTCACCGCCTGCTAGCCGTGCTTTGGTCACCCCCTGCATCCTCAGATAACTCGGGCTGTAAGCCCCCTTGACGCCAATAAATCTCCAGACTCCACTGCGTCCCAGTACTCTGAACTCCATGGGCTTCCACTTTCTCTCTTCTGTCACTGGCAGTCGGTACCCGCTGAGGGCTCTGCACCAAGTCAGCCATCTTCCCAGATTGAAAGGCACACCTCTGTAAAGGAGACCCGACCCTTTTGGCCCCTTCTGTCATCCTTATCTCCACTTAGCCCGTCAGCTAATGTGTGGACATTGGGTGCATGTGGTGTCCCACCACGCTATGGACCACCTGAATCAGGACCAGAGTGCAGCAGGTGACACCTCTGCACCACACTGGCACAGTGAGTTTTTTTTTTTTTTTTTTACTGTGGCTGGAGTGCCAATCCTGTCACCAACCCCCCAAGTTTTCCCTGTAAGTCGGAGGTCCTAATGAGGCGGTACGAGCGCACTACTGTGCTCTACTCAAATTCTATCTGTCCCGGGGAAATCATAAGGCGAGCAGTGGCACGAATACAATTTAAATCCGTTAAAAGGTCCAACAAGTGCCATTGCGTGTCAGACGGATGTGTTAAACACAGGGGTTAGGGGTAGGGTTAGGGTTAAACTTGTTAAACACAGGGGTGATAAGAAAGGAAAACCGGCAGTTTGTGGAAAAGAAGAGATACAGCGACAAACGGACATAGAAGAGGAATACAGCCTACCTTGTTCCAGCTAAAATAAAGTCCACCAGGAGTTTTAATTACAGGACCACCCCGATCATCGAGGCGAACCAGCAAGCGTGATTCTCTACTTTTCTTAAAACTCATGAAAGCTTTGTGTGAATACTGTGCCGAGTGTTCGCCTCGACTGGACCAAGTGTGCGGCCGAAGACCTGCCGACTTTGCCAATGTGGCCGTGGCTCCCTCACCCTTCTCTTCCCTCGGCTGTCGTCAGCACGTCGCGAGTGTTGGCCGTGTATATGCCTTTGACCGTTTTGTTCACTTAGGAGTTTTGTGTTTATATATTTTAAGGCGCTGTGGGAAATTCAAAACTGCTTTCTTAAGACTCTGAGGCTACCTAAATGGAGACCTCCTTCTGTTGACCCCGTCTCTGACCACTGTGAGCGATGCGCTTCCCTGGTGATGTCAACGGAGCTTTCTCTGTGCCCACATTGTCTGCACAGCAACGCCACTACTACGGCCCCCGATTCTGTCAGTTTTCAGCTATCTGAGGTATCATCAGTCCACATTACCTCGGATATTCTGGGTTCTACTAGATGTGGAAAGCCCGAATGGGAAGAAATGTTTTTTCTATTCTTTATTATCTGGACAACCACCTGCATAGATGTCTCTGCCATTCACCATACAATTGATTTTTCTCATCCTTTTTTCACTAAGAATTGTTAGTTTTCAATTGAGTGCTGCACTTTTGGGGTCTTACAAGCTCACCGGATTAAAAATGAGTCACCAATGGCTAAATCTTATCTAACAACGTGTAACTCCTCCATTAGATCAAACGACAGCTACAATTCTACCTGTCATGGATGCCACCAGTTTTGCAGATTGGACCGATTTTCATCCACACTCCTAGCACCAAATCCTGCAGTTTGGCCCGACTGGTCAGATGCTGCAAAGAGTCCCACAAATTTTCAATTGAATTTAACTCTGGGCATTTTACAGGCCAGTTGAAAAGTGAGAAGGTTTCCAAATGTTCCTCATGCCAGTCGCACAGAGTCCAAGGCCAGTACACGCAATGACTGTCGTCTTGGATGACTCTGGACATGGAGGCACAAAAGGTAACCACAGCTTGTTCCGGGAATGTAGAAATGTCACAACGTGCGACAGTCACCTTCTCTGAGCCACAGTTCTGGTGATGATCAGTGGTTGATTGCGATGTATGCCATTGCAAGAAGACCCGTTGGACAGAACACTCGACACACCCACAGTCGTCAACTACCTGTCCGCTATGCCCCTTGGCATGGCTGAACACAATAACCCCTTTCTGGCAATCATTCCGGCCTGTTGTGTCACACACTTTTTACATAAAGAACCAAACGTCACTCCACAAGCCCCGTAGCACAAGTCACAGCTACGTGTAAGGAGGCATTCACACTGGGGTGTCCTGTGTTGGGGTCTGAAGTAGGGGGTCACGTCTTAAAACGGGCATTTTTTTATCTGAGGAGCTCATAAGTGTTAGGTGAGTGAAGGGCATTTGTTATTCTGCGTGTCATTTATGTGCAGTGTAAAAATTACAGGTGTGGTGAATTGAAGAGAAACGCAGGTCAGTGTTAGGATGTTCAAGGATTTCTGCAGGTGCTGTGTTTCTGTGGGAGAACGTGGATATTTATTAACCCAAAAAGTGTCAGAAATTTAGCACACAAGTTTGAATTTATTGTGGGTTTTCTGGGAAATGCTGCCTTATGTGGACCCATCGTGTGGACAGCGAGACTAGAAGATCAGTTAAGGTATGCGTACCAAGGACCCTCGCCAGACTCACAGAGCCTCAGTTATGATGATTCATACACTTTGGGTCTGACATACACGCACAGTCCGGCCAAACAGCCGGTGCTAAATGGTGCCGCATGCTGCTATTGTATCCACTAGATGGCAGAAGAACACTGCCCTGATAGTTACTCAGGCTTAACACTCGATATTGGATCAGTTTCTCTCAGGTTTAACCGTATTTGCATTCAATTGTGGGTTAACGCCAAGGAGATTAACAAGGGAGTTTTTGAGAGAGATTTCCACCATTGATGGTTCATCCTGCAGCAGTGCAACACAAATATAAATGTTGCTTGTAGCTGCCCTTTGCCACGTGTATGAATATGAATGTAAACGTAAAGGTTGTTTCCCATTAACAGGAGATGGATTGGGACAGCTCTGTGCACCACATTTCTCCTTCTAGTTGACTTCATACATTAGGATTTAAAACGCTGCCCGATAAAGCATGGTGTCTGCTGTTCTATCTGCACGCCAGTATGACAACAACCTGAATCAACTTCCAGCCCTGATAACATTCAGACGTCAGCAATCTGCGGCCCGGGACTGCACTGCCGCCATCTCACCGTTGCTCCACATTTAATCTCAAGCAGTCAGTACGGTGGCCGAATATCATGTCAGACTGTGTGTTCCCCTGGCTTACTGCATCTTATTACTGCGTCTTATCGACCCGCACGCCCAGATCATTCTGGTGCTGTCAGCATTTCATTTTCAAACAATTACCCCCACTTCAGTTAATGGCGGCTTTACAAACAAGTCAACTCGGCTTCTTTCATTAACCACTTAAGAAGTGGGCTCTCTCTCTTTTTGTGTATCAGTTGTAGACAGCCTTTGAGATTCACTTGTACAGTAATCCCTCGCTATATCGCGCTTCGACTTTCGCGGCTTCACTCTATCGCGGATTTTATATGTAAGCACATCTAGATATATAATGCGGATTTTTCGCTGCTTTGCGGGTTTCTGCGGACAATGGGTCTTTCTACTTCTGGTACATGCTTCCTCAGTTGGTTTGCCCAGTTGATTTCATACAAGGGACGCTATTGGCGGATGGCTGAGAAGCTACCCAATCAGAGCACACAGTTAAAGTTCCTGTGTGCTGATTGGCTCAGTGACAGAGCGCTGCATTAACCAGAAAGTCTCATCTCACTCATTCAGCATTAATGTGCTCCTGCTACTGCTTCAGGGGCCGTGTCCAAGCGCCAACAGAAGATGCAAATGATTGCAGAAAAGGTAAAAGTTTTGGATATGTTGAAGGAAGGGAACAGCTACTGCTGCAGGACACCATTACAGCCTCAATTAGTCCAGGATTCTTTTCATTTAAAAAGGAGGAAAAGCATATAAGATCTACGGCCGCAGTGTCCTTTAACCAGGGTGCAAAACGAGTTGCAAGTGGACATGATAAGGCAGTAGTCCGGATGGAATCTGCTTTAGGGATTTGGATTGAAGAGTGCTGGAACAACAACAACGGAGGTGCTACGTAGTCGCCTTAAGAGGCTCCTTTAGAAGAGCTGTAACACTCTCCTTTGTTATGCAGTAAAATGAAACTCATCGTTATTGGACAAGTCGTCGTGTCATTGTTGGTGAGTAACCATAATTAATTATCTACGTACAGTACTTATTACATGTACATAGTTTAGTGTCACTGTACACACATTTTGCTGTATACAATTTTTCTTGCATTGTCCTCACAGGTGGCGCAGTGGTAGTGCTGCTGCTTTGCAGTAAGGAGACACTGGAAGATTGTGGGTTCGCTTCCCGGTTCCTCCCTGTGTGGATAGCACTTTGAGTACTGAGAAAAGCGCTATATAAATGTAATGAATTATTATTATTATTATTTATTATTACGTATTTATTGCTGGTGGCCTGTCTGTCGTAATGGCTGTAACATATGTGATATCGGAGACGCTCGATATCTTTAAAATAATATTTAGGTTTTACTGTATATAAACTGTGTTTACATACATAATTTCAATGAATCTTACCTAATATCTAAGAGAATACAAAGGGTTTATGCTGTATAATTGTGCGGGAAATGTTTATAATAGTGTGGGAGAGTTTATAAGGGCTTAAAATATATAAAAAGAATCATATGAACATATGGTTTCTACTTCGCGGATTTTCACCTTTCGCGGGGGGTTCTGGAACGCAACCCCAGCGATGGAGGAGGGATTACTGTATGATATGGGTGGGAAGGTTTTGTACATATGTACAGATTTTCTCATATGGTTCATTTATTTGATTGCTCATTCCATTAACATGTGTTTTGATCACTATCCTTTGCTTCATTCAATGTACTCCTTATCTTTAATTCTGTTACTAGTGGTTTTTCTCTGACATGTGGTTACGGTGCTTCTATGTTCCTTCCCCGTGGTCCCCATAGCCACCAGGACGGTTGCCCCCTTGTGGTCTGGAGGAGACGAAATCCCTCCTCGGGTCCTTCCAGGTGTCCCAGCTGGGTACCACCCCCACCCACTCACCACAAGTCATGGTCAAATCAGCTTTTGTGCATGGAAGAAGCCCCTATTTCAAGTCAAATATAAAAAAGCCAGACTGAAGTTTGCAGGTTACTTGGGTGATCTATGGTCAGATGAAACAAAAATTGAACTGTTTGGCCATAATGATTACCACTATTTATGAAGAAAGAAGGGTGAAGCTTAAAAACCAAAAACCACCATCACAAATGTGAAGCATGGTGGTTGGCAGCATCATATTGTTGGGGTTAAGGGATTGGGACACCTAA